>NC_056449.1:36178941-36369747 GCF_018296145.1 Oncorhynchus tshawytscha
TCACAGGTCCTTCACAGTGCTGGACTGTATATGTCACAGGTCCTTCACAGTGTTGACTGTATATGTCACAGGTCCTTCACAGCGTTGACAGTATATGTCACGGGTCCTTCAGTGTTGACAGTATATGTCACAGGTCCTTCAGTGTTGACAGTATATGTCACGGGTCCTTCAGTGTTGACAGTATACAGTCAGCCACCAATTGCAAGTTCTCCCACTTAAAAAGATGAGGCCTGTCATTTTCATCATAGGTACACTTTAACTTTGACAAACAAAATGAGAAGAAAAAAAGTCAGAAAATCACATTGTAGGATTTTTAATGAATTTATTTTCAAATTATGGTGGAAAATAAGTATTTGGTCACCTACAAACAAGCAAGATTTCTGGCTCTCACAGACCTGTAACTTCTTCTTTCAGAGGCTCCTCTGTCCTCCACTCGTTACCTGTATTCATGGCATCTGTTTGAACTTGTTATCAGTATAAAAGACACCTGTCCACAACCTCAAAGATTGTTTTATGTATGTTCGGTCTGTTACTGTGGGCTCTCGGAGGTATTACGACATGTTATTGGAATATTTGAGTAAAGTTACTTGTGTTACTCATCTCTGCTGTCCTGCACCTGACTCCTCTGCACCAGCTACACCCAGACCATTACAGAATCACCTCAAAATGGGAGCGTGTCCGTCCTTGTCTCCTGTCACTCAGGGAAAGCCCTGGAGGTGGGCCAACGCCCCTGGTCGCCAGCGTGGGATGAAACGACAGGACCCTGATCGATCACTACCGGTGCAGTCTGCGAGAGGATGTCCGTTGGGAGTTGGCCTGCAGGGACACCACTCTCACGTTTGACCAGCTGGTGGACCTGTCAATCCGGCTGGATAACCTGCTGGCTACCGCGGACGCCCGGATCGGGCCTGTCAGCACACCACCGCTCCGACACGCCCATGGAACTGGGGAGGTGCTGCGCTTAGGGCGACTGGAGGAGGGCTGTTCCCTGTACCATCTGTGGCCGCAGGGGCACACTGCTGGTCGGTGCTGGGGAGGTTCCTCTGGAAGTCGAGGCAGCAGGCAGGGCACTCTTGTGTGAGGTGGTCGGCACCAGGCTCACAGAGCCTCCTGTTGCTCACATGTTTATAAATAATCCTGAGTTTTCCCGCATTCCCAGTTGGGAATTTTATTGACAGAGCATTTGCCCATAGTTTAGGGATCCCCATTGTTCCTGTGGATATGCCCTTCCCTGTGCACGCCCTAGATAGTCGACCATTAGGATCAGGGCTAATTAGGGAGGCCACCGCTCCACTGGGCATGGTTACACAGGAGGGTCACAAGGAGAGAATTAGTATTTTCCTTATTGATTCTCCTGTGTTTCCCGTGGTGCAGGGCATACCCTGGTTGGCCTGTCATGACCCACTATTTCGTGACAACAGAGGTCTCTCAAGGGGTGGTCACGAAAGTGCTCAGGGAGGTCTGTGGGGGTTTCCGTTGGTGTGACTACGGTGGAAAGTCCAGACCAGGTCTCCACCGTGCACATCCCCTCTGAATATGCTGATTTGGCTCTCGCCTTCTGTAAGAAGAGGGCGACTCAATTACCACCCCATTGACGGGGGATTGTGCAATAAATCTCCTAGTAGGCAGCACTTCCCAGGAGTCACGTGTATCCCCCGTCACAGGAGGGAGACGGTGGCTATGGAAACATATGTCTCCGAATCCCTGGGGCAGGGGTACATTCGTTTCCCTCCACTTCACCTGCCTCCTCAAGTTTCTTTTTTGTGAAGAAGAAGGATGGAGGTCTGCTCCTGTGTATTGACTATCGAGGTATCTACGAAATCCCTGAGGTATAGCTACCCGCTGCCTCTCATAGCCAGTGCGATAGAGTCAATGCACAGGCGCTTCTCCACAAAATTGGATCTCAGGAGCGCTTACAACCTGGTGCGTATCCGGGGAGGGACGAGTGGAGACGGCATTTAGTACCACCTCAGGGCACTATGAGTCATGCCATACTGGTTGATGAATGATCCATCAGTCTTCCAGGCCTTTGTAGACAAGATTTTCCGGGACCTGCACTGGCAGGGTGTGTTGGTGTATGTTGACAACATTCTGATATACTCCAACACGCGCCCAGCATGTGTCCCTGGTGCGCATGGTGCTTGGTCGACTGTTGGAGCATGACCTGTACGTCAAGTCTGAGAAATGTCCGTTCTTCCAACAGTCAGTCTCCTTTCTAGGGTACCCATTTCAGCCGTGCGTAGTTGGCCGACTCCACCACGGTAAAGGAAGTGCAGCGGTTTCTAGGGTTTGCCCATTACTACGGAGGTTTATCCAGGCTTTGATCAGGGAGTAGCTCCCATTACCTCACTGCTGAAGGGGGGACGGTGCGACTGCAGTGGTCGGCTGAGGCAGACAGGGCTTTTGGTAACCTGAGGGCTCGGTTTACCTAGGTGCCCGTGCAGGCTCATCCCCGGATCCCTCTTTGGCGTTCATAGTGGAGGTGGACGCGTCCGAGGCTGGGATAGCCGTGTTCTCTCAGCGCTCAGGCATGCCACCAAGCTCCACCCCGGTGCTTTCTTTTCGAAGAAGCTCAGCCCGACGAGCGAAACTATGATATGGGGACCAGGAGCTGTTGGCTGTTGTCAAGGCTCTGAAGGCGTGGAGACATTGGCTTGAGGGGGCTAAAAACACTTTTCTCATCTCGACTGACCACCGCAATCTGTAGTACATCCGGGCAGAGGAGACTGAACCCTCGTGAAGCGAGGTGGGCCATGTTCTTTACCCGTTTTGTTTTTTCACCCTGTCCTACAGACCAGGTTTCCAGAACGCTAAAGCAGACGCACTGTCCCGGATGTATGACACAGAGGAGCGGTCCATGGATCACACTCCCATACTTCTGGCCTCTTGCCTGGTGGCACCGGTGGTGTGGGAGCTGGACGCGGACATCGAGCGGGCGTTACGTACAGAGCCCACTCCCCTCAGTGTCTAGCTGGGCGTCTGTACGTTCCGTCTGCTGTCTGCTACCGTTTGATCTATTGGGCCCTGACTTCACCCTCCTCTGGTCATCCTGGCATCGGTAGGACAGTGCGCTGTCTTAGTGGGAAGTACTGGTGGTCCACCTTGGCTAAGGACGTGAGGGTTTATGTTTCCTCCTGCTCGGTGGGCGCCCAGTGCAAGGCTTCCAGGCACCTGCCCAGAGGGAAGTTACAGCCCTTACCCGTTCCACAATGGCCGTGGTCGCACCTATCGGTGGACTTCCTCAGATCTTCCTCCCTCACAGGGTAACACCACGATCCTGGTCGTTGTGGATCGGTTCTCTAAGTCCTGTCATCTCCTTCCATTGCCCGGTCACCCTACGGCCCTACAGATTGCAGGAGGCCCTGTTCACTCAAGTCTTCCGGCACTAAGGGGTGCCTGAGGATATAGTGTCTGATCGAGGTCCCCAGTTCATGTCAAGGGTCTGGAGGCCGTTCATGGAACGTCTGGGGGTCTCGGTCAGCCTTACCTCAGGTTTTCACCCGAGAGTAATGGGCAGGTGGAGAGAGTAAACCAGGATGTGGGTAGGTTTCTGAGGTCTTATTGCCATGACCGGCGGGGGAGTGGGCGGCGTTCATCCACTGGGCAGAGATGGCCCAAAACTCGCTCCGCCACTCCTCCACTAACCTCTCCCCCTTCCAGTGCGTACTGGGGTATCGGCCGGTTCTGGCACCTTGGCATCAGAGCCAGATCGAGGCTCCTGTGGTGGACGAATGGTTTAGCGCTCGGAGGAGACCTGGGACGCCGCTCATGTACACCTGCTACAGGCCATGGGGCATCAGAAGGCTAGGGCCGACCGCCACCGCAGTGAGGCCCCGGTGTTCCACCGGGGGACCGGGTCTGGCTCTCGACCCGAAAACTGCCCCTCCGCCTGCCCTTCTGGGAACTGGGCCCGGTTTGTGGGGGACATTCAAGGTCCTGAGGAGACTGAACAAGGTTTGCTACAGGTTACAGCTCCCCCGATTACAGTATTAACCCCTCTTTCCATTTGTCTCTCCTCAGGTCGGTGGTGGCTGGTCCACTCCAGGAGTCTGAGGTGCGGGAGGATTCCTCCGCCCTCTCTGGACATCGAGGAGCCCCGGCATATGCTGTTCGAGCCATACTGGACTCGAGGCATCGGGCGAGGGCCTTCAGTACCTCGGAGTGGGAGGGTACGGTCCGGAGGAGAGATGCTGGGTGCAGGTGGAGGACGTTTTGGACCCTTCGTTGCTGCAGGAGTTCCACTGTCTCCATCCGGATCGCCCTGCGCCTCGTCCTCCGGGCCGTCCCGAGGTCAGTGTCAACGCGCGGCTCAGGGGTGCTGTCACGACTTCCGCCGGAAGTCGGTCCCTCTCCTTGTTCAGGCGGCGTTCGGCGTCACCGGCCTTCGAGCCATCGCCAATCCACTTTTCATTTTCCATTTGTTTTGTCTTTGTTTTACACACCTGGTTTCAATTCCCCAATTATATGTTCATTATTTAACCCTCTGTTTTCCCCATGGTTTTTGTGCGTGATTGTTTTATGTATGTTCGGTCCGTTATTGTGGGCTCGGTATTACGACGTGTTATTGGAATATTTGAGTAAAGTTACTTGTGTTACTCATCTCTGCTGTCCTGTGCCTGATTCCTCTGCACCAGCTACACCCAGACCATTACACAGTCCAAATGGTGGTTAATCAGCAGTCCATTGCTGGCCACTTGCAGAATCCCACCAAGACCACTTGAATAGGTGCACTCATCCACGGGAACTTCTGAAAAGACCAGAAAACAATGAGACAAACAAAGGGATACATTCCACTCCTCTGAAATGGCTTCCTCTGCTCTGTCCTATTTCCTCACACTCACTAACCACTGAAATGGCTTCCTCTGCTCTGTCCTATTTTTTCCTCACACTCACTAACCACTGTAAGGGCTGGAGTGTTATAGGCAATATGGCTGTGGGTTATTGCTTAGTGTACACCATTTTGTTCTACCTATCCAGTTAGTTTGAATCAGGATGAGGAAATAGGACACATAGGAAAGGAAATGACTTTGAAGCATTTGGATTTAGCCGCTGACTGTGCCTAGAAGACTGCTACGGAGTCCCTCGATGGCTAACGCAACACAGTGACAGGCCAATATATATACACACTCTCTAGTAAAGCCACTTATCAAAAGGCTTCGTGCCATCATAGATATGAGAAAGTAAAGGCTGACTGCCATCATAGATATGAGAAAGTAAAGGCTGACTGCCATCATAGATATGAGAAAGTAAGTGAATATACATCATACATATGAAAGTAAGGCAGAGTAAGGCAGACTGCCATCATAGATATGAAAGTAAGGCAGACTGCCATCATAGATATGAGAAAGTAAGGCAGACTGCCATCATAGATATGAGAAAGTAAGGCAGACTGCCATCATAGATATGAGAAAGTAAGGCAGACTGCCATCATAGAAATGAGAAAGTAAGGCAGACTGCCATCATAGATATGAGAAAGTAAGGCTGACTGCCATCATGGATATGAGAAAGTAAGGCAGACTGCCATCATAGATATGAGAAAGTAAGGCTGGCTGCCATCATAGATATGAGAAAGTAAGTGAATATACAATACATGTGATCATACTTGAATAAATAAAGTGATAAATGATGTGAATAATACCTTTAGGAAGGCTTTCTTTTCCAAGGTGTTCATTAAAAATGGAGGGATAGCTGAAAAACAGAATAGTGAAATAAAATCGTCATCTTTTATAAATGTTTACAAACATTATATTTTACCTGACAACATGGTTGATTTCAAGCTTTTATCCTTTCCAGTTTATCCTATTGAGTTGCCATGTTGGAGTCACAGATCGCATGGGTTGCCAGATTGGTCCTAAAGCCCATTACGTTATACATACCCATTCCAGGAGAGGCCATGAGGATTCTAGACACCACCACCTGGGAGATGGCCTGCTTAGCGGCGGTGGTTGACTCTCCTAACCGGTTGTCGTTCTCGTCTGTTATCGGAATGCCGTGTTTCAGTTCCCTGGACAATAAAAGAAGGAAAATAAAGTACACATTTATTATAGGAACTGGCTTCGATGATATAGACACTTTCTTTCAAAAACCTTGTCCAAGTTGTGGAAGGAATAACGTAAATGTCAATAAGTTGTGTGTGACCTATGGGTTTAGTAAGGTAAAATTGAGCATTGTAAAGACACCTAATCAATATTTCAAACATTTACAGAGGTACCATACTCTGGAATTCTTATCTTCACATTGCCAAAACCTCATCATCCCTCAATAACTTCATGCAAAGACTGGGATTCAGCCTGATGAACCAAACTACACAATAATTCCCTCCATGTAGCCTAACTCTTTCACACACACACACACACACACACACACACACACACACACACACACACACACACACACACACACACACACACACACACACACACACACACACACACACACACACACACACACACACACACATCTATACTGAGTATATAAATGTACAATTATATTTAATATGCTTTGTTTAGCTGATTGAACATTTGTATTATTATTATATTTGTGGTGTGATTTTCATATCAGTCCTTTTTGGGTTTCCAGCCTCACCTGCACACCACTTTATGGTGTTAAATACTCTCTGTTCATCATCTATGCAGAGTCACTTTAACCACATCTACATACTACCTCAATCAGCCTGACTAACTGGTGTCTGTATGTAGCCTCTCTACTGTATATAGCCTCTACTGTGTGTCCTCGCTACTGTATATAGCCTCTCTACTGTGTGTCCTCACTACTGTATATAGCCTCTCTACTGTGTGTCCTCACTACTGTATATAGCCTCTCTACTGTGTGTCCTCACTACTGTATATAGCCTCTCTACTGTGTGTCCTCGCTACTGTATATAGCCTCTCTACTGTGTGTCCTCGCTACTGTATATAGCCTCTCTACTGTGTGTCCTCGCTACTGTATATAGCCTCTCTGCTGTGTGTCCTCGCTACTGTATATAGCCTCTCTACTGTGTGTCCTCGCTACTGTATATAGCCTCTCTAATGTTTATAGCCTCTCTACTGTTTATAGCCTCTCTACTGTTTATAGCCTCTCTACTGTTTATAGACTCTACTCTATATAGCCTCGCTACTGTTTATAGCCTCTACTGTATATAGCCTCTACTGTATATAGCCTCTACTGTATATAGCCTCTACTGTTTATAGCCTCTCTACTGTTTATAGCCTCTCTACTCTATATAGCCTCTCTACTCTATATAGCCTCTCTACTCTATATAGCCTCTCTACTCTATATAGCCTCTCTACTCTATATAGCCTCTCTACTCTATATAGCCTCTCTACTCTATATAGCCTCTCTACTGTTTATAGCCTCTCTACTGTTTATAGCCACTCTACTGTTTATAGCCTCTCTACTGTTTATAGACTCTACTCTATATAGCCTCGCTACTGTTTATAGCCTCTACTGTATATAGCCTCTACTGTATATAGCCTCTACTGTTTATAGCCTCTACTGTATATAGCCTCTACTGTATATAGCCTCTACTGTATATAGCCTCTACTGTATATAGCCTCTACTGTTTATAGCCTCTCTACTCTATATAGCCTCTCTACTGTTTATAGCCTCTCTACTGTTTATAGCCTCTACTGTTTATAGCCTCTCTACTCTATATAGCCTCTCTACTCTATATAGCCTCTCTACTCTATATAGCCTCTCTACTCTATATAGCCTCTCTACTCTATATAGCCTCTCTACTCTATATAGCCTCTCTACTGTTTATAGCCTCTCTACTGTTTATAGCCTCTCTACTCTATATAGCCTCTCTACTCTATATAGCCTCTCTACTCTATATAGCCTCTCTACTCTATATAGCCTCTCTACTCTATATAGCCTCTCTACTCTATATAGCCTCTCTACTGTATATAGCCTCTCTACTGTTTATAGCCTCTCTACTGTTTATAGCCTCTCTACTGTTTATAGCCTCTCTACTGTTTATAGCCTCTCTACTGTTTATAGACTCTACTCTATATAGCCTCGCTATTGTTTATAGCCTCTACTGTATATAGCCTCTACTGTATATAGCCTCTACTGTTTATAGCCTCTACTGTATATAGCCTCTACTGTATATAGCCTCTACTGTATATAACCTCTACTGTATATAGCCTCTACTGTTTATAGCCTCTCTACTCTATATAGCCTCTCTACTCTATATAGCCTCTATACTCTATATAGCCTCTCTACTCTATATAGCCTCTCTACTCTATATAGCCTCTCTACTCTATATAGCCTCTCTACTGTATATAGCCTCTACTGTTTATAGCCTCTCTACTGTTTATAGCCTCTCTACTGTTTATAGCCTCTCTACTGTTTATAGACTCTACTCTATATAGCCTCGCTACTGTTTATAGCCTCTACTGTATATAGCCTCTCTACTCTATATACCCTCTCTACTCTATATAGCCTCTCTACTCTATATAGCCTCTCTAGCCTCTCTCTATATAGCCTCTCTACTCTATATAGCCTCTCTACTCTATATAGCCTCTCTACTGTATATAGCCTCTCTACTGTTTATAGCCTCTCTACTGTTTATAGCCTCTCTACTGTATATAGCCTCGCTACTGTTTATAGCCTCTACTGTATATAGCTTCTACTGTTTATAGCCTCTACTGTATATAGCCTCTACTGTATATAGCCTCTACTGTATATAGCCTCTACTGTATATAGCCTCTCTACTGTATATAGCCTCTACTGTATATAGCCTCTACTGTATATAGCCTCTCTACTGTATATAGCTCTCTACTGTATATAGCCTCTACTGTATATAGCCTCTACTGTATATAGCCTCTACTGTATATAGCCTCTACTGTATATAGCCTCTACTGTTTATAGCCTCTACTGTATATAGCCCCTCTACTGTTTATAGCCTCTACTGTTTATAGCCTCTACTGTTTATAGCCTCTACTGTTTATAGCCTCTACTGTATATAGCCTCTACTGTTTATAGCCTCTACTGTTTATAGCCTCTACTGTTTATAGCCCCTCTACTGTTTATAGCCTCTACTGTATATAGCCCCTCTACTGTTTATAGCCTCTACTGTTTATAGCCTCTACTGTTTATAGCCTCTACTGTATATAGCCTCTACTGTATATAGCCTCTACTGTATATAGCCTCACTACTCACTGTCTTTTTACTGTTGTTTTATTTCTTAACTTACCTATTGTTCACCTAATACCTTTTTTGCACTATTGGTTAGACTGTAAGTAAGCATTTCACTGTAAGGTCTACTACACCTGTTGTATTTGGCGCACGTGACAAATAAACTTTGATTAGATTTGTTTAAATACCTGCACTGTTTTGTCTTTCACTTCATTTCTTTGGTGCGAATAAATAAAACCTAACATTTAACACTACATTTTAGAAAGAATTTAGAATATAAAAAAAACAACATTTAAAATGCTGAGTGCATATTTGCAGAAGTATATCTTCAAACTGGAGGAGATACAGACTGGTTGGTCTTACCGTTGCCTCATGAGAGGGATGTTGATGCAGTTCGCAGCAGCAACAGCAACGAAGGGAACTAACCTCCCTACGAGGGGAGATATGTGCTGGACAACAACAACAACAGGTTGGAGTAAAACAGATAGACAGGGATGAAATTGATCTATACAGTCTAAGAGAATGATTAGCTAAGGCTTATTGTTCCAAAGCTGAAAGCTCTTTGTGCATGTCATGATGGTTATGATGAGTGGTATCTGTTTCCACAATGGGAATACTGTATGAATTATACAACATTTTCTCTCTCTTTCAACACATTGACTAACCAGCAAAGCAGGCAACATATGTAGACTATTTCTATTCATGGTTACTATGCACTTCTATTCATGGTTACTATGCACTTCTATTCATGGTTACTATGCACTTCTATTCATGGTTACTATGCACTTCTATTCATGGTTACTATGCACTTCTATTCATGGTTACTATGCACTTCTATTCATGGTTACTATGCACTTCTATTCATGGTTACTATGCACTTCTATTCATGGTTACTATGCACTTCTATTCATGGTTACTATGCACTTCTATTCATGGTTACTATGCACTTCTATTCATGATAACTATTTTGGACATGATAACCACTCATGATATGACTTGTGAGTAGCTACTTTTGATAACACTCCCATGCGATGTGGTTGATGGTAAATGAATGAATGAGAACAGGGTTTCTATGGGTTAATACCTTTGTTAGTGCATTTAGTCCTAGAGCCGTGGCTACTGCCCCTGTGGTAGCAGATACATAGGCTGTGCCAAGCTGACTGCAAATGAGAAATGCATTCATAAATTCACATATTCATACTCATTCACATATTATCCTAACCACAAAACATTAAAAGGGCTTTAATAGGTACCAGAAACACACCAAACAAAAAACTACAGGCCAACATCAACTAAAACTACAGGCCAACATCAACTAAAACTACAGGCCAACATCAACTAAAACTACAGGCCAACATCAACTAAAACACAGGCCAACATCAACTAAAACTACAGGCCAACATCAACTAAAACTACAGGCCAACTACAGGCCAACATCAACTAAAACACAGGCCAACATCAACTAAAACTACAGGCCAACATCAACTAAAAACTACAGGCCAACATCAACTAAAACTACAGGCCAACATCAACTAAAACTACAGGCCAACATCAACTAAAACTACAGGCCAACATCAACTAAAACTACAGGCCAACATCAACTAAAACTACAGGCCAACATTAACTAAAACTACAGGCCGACATCAACTAAAACTACAGGCCGACATCAACTAAAACTACAGGCCGACATCAACTAAAACTACAGGCCGACATCAACTAAAACTACAGGCCGACATCAACTAAAACTACAGGCCGACATCAACTAAAACTACAGGCCGACATCAACTAAAACTACAGGCCGACATCAACTAAAACTACAGGCCGACATCAACTAAAACTACAGGCCGACATCAACTAAAACTACAGGCCGACATCAACTAAAACTACAGGCCGACATCAACTAAAACTACAGGCCGACATCAACTAAAACTACAGGCCAACATCAACTAAAACTACAGGCCAAACTACAGGCCAACATCAACTAAAACTACAGGCCAACATCAACTAAAACTACAGGCCAACATCAACTAAAACTACAGGCCAACATCAACTAAAACTACAGGCCAACATCAACTAAAACTACAGGCCAACATTAACTAAAACTGCAGGCCAACATCAACTAAAACTACAGGCCAACATCAACTAAACTACAGGCCAACATCAACTAAAACTACAGGCCAACATCAACTAAAACTACAGGCCAACATCAACTAAAACTACAGGCCAACATCAACTAAAACTACAGGCCAACATTAACTAAAACTGCAGGCCAACATCAACTAAAACTACAGGCCAACATCAACAAAAACTACAGGCCAACATCAACTAAACTACAGGCCAAACTACAGGCCAACATCAACTAAAACTACAGGCCAACATCAACTAAACTACAGGCCAACATCAACTAAAACTACAGGCCAACATCAACTAAAACTACAGGCCAACGTCAACTAAAACTACAGGCCAACATCAACTAAAACTACAGGCCAACATCAACTAAAACTACAGGCCGACATCAACTAAAACTACAGGCCAACATCAACTAAAACTACAGGCCGACTGAGGAAATTAATTCAAAGAATACTTCCTTCAGACTGGAATATGGCATTACGTGATTTGACATACCTGTGTATTATTTATTGAGATGCTTAGTTTTCAGATGATTTTAAAATGACTTAATTACTTTTAAGAAGCTTTTTCCTTTTCAATTATTATCAAATGTTTTGGTTACACCTCGACTCACGTTGGTTGAATGCCCTCCATCTCTTTTCTAATTACTTTTAGCAATATTTAATTTTAAGAAAAGTTATTTATTGGTGTGTGTGTATTGTTTTTTTATACAGTTCTTCTGAACAATAATCACACTTAGAAAATGTTGCTGTAAGAATATAGTAGAATAGCCCTGATATAGAAACTGTAACACCAACTTACTTAACTGAGAGAGGAGCATCTCCACTCCTATTGGTGTAGTTGACTATTGCATTGAAGGACTGATTGATCCACTGCCATAAGACTACAGCTGGAGTTGTCCTGAGGAGAGAGAGAGAGACTTCAATTAGACTACAGCTGGAGTTGTCCTGAGGAGAGAGAGAGACTTCAATTAGACTACAGCTGGAGTTGTCCTGAGAGAGAGAGAGAGAGAGAGACTTCAATTAGACTACAGCTGGAGTTGTCCTGAGGAGAGAGAGAGAGAGAGAGAGAGGACTCTTCAATTAGACTACAGCTGGAGTTGTCCTGAGAGAGAGAGAGAGAGAGAGGACACTTCAATTAGACTACAGCTGGAGTGTCCAGGGGGTGAGAGAGAGAGAGAGAGGGAGAGAGGGGACACTTAAATTAGACTGAGACGGGATGATGAGGAAAACATATATTGACGAGAGATTAGGCACCTAACCCTGACAAATGCGGATGTCTTTGTGTACAAAACAAGGGAGTATAGAGATATCAGAAAGAGATGGGAAACCATTGGGTAATAGCGGACATAACAGTGACAGCACACCACACAACCACTGATCTACCCAGCTTCTCAATTACACTCATCTCAAAAACATTGCAACTCTGTGTTGACTGATGAGAATGAATGATGAGAAAGATATGAACTGCCAGTGACCCATGACATAACCTGATATCTTTTTCTACAACATCCTGTAGTAAACCTACAATGAGATTCTTATAACACTATCATTCATTCTAATATAACAGTCTTATAACACTATCATTCATTCTAATAGAACAGTCTTATAACACTATCATTCATTCTAATAGAACAGTCTTATAACACTATCATTCATTCTAATAGAACAGTCTTATAACACTATCATTCATTCTAATAGAACAGTCTTATAACAGTATCATTCATTCTAATATAACAGTCTTATAACACTATCATTAATTCTAATAGAACAGTCTTATAACACTATCATTGGGCAGCAGGTAGCCTAGTGGTTCGAGCGTTGGACTAGTAACCGAAAGGTTGCCAGATTGAATCCCAGAGCTGACAAGGTAAAAATCTGTCGTTCTGCCCCAGAACAGGCAGTTAACCCACTGTTCCTAGGCCGTCATTGTAAATAAGAATTTGTTCTTAACTGACTTGCCTAGTTAAATAAAGGTTAACACACTGTCATTGATTCTAATAGAACACTGCTGCTCACTTGTAGAAGGTCATCATACAGCCAGTGATGGTCATGTTCATGGGGACCTGAGCCGACATGCGGCCAATCAGGATCATCTTCTCTCCAGTGTCTGGGTGGAAGGCTGAGTCAAAGATGTACTTGGCTCTCCATAGCTCGTCCTCTGTCAGCCCGGGGGACATCACCCCTTGCCTGGGGGAGAGAGAGAGAGAGGGGGACAAGTGGTTAGCTGAGCCTGTTTACTTAGAAGCAATACAAGTTTAAACAAAGCTCTGTTAGATGCACACAACCTGCATTTGATAAACACGGCCCATTGTATTCAATGTTGCATCATAGAACTGGTTAATCAATAGTTAATTAAGGGAAATCTGGTCCTAGATCTATGCCAATAAGCCTGGGGTCAATTCCATCAGGAGCTCTCAGCTCAGTTATGGGTTGTTTCCATACAGCAGAATCAAGGAGAACTAGAAAGAACCAGGAAGAACCAGAACCAAGGAGAACTAAGGAGCACCAGGAAGAACCAGAACCAAGGAGAACTAAGGAGCACCAGGAGGAACCAGAACCAAGGTGAACTAAGGAGCACCAGGAGGAACCAGAACCAAGGTGAACTAAGGAGCACCAGGCGGAACCAGAATCAATGAGAACTAAGGAGCACTAGGAAGAACCAGAACTAAGGAGAACCATGCTCAGAATACACTACCGGTAGTCACTGATGACTTTGTGTGCATTCTCTAGTTGTTCGTTAGTAAGCAGGACGTTGCGGGGGTCGGTAACAGTGAAGAAGTGTTTGGCCCGGCCCATAAACGTCCCTTGGTCCCATCGAGGCTCCTTGATGTTTATGGAGGTGGAGATTTCTGTCGTCATGGTGATCTGAAAGGACACAACATTCATAACAAAGATGAATTATTTTGTCCTTGTATATCTACCCTGTAAACATACATTAGTTATATTGTCCCAGGTGATTTATCTACCGGCGCGCGACCGAAATTCATAAACTAGCCTAGCTACTGTCAGAGGAGGCAAAATTCATAAACTAACCTAGCTACTGTCAGAGGAGGCGAAATTCATAAACTAGCCTAGCTACTGTCAGAGGAGGCGAAATTCATAAACTAGCCTTGCTACTGTCAGAGGAGGCGAAATTCATAAACTAGCCTAGCTACTGTCAGAGGAGGCGAAATTCATAACATCCTTCTGAATAAATGCTTTGAAAAAACTGTAATAAGGTGTCCCTGTGATAAGTTTCTTTCCACCAGATTAGTTTCCACAAAGTGTGGCACTCACAGGAACAGTAATAAACAGCATTAAGTCAATGTCATCTGGGTCCCCAGTCCTAGAGTTAGAGACAAGGAGACAAACGCAACACAAATCACGAAAAGCAAAACAAGAGGCCTTGACGATTGTATTTCATAGGACAAAACAAACCCTGAAACAGCCTTCCACTAACTCTATTTAATTCTGAAACTAGAGTAGACATAGTTCCCCAATCCTACTCCAGACACACACACACACACACACTTTGTTGAGTTGATTACACATTCTATAGGCCTATAATACACACATCAGCCAGAAATCACTCGTTTCTAGGTAACTTCTCTTATATTACCACAAAATCATTTCACAACTGCTGTCCTTTGAGAAGAATGAGTAATTTAGAACACACTGTGAGAAATTCTTCTCAGTATTAGCTTAGCAGGATAGCTGATTAAGTATAATGTTGCTATGGAGATGAGCTGGCTGACCTGACACAGGGGTTTTGAAGCACTAAATTATCCTGAACCTCACAACCCCCTCAACCACAGACCTGTGGCCGGGACTTGGAGTCTCTTCAAAAGCTCCAAACCCCACACCACGCCCTCCTACCCCTTTCTCTCCCTCTCAATTCAATTTAAGGGCTTTATTGGCATGGGAAACATTTGTTTACATTGCCAAAGCAAGTGAAATAAATAACAAATGAGGGTGAAATAAACAATAAAAAAATGAACAGTAAACATTACACTCACAAAAGTTCCAAAAGAATAAAGACATTTCAAAAGTCATATTATGTCTATATACTGTGTTGTAACGATGTGCAAAAGGGAAAATAAATAAACATAAATATGGGTTGTATTTACAATGGTGTTTGTTCTTCACTGGTTGCCCTTTTCTTGTAGCAACAGGTCACAAATCTTGCTGCTGTGATGGCACAAATGTGGTATTTCACCCAATAGATATTTGAGCGGCAGGTAGCCTAGTGGATAGATTGTAGGGGCGGCAGGTAGCCTAGTGGTTAGAGTGTTGGGGCGGCAGGTAGCCTAGTGGTTAGAGTGTTGGGGCGGCAGGTAGCCTAGTGGTTAGGGTAGAGGCTGCAGGGTAGCCTAGTGGTTAGAGTGTTGGGGCGGCAGGTAGCCTAGTGGTTAGAGTGTAGAGGCTGCAGGTAGCCTAGTGGTTAGAGTGTAGGGCGGCAGGTAGCCTAGTGGTTAGAGTGTAGGGGCGGCAGGTAGACTAGTGGTTAGAGTGGTGTAGGTGCGGCAGGTAGCCTAGTGGTTAGAGTGTAGGGCGGCAGGGTAGCCTAGCCTAGTGGTTAGAGTGTAGGTGCGGCAGGTAGCCTAGTGGTTAGAGTGTGGGGCGGCAGGTAGCCTAGTGGTTAGAGTGTAGGGGCGGCAGGTAGCCTAGTGGTTAGAGTGTAGGGGCGGCAGGTAGCCTAGTGGTTAGAGTGTAGGGGCGGCAGGTAGCCTAGTAGTTAGAGTGTTGGACTAGTAACTGAAAGGTTGCCAGATTGAATCCCCGAGCTGACTAGGTAAACACATCTGTTCTTCTGCCCCTGAACAAGGCAGTTAACCCACTGTTCCTAGGCCGTTATTATAAATAAGAATTTGTTTTTAACTGACTTGCCTAGTTAAATAAAGGTAAAATAAAAACATGTGAGTTTATCAAAATTTGATTTGTTTTCGAATTCTTAGGAAGTGCAACTCAGTTTCCACCTCATTTTGTTGAGAGTGCTCACATAGGCTTCCTTCTCTTCAGAGCCATGTCTGCCTACGGCGGCCTTTCTCAATAGCAAGGCTATGCTCACTGAGTCTGTACATAGTCAAATATTTCCTTAATTTTGGGTCAGTCACAGTGGTCAGATATTCTGCCACTGTGTACTCTCTGTTTAGGGCCAAATAGCTTTCTAGTTTGCTCTGTTTTTTTGTAAATTCTTTCCAATGTGCCAAGAAATTGTCGTTTTGTTTCCTCATGATTTGGTTGGGTCTAATTGTGCTGCTGTCCTGGGGCTCTGTGGGGTGTGTTTGTGTTTGTGAACAGAGCCTCAGGACCAGCTTGCTTAGGGGACTCTTCTCCAGGTTCATCTCTCTGTAGGTGATGGCTTTGTTATGGAAGGTTTGGGAATCGCTTCCTTTTAGGTGGTTGTAGAATTTAACGTCTCTTTTCTGGATTTTGATAATTAGTGGGTATCGGCCTAATTCTGCTCTGCATGCATTATTTTGTGTGTTACGCTGTACACAGCAGAAATAATCTCCCATAGCCTAGGCAACACCTTGTCTAGCAGTAAGCCCATAGGCCTACGTTTAGTGTGAAAGAACAGAGAAAGGTTCTGGAGAAAATCCCTTTCATTTGAGAACTTCTGCACTAAGCCAAACTACTGCATGTTTATTTTCCTATCAAATGGATTTTATGTTTGTTTTTTTAATCACAGAGGGGAAAAATAATCAGGACATTCCCGAGATACAATGTAACCCAGTCTGAACTAGATTCTATTAACCCGTTGTTACAATGTAACCCAGTCTGAACCCGTTGTTACAATGTAACCCAGTCTGAACCCATTGTTACAATGTAACCCAGTCTGAAATGGATTCTATTAACCCATTGTTACAATGTAACCCAGTCTGAACCCGTTGTTACAATGTAACCCAGTCTGAACTGGATTCTATTAACCCGTTGTTACAATGTAACCCAGTCTGAACTGGATTCTATTAACCCGTTGTTACAATGTAACCCAGTCTGAACTGGATTCTATTAACCCATTGTTACAATGTAACCCAGTCTGAACTGGATTCTATTAACCCATTGTTACAATGTAACCCAGTCTGAACTGGATTCTATTAACCCGTTGTTACAATGTAACCCAGTCTGAACTGGATTCTATTAACCCGTTGTTACAATGTAACCCAGTCTGAACTGGATTCTATTAACCCGTTGTTACAATGTAACCCAGTCTGAAATGGATTCAATGAACCCAGTCTGGATTCTATTAACCCGTTGTTACAATGTAACCCAGTCTGAAATGGATTCTATTAACCCGTTGTTACAATGTAACCCAGTCTGAAATGGATTCTATTAACCCGTTGTTACAATGTAACCCAGTCTGAACCCGTTGTTACAATGTAACCCAGTCTGAACTGGATTCTATTAACCCGTTGTTACAATGTAACCCAGTCTGAAATGGATTCTATTAACCCATTGTTACAATGTAACCCAGTCTGAACTGGATTCTATTAACCCGTTGTTACAATGTAACCCAGTCTGAAATGGATTCTATTAACCCATTGTTACAATGTAACCCAGTCTGAACTGGATTCTATTAACCCATTGTTACAATGTAACCCAGTCTGAACCCGTTGTTACAATGTAACCCAGTCTTGATTCTATTAACCCATTGTTACAATGTAACAGTCCAGATTCTATTAACCCATTGTTCAATGAACTGGATTCTATTAACCCATTGTTACAATTAGTCTGAATAGATTCTATTAACCCATTGTTACAATGTAACCCAGTCTGAACTAGATTCTATTAAATTGTTACAATGTAACCCAGTCTGAACTGGATTCTATTAACCCGTTGTTACAATGTAACCCAGTCTGAAATGGATTCTATTAACCCATTGTTACAATGTAACCCAGTCTGAACTGGATTCTATTAACCCGTTGTTACAATGTAACCCAGTCTGAAATGGATTCTATTAACCCGTTGTTACAATGTAACCCAGTCTGAAATGGATTCTATTAACCCGTTGTTACAATGTAACCCAGTCTGAACCCGTTGTTACAATGTAACCCAGTCTGAACTGGATTCTATTAACCCGTTGTTACAATGTAACCCAGTCTGAAATGGATTCTATTAACCCATTGTTACAATGTAACCCAGTCTGAAATGGATTCTATTAACCCGTTGTTACAATGTAACCCAGTCTGAAATGGATTCTATTAACCCATTGTTACAATGTAACCCAGTCTGAACTGGATTCTATTAACCCATTGTTACTATTAACCCGTTGTTACAATGTAACCCAGTCTGAAATGGATTCTATTAACCCATTGTTACAATGTAACCCAGTCTGAACCCGTTGTTACAATGTAACCCAGTCTGAACTGGATTCTATTAACCCGTTGTTACAATGTAACCCAGTCTGAAATGGATTCTATTAACCCATTGTTACAATGTAACCCAGTCTGAACTAGATTCTATTAACCCATTGTTACAATGTAACCCCGTCTGAACTGGATTCTATTAATAATGTAACCCAGTCTGAACCCGTTGTTACAATGTAACCCAGTCTGAACCCGTTGTTACAATGTAACCCAGTCTGAAATGGATTCTATTAACCCGTTGTTACAATGTAACCCAGTCTGAAATGGATTCTATTAACCCGTTGTTACAATGTAACCCAGTCTGAAATGGATTCTATTAACCCGTTGTTACAATGTAACCCCGTCTGAAATGGATTCTATTAACCCTTTGTTACAATGTAACCCCGTCTGAACCCATTGTTACAATGTAACCCAGTCTGAACCCGTTGTTACAATGTAACCCAGTCTGAAATGGATTCTATTAACCCGTTGTTACAATGTAACCCCGTCTGAAATGGATTCTATTAACCCGTTGTTACAATGTAACCCCGTCTGAACCCGTTGTTACAATGTAACCCAGTCTGAACCCGTTGTTACAATGTATCCAGTGTTGTATCCATCCAGTTCCACTTTGCTGCAGATGTAAAAGGGGACATTTTGAAACGCATTTCTCTGTCTGTAACCCGTTATGTGAGAAACTGCAAAGGTATTTGTGTAGCTCGTGCACGGGTCTACTACTGGTTGATGAAATTGCACCAGATGGCTTCAGGAGTAACGATAAAACACAGGTATTCCATAGACTCTGGCTGGCGGCTGTAGAATGTCTATGAGAGGCGCTACTGTATCTTTAAATTGAATTAAGGTTCACGGGGTTCTCACGAGATAGCTCAATTCAATGGATACAGGCCATAATAACTCAATGCATAAGCACGACTGATGGGTGCCTCCTTATGGTGGTCTCACACACACACACACACACACACACACACACACACACACACACACACACACAACAATCAGTCTGTAGCAAATATGTCTTATTGGTTACTCACAAACAACAAACAGTTGTTATAAATCTGTCTTCTTCTGACAAAATGTCAATCAGTCAGACAGCCGGTGAGTCAAATCCAATACAACAATAGGCTGAAGCCCTAATACAAAGGCAGCATTGATTTGATGATATTTGTTATCTCATTCTAAAATTGAACTTTGACAATGGGCGGTTTGTCTTACGCCTGCTACGTTAGGTTTGGTGGCATTTGGGCTAAAAACCTCTGTTCCAGCCCCACGTTTAACCAATCACTGGCCTCAATGGCTACATATTAAGCTATACAGGCTACATTGTAACGCATTTCTTAAGCTACAATGGGAGTTCGCATAGCATAGCCTAATCACACAACTGCATAACATTGTGCAAAAACCAGCCAGCTCTGGTTTGAGTGAGGGTCAGTGAAAATATAGCCAACAATATTCATCATAATTTCGTCAAATGAACCGACCGTGCAAATGGATCCGGACGCACAATCCTACTATTGGCTTGATCAGATAAATGGATCCACGCGATGCAGACCAGCTTGATCTGGAGCAAATCGCTGCATGTATATCGTTCGATCTGGATAAATCAAATCAAATTTTATTTGTCACATGCGCCGAATACAACAGGTGTAGGTAGACCTTACAGTAAAATGCTTACTTACAAGCCCCTAACCAACAATGCAGTTTTAAAAAATGATACCAAGTCAACGTCCAACATGTTGCAAACATGTAAACGCCCAAATAAATGTAATTATGTCCGCTAATAGCCTAGTATCCCAAGCATCTGTTTCAGGCCAGCTGTGCGTCCCTGTTTCAACTAAAGCCCTAATTAACTGCCAGCCACAACCCCTCCCTCAAATAAAAGTGGTATCAAATCCATCATGTGTTATAAAGGTATCCAGACACTTACTGCACTTAAGCTCCGATCCTTGTCTGGCACGGTCACAGCAGTCCGCGGCCAGAGATGTCCCTGAATAGCTAGCTCAACGAAGCTAATTGGACATGTATGCAGCGGAAACTCAGCACCAACAGGCGCAGCAGTAGGGCCGTAGTTCCTTTCACAATAAATGCCCAACATGAAATCAATGCAAATAAACAGGACAAAATATCAATATCTCAATTTTTACAGGAGTCCAAATCATATAAATGTAAAATATTCTTGCTCCATACCCAAAAATGTTAATGGCCAGGTTTATCATAATTTAAAAGTCAATGATAGTTCATTGTTTTTTTCTCAGACAAGGACTTTTATTTGCAAATATTTTTAGGGTAGTCGCTAGTGTTTGGTTATGTGTGCTAACTTCACCTTACTATGTTTGCGGAACAGATAGATAATTGATGACAATAGCATGTACTTAACCAGGCAAGTCAGTTAAAAACACATTCTTATTTACAATGACGGCCTACCCCGGACGACGCTGGGCCAATTGTGCGCAGCCCTATGGGACTCCGAATCAAGGACGGTTGTGATACAGCCTGGAATCGAACCTGGGACTGTAGTGACCACTCTTGCACTGAGATGCAGTGCCTTAGACCGCTCCAATCGGGAACCCCAATACAACTTTGAAAGATATCAGCTTTTTTCCCTTTGTATTGTCTAGTTCTGGGCCTATCTCCATAAGCTTTCGTTAAAGAATATCAGGAAGCAGAATCACTGCATTATGCGCATCATCAGTAGACTCCCTATATTTGAAGCAATATAAACGTCCACTGATTATTCAAGACTGGGGCTTGTTCCTTTGTAGAAGAGGAAACATTACAAAGCCAACAAAAAGCGTTTACACAAGCAGCCCAATTCTGATATTTTTCCACAAAATGGTCATTTTACCAAGCACGTCAGATCTTTTCACATCAGGTCTTTTCAAGAGCTGATCTGATTTAGTCAACATGCCAATTAGTTTAAAAAAAGATCAGAATTGGGCTGGCTGTCTAAACGCCGCCTTATATGGCCCTTAACGGTCTGATATGGTTTGATGGAGTGCATGGCAGCGTATATAGCTTGGCTTGTAATTTATATTGCCATGTATGTTGCTTTCACTTTTGCCCCAGATAATGGGGGAGGGGTAAATATTCAACATCAAGGGCAGCGGAAGGAAAGCTGGTTTTCCAATAGTCCGCTCTTTTAACACAAACCTAATGGATTGAACTGTTGTACATCATTTGTAGGCTGCTGTACACTGGGCCTTTGATTTGACAAAATACACATTAAATGGAACCATGGAGAAACATTAACTAACATATTTTCAATCATATGTAAAATTCACTCTAATAAACCTATCCAAATTTTAATTTATCCACGCAATCTTTGCAGCCATTCATATCATAGGCCTATCTAACTAGAGGCTGGACTAGTGAACGTGATAGTTAAACCAGGCAAGGAGGTAACTAGCCCCCTTAAGAACAATGTCTATTTGCCGACACAAAAAAGGAACATTTGGAAAGAGAATTGGTCGTGGATAAAGGTCACGCTTAGGCGAATAAACTATAAAAGGAAATCTTTTTGTTGTTGTTATTTAATGAAATATTGTTTTTAGAAAAGGTGCGTTTTTTTTAAGTACCAGGGTAATCCCAGCAGTCTTTAAAAATGACACGCAGGAGCAAAAGACGATCAATAGTTGTTTTTAATAATAAACCAAAAATATTACTTAGAATATAATAGTGAAATGGATTATAAATAAGAACATCAAATAACAATAACTTAACTAATTAATTCAGCGTAACATTGATGTGGCCACTTTCTTATGCTCTGCTATTGCACGATTCTAATTTGCACATAGGTCACAAATGAAGCGATCCCCAGTAAAATTGGAGCACAATTCACGAGGCCACCTCCTGCACTGCTCACACCTAATCCAGTCCCCATCTGTGACTGAAAACAAGGGGAGAGATACCAATTGAAAAGTGTTTATTTTTTACGTAGCCAGCTATCTAGCTATATGACATAAAATGCTGTGTAAAATAGCTAAAATGCTATTAAAGTAACATTAACTATAAAGTTATCAGTCACTGGTGGATACATTTTACAACTGCAATTAAGTTACGTTATCTTTGTGATGTATTTCACCTCAGACGATCGATCTGGTAGTAAGGTTGCTACCTAGTACCCATAGCAGCTTATGCTAACTAGATCGCTGGCTAGCATTTACTGCTAGTGAAGTTGCTAGCTAGCAAGTTAGCATAAACTAGTGCTAACTAGGGTAGTCATTGTCTAAATGACAGGTAAAAACACATTCATAAACATAAACCTAAAAATAAACCAAGTGTGTGTGTTGGGGGGGGGTGCCCAACACACTCACCCAACATATTACTAGTTTACAAAAAAATTATAGACATTGTTCTCTCTAAACAAGAGTATTATTTAGCTTAAGGCTTTCCTACTTGTATATTTTAAAAAACAAGTATAGATCTCACTTCATTGGAATATATCTACAACTTGATCAATTTACCACAAAATAGTTTTGTTGAAATATCTCCAAAGGTTGTGATGTCATTGAGGACATTTTTGTTGAGCAAGAGCAGTGGCAGCAAGGGAAGTGGTGGGGAAATAATTTGGTGACATCTTGTGGAATTACAGGGGGGTGGGGGGGGGCAGTTACCCCTTAGTACCCTACAGTGCAAACAATAAAGCAAGGTATGAATATAGGGACATTTACTGCCATCTAGTGGTCTGTTTTGGGAGCACAGGTGACTCATTCTCACTCAGAAGTAGGACAAAGCGTCAGCTGGTTGGTTAGTCATTGCTAATAGAGGTGACATTGGACTCTAGCGCAGGGTTTCACAAAGTCGATCCTGGGGGGCTTGTACTCGATGAATTAAGGTCTCTAATTAGTAAAGAACTCCCCTCACCTGGTAGGTCTAGGTAAGGAACTCCCCTCACCTGGTTGTCTAGGTCTTAGTAAGGAACTCCCCTCACCTGGTTGTCTGGGTCTTAGTAAATAACTCCCCTCACCTGGTTGTCTGGGTCTTAGTAAATAACTCCCCTCACCTGGTTGTCTGGGTCTTAGTAAAGATCTCCCCTCACCTTGTTGTCTAGGTCTTAGTAAGGAACACCCCTCACCTGGTAGGTCTTAGTAAAGAATTCCCCTCACCTGGTTGTCTGGGTCTTAGTAAGGAACTCCCCTCACCTGGTTGTCTAGGTCTTAGTAAGGAACTCCCCTCACCTGGTTGTCTAGGTCTTAGTAAGGAACTCCCCTCACCTGGTTGTCTAGGTCTTAGTAAGGAACTCCCCTCACCTGGTTGTCTGGGTCTTAGTAAGGAACTCCCCTTACCTGGTTGTCTGGGTCTTAGTAAGGAACTCCTCTCACCTGGTTGTCTGGGTCTTAGTAAGGAACTCCCCTTACCTGGTTGTCTGGGTCTTAGTAAGGAACTCCCCTTACCTGGTTGTCTAGGTCTTAGTAAGGAACTCCCCTCACCTGGTTGTCTGGGTCTTAGTAAGGAACTCCCCTCACCTGGTTGTCTAGGTCTTAGTAAGGAACTTCCCTCACCTGGTTGTCTAGGTCTTAGTAAGGAACTCCCCTTACCTGGTTGTCTGGGTCTTAGTAAGGAACTCCCCTTACCTGGTTGTCTAGGTCTTAGTAAGGAACTCCCCTCACCTGGTTGTCTAGGTCTTAGTAAGGAACTTCCCTGGTTCCTTACCTAGTTGTCTGGGTCTTAATTGAAAGGAAAAAAACAAAATATCACAGACAATGAGTTTGACACCCCTGCTCTAGTGTCTAGGCATATGTCTGTCCTGGGAACTCGGAAATCTCCGTTTTCTAACTTAAGTTCTTTCAAGACAACTGGGAACTCAGGAAAAAAAACAAGCTCCATCTGTCAAAAATCCTTTTGAATATGAATCCAACTCGAAATTCCAAGTCGGAAACTCAGGCATCTTTCTATCACTAACGTAATCATTTGACCTTGTCAACCCCCCCCAAGCATTTCACTACACTCACATTAACACCCGCTAACCATGTGTACGTGACAAATAAAATTTGATCAAGGGGCAACGTCATTCTGAAAGTCAAAGGTCACACTTGCCTCTGTGCCACGCAGAGCGCCTAAGAACCATACAGGACAAAGCAACAAAGGAACAACTTCAATCTTTATTATATAGCGGAGGCTGCAAAACAGAAAGGTATCTATAACAAGTGATGTCATTTTGTACAGGTGTTCCTCTGAAATAGGTTTTACTCAACTAATGGACAGGTGAGTGACAGAAAAGATATTTGCTGGGGGTGAAATATACACTGCATTCCGAAAGTATTCAGACCCCTTAACTTTTCCCACATTTTGTTACGTTACAGCCTTATTTTAAAATTGATTTCCTCCAGACGGGACGCTTGGCATTCAGGCCAAAGAGTTCAATCTTGGTTTCATCAGACCAGCGAATCTTGATTCTCATGGTCTAAGGAGACCTTTCGGTGCATTTGGAAAATTCATGTGCCATTTATTGAGAAATCGCTTCCAGCCGGCCACACTACCATAAATGCCTGATTGGTGGACTGCTGCAGAGATGGTGGTCCTTCTGGAAGGCTCTCCCATCTCCACAGAGGAACTCTAGAGCTCTGTCAGAGTGAGCATCGGGTTCTTGGTCACCTCCCTGATCAAGGCCCTTCTCCCCCGATTGCTCATTTTGCTATTGCCGGCCAGCTCTAGGAAGAGTCTCTTGGTGGTTCCAAACTTCTTCCATTTAAGAATGATGGAGGCCACAGTGTTCTTGGGAACCTTCAATGCAACAGAAATTGTTGGTACCCTTCCCCAGCTCTGTGCCTCGACACAATCTGGGGCGGCAGGGTAGCCTAGTGGTTAGATCATTGGACTAGTAACCAAAAGGTTGCAAATTCATATCCTCAAGCTGACAAGGTACAAATGTCGTTCTGCCCCTGAACAGGCAGTTAACCCACTGCTCCTAGGCAGTCATTGAAAATAAGAATTTGTTCTTAACTGACTTGCCTAGTTAAATAAAGGTAAAATAAAAATCCTATCTTGGAGCTTTAGGACAATTCTAGACCTCATGGCTTGGTTTTTGCTCTGACGTCAACTGTGGGACCTTACATAGACAGTTGTGTGCCTTTCCGAATCATGTCCAATCAATTGAATTTACCACAGGTTGACTCCAAGTTTTAGAAACATCTCAAGGATGTTCAATGAAAACAGGATGCACCTGAGCTTAACTTCAAGCCTCATAGCAAAGGGTTTGACTACTTACGTAAGGTATTTCTTTTTTTTTTTTTTTACATTTGCAAACATTTCTAAAAACATTTTTTCACTTTGTCATTATGGGGTATTGTGATGTCATTATGGGGTATTGTGATGTCATTATGGGGTATTGTGATGTCATTATGGGGTATTGTGATGTCATTGGGGTATTGTGATGTCATTATGAATAAGGTATTGTGATGTCATTATGCGGTATTGTGTGTAGATTGATAAAACAGAGGAAGACATTTTAGAAATAAGTCATAAAACAGAATGCTGTAGTTTGTCATGTAAAACAAAAGTTTGTGTGGTAAAACAGAAAAGTCATAGTTTGTCAGTGTCTAAAACAGAATAGTTTGTCAGTGTCACGGTAAAACAGAATGCTGTAGTTTGTCATAAAACAGAATGCTGTAGTTTGTCAGTGTCACGGTAAAACAGAATGCTGTAGTTTGTCAGTGTCACGGTAAAACAGAATGCTGTAGTTTGTCAGTGTCACGGTAAAACAGAATGCTGTAGTTTGTCAGTGTCAGTTTGTCAGTGTAAAACAGAATGCTGTAGTTTGTCAGTGTCACTGTAGTTTGGTAAAACAGAATGCTGTAGTTTGTCAGTGTCACGGTAAAACAGAATGCTGTAGTTTGTCAGTGTCACGGTAAAACAGAATGCTGTAGTTTGTCAGTGTCATGGTAAAACAGAATGCTGTAGTTTGTCAGTGTCATGGTAAAACAGAATGCTGTAGTTTGTCAGTGTCACGGTAAAACAGAATGAATGCTGTAGTTTGTCAGTGTCACGGTAAAACAGAATGCTGTAGTTTGTCAGTGTCATGGTAAAACAGAATGCTGTAGTTTGTCAGTGTCACGGTAAAACAGAATGCTGTAGTTTGTCAGTGTCACGGTAAAACAGAATGCTGTAGTTTGTCAGTGTCACGGTAAAACAGAATGCTGTAGTTTGTCAGTGTCACGGTAAAACAGAATGCTGTAGTTTGTCAGTGTCACGGTAAAACAGAATGCTGTAGTTTGTCAGTGTCATGGTAAAACAGAATGCTGTAGTTTGTCAGTGTCATGGTAAAACATTAAATACAAAAGTGCAAAGAGAAAGAAGAATTCAATTCCATCCAGCGCCCAACCAAGTCTGAAAACAATTATTTAAAATTCACACACAAAAAAAAGCCATTGAATTTCTGTTAGAAAAATGTTCACAACATAACATGTTTGTTTACTGCAACCTTCCAGTTTGAGGCCATGCTGAGTTAGGTTTACCAAAACTTTTCTATACTAGAATTATGTTCCTACCACAAGGGTTACATTTAAGCCTTAATCTCAGCAGATTAATTCATTCAAAGCAGATCTTTTTCCTGACAAAACCAGCAGGTACTATGAGACTGTCTGCTTCCAAAATGGCACCCTATTACTATATAGTACACTGTAATCTTTACAATGAAGAATCATTTTCAGAGATAAATATAACATCATGCACAGAGAGAGAAGGAACTGGTTCCATGGACTGTGGTGGGTGTCGGTTGTGTGGTCTTCTTTAAAGATGAATGTGACATTTTTTTACATTTTGCATTTTGTGAAATTGTGGCACACATTTTGGTCCATGGATTGATGGATGCTTACTTTGTCACAACTCTATACCGATGCTCCCTCCTCCCACTTCTTCACGAAGAAGAATCTAGAGCAATACTTCAGAGGCATTGGGATCTTTTACAGGAAGTAGTCAGGAGTGCGGCGGGTCACATGGGGTTCACCTCTGCGAGGGGCGGGGTCGAACTGAAGGCTGGAATAGAAACACAGACAGTCACACATCTGATACGAGGCCTTGGAGCGACGTTCCATCTAATAGAGGGTTGGCTTCATTTCATCAATCAAGATAAGAAAATGAAGCTTGCTAACTCATTTATCTACTCGTAACAATTTCCAATGTACGGAGTTTAACAATAAAGCTAAAGTAAAGAATTGTCAACAGGAATTTTATTCTGAAGTGAATACTTACAAGGAGTACTTGAGTGTGTCATCCAGCTCCATGATGGCGGCCTGGTTTCCACAGCGATAGCAGTAATTGGGTGCACTGAAGATAGTCACTACGTTACGGTCATGGCACCAGTTATAACCCTGTCAAAAACAAACACTCAGGAAACCAGAGGTACATCATGGCACCAGTTATAACCCTGTCAAAAACAAACACTCAGGAAACCAGAGGTACATCATGGCACCAGTTATAACCCTGTCAAAAACAAACACTCAGGAAACCAGAGGTACATCATGACACCAGTTATAACCCTGTCAAAAACAAACACTCAGGAAACCAGAGGTACATCATGGCACCAGTTATAACCCTGTCAAAAACAAACACTCAGGAAACCAGAGGTACATCATAACACCAGTTATAACCCTGTCAAAAACAAACACTCAGGAAACCAGAGGTGCACCAGTTATAACCCTGTCAAAAACAAACACTGAAACCACATCAGTTATAACCCTGTCAAAAACAAAACAAACACATCAGGAAACCAGAGGTACATCATGGCACCAGTTATAACCCTGTCAAAACAAACACTCAGGAAACCAGAGGTACATCATGGCACCAGTTATAACCCTGTCAAAAACAAACACTCAGGAAACCAGGTACATCATGGCACCAGTTATAACCCTGTCAAAAACAAACACTCAGGAAACCAGAGGTACATCATGGCACCAGTTATAACCCTGTCAAAAACAAACACTCAGGAAACCAGAGGTACATCATGACACCAGTTATAACCCTGTCAAAAACAAACACTCAGGAAACCAGAGGTACATCATGGCACCAGTTATAACCCTGTCAAAAACAAACACTCAGGAAACCAGAGGTACATCATGGCACCAGTTATAACCCTGTCAAAAACAAACACTCAGGAAACCAGAGGTACATCATGGCACCAGTTATAACCCTGTCAAAAACAAACACTCAGGAAACCAGGTACATCATGACACCAGTTATAACCCTGTCAAAAACAAACACTCAGGAAACCAGAGGTACATCATTGCACCAGTTATAACCCTGTCAAAAACAAACACTCAGGAAACCAGGTACATCATTGCACCAGTTATAACCCTGTCAAAAACAAACAAAAACAAACACTGACACCAGTTATAAGGAAACCAGAGGTACATCATGACACCAGTTATAACCCTGTCAAAACAAACACTCAGGAAACCAGAGGTACATCATGGCACCAGTTATAACCCTGTCAAAAACAAACACTCAGGAAACCAGAGGTACATCATGGCACCAGTTATAACCCTGTCAAAAACAAACACTCAGTCAAAAACCAGAGGTACATCATGACACCAGTTATAACCCTGTCAAAACAAACACTCAGGAAACCAGAGGTACATCATGGCACCAGTTATAACCCTGTCAAAACAAACACTCAGGAAACCAGAGGTACATCATGGCACCAGTTATAACCCTGTCAAAAACAAACACTCAGTAAACCAGAGGTACATCATGGCACCAGTTATAACCCTGTCAAAACAAACACTCAGGAAACCAGAGGTACATCTAGGAACAAGACAATCTAAAAACAGGAATTCATGCAAATACAAAAGAATGTCTGCATTTTGGTATAGAAATACTTACATTTTCAGAACTTAAAAACATACCTCCATGACCAGCTGGTGAGCTCTGGAGACCAGGGTGAGTCCGTTAGCATGGTTGAAAGTCTCTGAGATGTCCTGTCCAAAGGTGTAGCCGGCACCGCGGGGAGAGATGCCCCAGCCGCCACGGTCATCAGGGTCTGACCACAGCAGGTCACACATCGGACCCTGGGGGAGGGAGTGGGTGGCCATGTTAGTAAGGTCAACAATACAGCGAACACCACATGATGTGAATAAGGTGGCCATATTGGTGAGGTCAGGCTGCAACACAGAGTCACCACATGATTTTATCTAAGGTGTTTGCTGAGCGCATATTACAACTGTAAGATGAGTAGTGACTGGTTGGCCAGAAGTCCATGGAACAGATTAAACTGCTATACAATGTCAGGGCTTACAGACTCCAGTGGTTCAATATCCACACTATGAAGATGCTGAACAACTGGAAACGCATCACTCTACATGAACTGAACAAAGCAGGGATCTCCTGGCTAGAGGCAAAAGCTGTCACACAGAAGTGTATAAGTCAAGTAAGTCAATAATATGAAACAACATATTGGACATGTATTCTAACTAGCATGGTAATATGAAGATTGGACGTCGTTTCTAGGAACGTGGAAGTGAGCTGACCTCATGAGGAACTTCCTGTAAGCGATCCAGCGCTCTGATGTGTTCCAGTGTGTCTATAGAGGGGGACAGTCCACCGTGGAGACAGAAGATCTGCAGAGGAACAACAAGTCAGGACATTTCCATCTAAAAATGTGTTCGAACGAATCAAATCATTAAGGCTTAAAATACCATCTAACACCATGTTGGGTTGTAGATGTTTTTATTTTTTTTACATCTGTGTTGTACAGCACATTGCTGCTGAATTGCATGGTTATGTAATAACAGTAGTGATCAAGGAAGAGGCCTCTTTCCAACCACGGAGCATGAATTGAGGAGCAAACTGAAGGAGAGGAGATTCAATAACACAGACGACAATAGAATTCAATAAAAATAACAAAAATTAAATTGCTAAAAGTAGAACCAATGCGTTACGGCTATTAGCCTTCATCGTGGTTTTTGACTAAGGTCAAAATCCGAAAAATAGTTGGTTCTATTTGTAAAAAAGAAAAGAAAAGCTTTTTATTGAATTCCATTGTTGCTGAATCTCCTCTCCTTCAGAACAGTGATCCTAATAGTCCATGAGTTTTATATAGCGCTCTTCAAGGACCCAATCAAAAGACACTTATGTAATGCTTCTACTAATAAATAAATATGTAATACATTAAAATATGTCACTTTTGGGGGGGGGGGCAACGCGACCAAATTCACATAGAAGTGTGAGTTATAGAGCTGTCTTTCTCATTGAAACAGAGCCTAAGAAGTGGTAGATCTGTTCTGTGTGCACTATTTCTATGCTTCCCGGGCTTAAGTTTCATCTGTGTGCCTTTTACTGTCGGTTTTGATTTGCTTCAAACAGCTAAAAAAAAACTATTTTAGTTATGGAAAATATATTTCACAGTAGTTTAGATGGTACGATGATTCTCTACACAATGACTGCTGGTATTGTTACATAAACTGAAATTAAGCAAACTGTTAGAATTGTTTGCAACCATGAAATGGTAGAGTGATTTCTGCATAATGCACCTGTAACAACTAATATCTCACCTGGTTATCTACCAGTGCAGTGAGGGGCAGATAGTCAAATAAGTCTGTGAAGTACTTCCAGACGTTGGCGTTTCCGTATTTCCTTAAACACTCGTCGTAGAAGCCGTACACCTGGGTGATCTGTCTGCTCTCGTGGTTCCCTCGAAGGATTGTGATTCGCTCACGGTACCTCACCTGAAAACCGAATGATTAATATCTCTGGATAGGACAAAATGCGCATAACAAGACATTACATTCACAGTGACTGCACCTTCTGTTCTCGCGTCAACCAGACATGGTTTAAGGTTGATGACGACATTTACAGTAGCAGCCAGTGAATCTTATCCTGTGTTATATCAGTAGGCTGTCCTCCCTGTAGACCTACTGGCCTCCACTACCAGTTTGAGTTTTAACCTGGTTGCGGTTTTTCCCTGTGCAAAATACACCAACTAAGCAATATCAGAAAGGAATCAGCCGAAGCTATTATAGAATACACTCTAAAACAGGAATGGGCAACTGGCAGGCCACGGGCATTTTGTAGGGCCCGTGTATCAATAGGAACTCAGTCAGGGTCTCAATTTACTGTTGAGAATTAGAATTGATAAGCTTCAATAAATATTGTGGTCGTGCATCAGCAGTTTCTCTCGTTATGTGTCACTAACAGTCACTCAATTAGTCCATGCAAGCTAAAAATATTTAGATTGGTAAGTTAGCCTAGTCAGCGATCTAAACTTGTATTAATCATGGCCGGACACAGACCAGGGGCCCCAATATATTTTGCAAACATTTCTGTCCACCCTATGGCAAAATTGCATGAAATTACTTAATTAGATGAACTCCTTTTGAGTTGTCAGGCAATTCCACTGCAGCCCCTCATGATGCATTTAGATTTATATGGGGGGGCCGCCCACCCCCATTAAAGTTGCCCTTTCCTGCTCTAAAACATTTGTCTATGTTTACCTTGAGAGATACTAGGAGGCTGACTGTCTCTACAGAATAGTAGCCCCTGTCCACATAGTCTCCCATGAAGAGGTAGTTGGTGTCCGGAGACTTCCCTCCGATTTTAAACAGCTCCACCAAGTCATGGAACTGTCCGTGGACATCTCCGCACACGGTGACCGGACATCTCACCTCCTGCACATTAGACTCCTTCGTCAGAATCTCTTTGGCCTGGGAAAGAAATGAGACACAAGAGTTTGGGGTTAGGAATTTAAACAAGAGGGTGGAGGAAGTAGGGGATACAAAGGGGAAGAGAGGGAGTTATGTTATTTCTTGTTTGAGTACTTTATTTATAAAAATGCATGCATATTTTTAAGCTCTAACTATATATACGGTAGTTGATACCCAAGGGGCACAATTGGAAATTCAACTGCAACAAGCCAGAACGGAGCGTAAGAACAAACTGAAATTTCCAAACACATTCATATAAAGAATACAACATCAACGCATGTCAGCCAACCCCACAGTGGATGCAATGGCTATAGACTCCGCCGCCATTTTCAGAATAATGTAGCTAGTAACTAACTAACTAGTAACGAACTAGTAACTAACTAACTAGCAGTAACAAACCATAGCCGGTGGGGAAATTAACCGTGCTCGGACCAAATAACAATGTAAGAGAGTTGCTTAACACAGCAAATCATAGCTGAGCTAATTTGCCGGCTAAGGGCTTGTAAGATCATACGAATTAAACGGGTTAAAATTACCTTCTCGCAAAGGGCTTTGACTTGATTTTCCGAGAGCTGTTTGCATTCGCCGAGTTGCTCAATCCACCCATCCAATTCCTTAGTGAATGACTTGTCGTCCATGTCTGGTTATATTTCAGCGAGCAAACTCCCTAGTTAGGTTACCTATTGAAAACTAGTTTAGTTAATGCGTTCTCGTCATTCGCACTCTTTTTGCTTTCGTCGAAAATGAATGTACGAGCTTGCTAGGTCACCGACACCTGCTTTAAATTGGTTCAACCCCCCCTTACTAGCTAGCTACTCGTTAAAAAATAAGCGCTGCATGCGCCTCGATATCCTGTTTATCTGAAATAGCTAAAGAAATGCGTGGTACAGCCGCAGTTGCAGAAAACTGGCTCTGTATGAAATTCCGAGGACCCAACCCTGCTTCTTCACCGAGCAACAATCAATGAGAGAGTTTTATTACACTGGCCCGGGATGAACGACATCAGGCGAAAGCGGGGAGGGAGGAGCGCAATACTCAAATCAAACATTACTCTGCGTCTCTCTGTCAGGTTTGTCAACAAGGCAGCATGGTGCATCGCCCAGTAACATCTCTTTTCCATAAAATAAATGTTTGAATTTTCAAACTAGGATTGGGAAGGTAGATAAATCGTTTTTCTTAATCACTTTTGCATGTGGAAACACAGAATCCAACTCATCCCTCCACCACGTGTTTAATTACGTCACTTTTGTTTTGAGCCGACAAAACGCCGACGGCCAGAGCTGGGCACCTGGCTCACGCTCGGGAGCCAGCCCGGTTCCTAAACAAATGCAATCACTTTTCACCCGATTCAAATTTCTCACGCCGGGGTAACCCGAGTCAGATAAACGAAACCCCCCTCGTATATATTGTTGCGTTTACGTCATTGGCCGACGTACCTCACCCGTCCCCTTCATCTGGGCTTTGCTCCCACCGTGTGGTTGCGAATGGGAACTTCAATGTGCTCTCGTTATTAAAATAATTCATCCATCACAATAAATACCATGAATATTGTGGATAATAGTGTGAATGGGTATACTGCTATTCAAATGCATATGCAGGTTATCAAGCTGAAATAAATGGTATAAAAAATATGTATATAATAATTCACAGTGAATAAATACAACGGACTGGCAGGATGCAAAAAGCAACTATCCAGAATTTAAAGCGGCTCCTAATGTTTAAGACACACGCATGCGCATTGAGGTTCACCCTAAATCAGCAGTATGAGAGAATGGTCCATGCAATCGTGATTCCTCTCCTCGTCCCAACTCCGAGGTTACTCCATTGAATTTGAAATTTAAAATGGTTAAGGTACGATTTGAGGTTATGGTTAAGGTTAGGGAACTGTAGTAGGGGTTAAGGTTAGGGTTTAGGGTTTAGGGTAGCCTCGTCCCAAGGTACCCGGGTAGCACTACCCAGGATAAAATGGCAGCACCTTTGAGGCAAGGAGGACAGCAGGTAAGACATTCAATATTTAACGTTTATTTTCTGTTGTAAAATAACATATAGTTAACTGAACCTCTTCACCTAAACCCTAGCTACATCGTCACTTTGAAATCGGTACAGCTCGCGTCCACGAGGACTTGTGTTTTGACCAGTCATTAGATTTGACAGACCTGTCTGATACCATAACAGTAACAAAACTAGTTGAATTAATGATCAAGCTTGATACAATGTAGCAACCAGTGTTAGGGAAGCTACTCTGAAAATGTACTTTACTAAGCTGCTGGAATAAGTTAAGTTACACTAAAGTTACCCATAAGAAAAATATAGTTTACTAATATATACATATTAAATAGTTTATAAGTTACTTTGAAAATGTATTTCACTACATCCAAACTACTTCGTGAAAAATTATCATATCTAAAATGTAATTGACTACAAATTGCAAGAATATTATCACTCAAAAGTCAGATGTTAAAACAGAAAGTGTAATTCAGCCTATTAAACACAAAAACGATGTTTCAAGCTAGAATTGGGAAGGTCTGATGCCGAAAACACCACTACATGGCAAACAAAATATGAACTACTGAAAACAGTACTAATATTTGAATTTAGTTAAACTACCACCAAGATACTGCAAAATGTAAGGAAATGACTCGTTGAACTATTTGTAGTTCACTACTCCCCAACACTGGTAACAACCAACACAGCTACACTTAATGGGTTTCTACTCCTAGTTTCTCAGTCAAATGTCATTTACATGTTTTATATTTACAGGGCTTGATCATTTGCAGATGAGTGATTTGCATGTATTTGACATTTTCCTAATCCTGTGTCTCTTTCCCAGCCTCTGGATGCTGCTAACCTCAAAGACCTGAGAGTTGCTCTGAATGGCTTCTTGGCTAAAGGAGAGCCGCTCAAGCTGGAGACTAAGGTAGGAACTAGGAACTCCCAGAGGAGGCTACTGAAAAGCTAATACTAAATTGACATAACACCAAGCCACAGTGGATGAAAGAATAATAGAATCACAGTCCACCTACAGAATCAGAAACGTTGACATTTTAAGGGTTACATTACTTGTTACTCCTGACTAAAATCCTCACCATAAAGTCTGTGAAATATAGTGATTATGAGCTGGTTTGTACATACTGCTTCAAGTCTGAATGTCTTCTCTGTTCTCTCTCTACCCAGTCTGACCCCCTCCATCTTGGGTGGAATGACAGTCAGCGTCAGGGACAAGTATGTGGACATGTTTACCAAGATACAGAAACAGACCAAGATCATTAGGGAGCCCTAATAATTGGCACAGGTTGTGTCCCAAATTACACCATACTCCCCTACAGTATGTAGAGCTATTAAGGGCTACGAGACCAGGCTGAGGGAATAGGGTGCCATTTGGGGGTATTTTTTAAATATTTTTAATTGTTTTGCTCAATCAACTGGACCTAAGTCCTGTGAACTCAATAGGGAATGAATGACTAGTGGAACAATGTTACTGGGAAATGCCTTGCCTATGTGTATTATTGCTTCCCAGCTTCAAGCTTAACAGTACAAAGTATTACAGTAAATGTAGTCTTTCTGTTGTCATGTTTGTTTTGATTTGTTAGGATCCTCATTAGTCGACGCTGATGGCGACAGCTAGTCTTACTGGGGTCCGACACATAACAAATAATACATTACAGACAAAACACTTACACTACATGTTCATGTTTTTAAATGTATCTATCAGTTCCACATACATGTCAGTTCATACACACAACATGTAGCTCATATTAAATATGATGTATTATAAAAAAACACTGTATTTCTCTGTTTTTTTGGTGTTTATTTGTAGCCAGAGCGAAGCTAGTTGAGCGAGCGAGGCTAGTTGATTTGTAGCCTTGTAAATAGTGAGTCTAGTTGATTTGCGGATGCAGTCAAATAAATGTGTATAGAAAATATTTGTTTACAGTTTCACAGAGGCAAACTACTGTTTGACAATCAGACAGTGAAGAACTAGCGATGAGACTAAAATGTGAATATGTATGAAACTACACAAAAACTGATGTGAGTTCTGTAATTTAGATTGCTTTCCCACTAACGTCAGGTCAAATGTAGTTATATTACACGGTTTAGTAGTTCAAGCTAGTTTTTTTTATCCTGTACTTAATGTTTGTCATTGTTATACTACCAGCTACTGAAAGTACAGTATTGATAAACCTCTGTTTATAAAGGTTCGCACTAGTTACCACAGCCGCAAAGTCAAATTACCTATATCGTAAAATGTTAATATAAGGTTACGGTTAGACATAAGGTTAGCAGTGTGGTTAATGTTAGGTTTAATGTTAAGGTTTAAAATCACATTTTAAGACGAGACGTAGAAATAGGCGGGGTTTATGACTGGCTGTCACTAGTGACGACCGTTTCTAAAACTGTTTCAAAACTGTTACCTCATTTCCTGGACACAATGTCCACAATTTCAAAACAAAGATTACAAATAAAATACATAATATCCTATATTCTTGATCGAAATATGTCTGGATTACATGCCATGTTTTTATTATAGTAAATGTCTTTATAGGGCTGCTAGGTTTCCTTAAAGTCTGGCGCGCCTGCGCTTAGAGCCCCTCCTATTTTATAAAAGAAAGAAACCAGAGGAAAATGGCTGCCTTTCTCACTTAAAACCTCTGTCCTTAGAAGAAGAAATAAATATCAAATACCCGGCGCATAATGTCATCCAGGATCAAGTTAATATCCATGGAATATAAAGGCGTAGAATACATGCGTTTTTAGGATGTTATGGAGGTCAAGAACGGAAAATCGGTTTCATATTTAACCCTTTGCATGCTATGATCCGCCTACAAATGAGGTTTGTGGTTTTTTAATGTTCTCAAAATGTACTCGCAAATGCAGCAGTTTTATTCGTGGTATTTCGTTGTAGTTTGTAGTAGCGCCCATTGCCCCATTTATACGGCTGTTGTATTATTGGGTTGTAAACGCATAATACCGAGACACTACGTTGCGTATTGTATTAACACCGCCGATATGGTTTTGCAACAATAGCCTGTTCTAATTAATAATGTTGGACAAGATGTTTGCACATAGAATAGATACTTTATAACATATGCATTACATAGTGATGTGCATCACCAACTTGGGTTCTTATTGTGTGTGTGTGTGTGTGTGTTTATGTGCATGCTCGTAAGTTTGTGTCACACATACCAATTCAATGACTCTAAACCTGCTTCCCTTTCATTTGTACCCCTCAACAGAAAATGATGCACCAAGTCACTGGCAGCAGCAATGACTATTGCATGAGTGGCCTTGCAGAGGAATGTCAACACCCAACCAGCCACTTTGACTTATGTAGCTCGCAATCCAACAAATTCTACCCTTCGCCTCCACCCCCTACTCTACAGCTGCCCCACCCAAACCTGCACAAGCCCATGCCCTGTCAAATGCAACAAGAGACCCAGAATGAGTTCCACCCTCAGACAGTGAGGATCCGAGGGCCCAGTGAGGCTCCAACTGGGACAGAGAGCTCCAAGAAAAAGAAAGGAGGCGTCGTCAAGTCCGGCCGTAGAGGGAGACCCTCGGGGACCACGAAGTCAGCCGGTTACCGGACAAGCACTGGGCGTCCGTTGGGGACCACGAAAGCTGCTGGGTTCAAGACCAGTCCCGGCAGGCCTCTGGGTACTACCAAAGCGGCAGGCTACAAGGTTAGCCCTGGCAGGCCTCCTGGTAGCATCAAGACTCTGGCTCGGCTCAAGAAACTGGAGTACGGGAGCTGTGATGGTACCAAGAAACTAGGCTTCAGTAACTGCGTCGGCGGAGCCAAGAAACTGGACTATGCCAGCTGTGATGGTACCAAGAAATTGGACTATGCCAGCTTCGAAGTGGCACCTTTCCCTTACAACCTGATGCAGAAACGAGGCTTGCGTGAGCCTACTGGCAAAGTGGAGGAACCTAACGAGTAGTTATGCCTGCGTCTCGTATCTATTGCCTGGAAATCATATTTGAGTGCTTGTGTTAAGGGTGTTGACGAGCAGGGACTCATGTAGCCAAAATATTGGTTTACTTTTGGACATGTCTGGCACTGGTTACTAACGAATGGCTCCTCCTCTCTTCATTGCACTCTGCTGATATTGTCACCATGTAATCTGTCCCTATCCAAAGACTGAAATCGCTCTCTTTTTTTCAATAAGTTTGTTATCTTATTTTACAGAAATTGCATGATAAAGCATATAAAAAATAAAATCAATATACTTTAGCTAAACAGGAATGAGAAATAGCCTACTATTCATCATAATCTAGTCAAATGCTCGCTGTCTGGAGAAGGGTTGATGTGTTGTTTAAATGTTTAAATATCTGACTTCCATTCATCTGTTTATTTTATGCTCTGATATAATGTGCTTTTATCATTAGTAGTTTGCTTGTCCTCCTGATGTTTTCCACATTGAAAATGCATCTGAGTAGAAAACAACACAAAACACACTAGCAAAACATGAATCTTAGTAGGAAACAACACAAAACACACTAGCAAAACATGAATCTTAGTAGGAAACAACACAAAACACACTAGCAAAACATGAATCTTAGTAGGAAACAACACAAAACACACTAGCAAAACATGAATCTTAGTAGGAAACAACACAAAACACACTAGCAAAACATGAATGTTAAGCACCTCCCAGAGTGCGTGTGGCAGTGTTTGTGTCTTTTAGTGTTGTATGGTATAACATATTTTTTATTTGTGTTTATACATAGCATATTTATACACAGGATTTCATGCAATATAACATTGTTACAACATGTTTTTTGAAATTGTGCTTGAACTTTTGGGCCTCCCGAGTGGCACAGCGGTCTAAGGCACTCCACCGCAGTGCTAGAGGCGTCACTTCAGACCCGAGTTCGATCCCGGGCTGTATCACAACCGGCCGTGATTGGGAGTCCCATAGGGTGGTGCACAATTGGCCCAGCGTCGTCCAAGTTAGGGGAGATTTTGGCCGGGGTAGGCCGTCATTGTAAATAAGAATTTGTTCTTAACGGACTTGCCTAGGTAAATAAAGATAATAAAATTAAACTGACACGAACACAGTGCATCTGAAAACCTCTCATAATACTTATTTGACGACAAAGGAATTGTTATTTCTAACTCTTTGTGAATATGAATGGTTTTGTCTTCTCAATGTACTGTATTATTCTTTGTTCTCACAAGTTAACTATCAATTGATTAAAGCAAACCCAGAATGGTGTTGAGTAGGAACTATCATTTTAACCAACGGAGAAAATGCTTTATGGTGGGTTATGTGTACCGATAAGATAGTTTTCTGTATGTATGACCAAAAATTAAAGTGAAATGGTCATTCTTAAATGATATTGTCTTGACTGTCACTAATATTTTAATAGTGTAGTGTATAAACAACAGTGTAGATCATTTCCATTTGTAAAGTGCAGACAAACATCTGTATCTTATCATATCATGGGGTCCAGGTCCCCCTATGAGCCAGTGGACTCCACCTTTATAAAACACTGATTGCATGTCCAACCTCTCTAAAATAAATATAAGAAATACTGTTTTAATCCTGATATTCGCATCCTAGAATATTTTTTTCTAAGAAGATTTACGTCCATAAACGTGGGTATCGTGTTTTACATAGGCCTAGAATTACATATGGCCTGTGTTGTGAATCTCATGGAACTGAGAAACCAATATTGAATGAGGAAAAAAAAGAACAACAGCTTTAAATATAATTTAAACATAAAAACATTGGGCCACTTCGAGAGAAAAAAAAATCTAAACTAATTTTCTTATTTTTGTCCTCTGACATTGAATGTTCATTCTCTTCGCCCTACGTTCTGAGTGACGGCCTCATAAAGCTACAAAACTACAGATTGGTCATCAATGAAGAGCAGCCGAGGCAAATATCCTATCAGGTAATATGATTAATTAGAATTGGCTATAAAATAATGTCTGTAGCCTATTTGACAACTGTCATTTCGATGTACCAGTGATGGGTATTGTGCGAAGCGAGTTTATTACAGTGGCAGTAGGGCACGACTGCAAGTATGGCGAGCCTTTTGTGTGGCCACTATGCAAGGCGTATTCTTCTCTTTATTAATTAAAGGCTGCTGTCATTGTTATTTCTTAATGCGAACTTATTGCAGGATACGCGGAAAAAAACCGATAAGTATTTAGCCGAATTAACAATATTATATTGCACCTCATTGACATGGTGTCCAGGGGTCCGACTTTAGTTAGGGCTTTGCCCCACACCATTGACATGTGTATTGCTGCGGACATGGCCTATTTTCTCTGCTGTCAGGCAATATGGCGCATAGTCTATTTTAAAACTTTGACTAGGCCGCATCCGCTTGCGCTGTTTTCCAGTCGACCACATTCGAACTATTGATCCGTGTTCGTTGTGGTCACAGAATCATCACTCTCTCCAACCTCTGCTATCCAAAATGGAGGAAGCAAGTTACGCCTTTGTTGGGATAAGGAAACCAATGGCGCAATGGTTTATCAATGTGACATACCTTCCACTCACATAACCCCATATTAAATAGTCTTTATCTAGCCAAGGGTTTCGTATATGTTGACTAAAACACACGAGGGGATATAGTAGCCTACATCTGGATTCGTCCGTGTGACTGTAGACCAGTGTTCTCTAGTGACTGAGGACTGATAGGTTGAGAGAGTGCCCGGGCCCGATGTGCTGTGATCCGCGGCTTCGCAGACGGGGGGGTTGGGTGGCTGTGCGGATTGGTTGCTCAGCTCTGCTCGCCAACACAGCCAGTCCGTCTAGCACGGTTTGTTGTAACATAACTGGAGGGGCATTTCGACAGCCCGCAAAACAACCATGTAGTAAAAATGATAGTGTAATTGCTAGGGACTAAGGTGGTGTACGCTACACTGACTTTTTATGCACTAAAATGGAAGGTTACATTTTTCTTTGGTCTATTGGTGACTGTTTTGGAAAGGCCGCCGCTGGTGAGATAGGACAGGAGGTGAAGGGGAGAGAATGAGAGCTGTTGGTCTTTCTTGGCCTAGTGCTGCTGCTACTGCTGGGATCCGCTTTCACAAATCGAAAAAAACACACGCTTCATGCCCCAATCTGAAAGACCCGCAGTTGGTGTTATTGTGACCGACCTCCAAATGGTAAGATTATTGCGTTTTTTAAAACAGACGATGTTTTTAAACGTTTTGCACCGTCCTTTTGTGAGTTAGAATGGATGCTTCCTATGTCGGTTTATAGGCTCTGTGTAGGCTACTTGTGTGAGCCATTCTGTATGATGGCTTTGACTGTATTGACTCCCCTACAGACAGTCAGGTTGGCAGCGCGATCAATGTTGCACAGATCTATCATTTCAGTATTTGCGATCGTTCTATTTTGATATTAAAAAAACAGAACGAGTAGATATGATTTTATTGTGAACGGGGCAGAGCACACCGGTCGCTCGCTGGGTTTTCCTGATCTTTTTGTCTTCTCTGCTGCCACTACGGACGGCCTTCAGAGGGGAAGCCATGCAAATGTCGTATTATTACGTGTAGGCTATGCGGTAGTCTTTCTTTATGTTATTGTCGCGTGGAATGTGAGTTGTTATTTACACACAGACAGTATGGTTTATTTATATGCTTGTGTTTTTTAACAATTGTTTTGTAACATTGTAGCTATTTCAAACAGTGCATGAGTCTGAACCATATGAATTGACCACACTGTAAGCTGGATAGGAAAAACCTGGTTGTTTGCTAGAAGGTTTACCTCAACCACCCTAACCTGCATTTTCTTTTACAATGACAGGAAGGAGCCATGACAACATGAATTCTTCATACAGACGGGCTGTTCGGGGCGGCTCAGCTTCAGCCACATCTTATAGCTCAGGCCAGCCAGAGCTGAGGCCCCCCAATCGCCTCTCAGTTTCCACCACTTCGTATAGAAACCAGTGCAACAGCAGCGCCAAGCGTGGCTCAACAGACCAACCTTCGACGGCCATGCAACTGTCAACCTCTGCCCTCAAACAGGCACCTAGCTACGGGTATAACCAGGCAGAGAGGGAGAGGCCCCACTGCTACAGTCCTCTGCTGAGGCTCCAGGATCTCTCCACTATGGTACACAGACCTGGGTCTGATCTGGGACCCGGGACCCAGCCCAAGGACCTCCATGCCAGGAACCATTTGCACTCTCACAGCCCAGTGGGAGGCTCAAGTTTTGGGGCTCCCCTGGTCCGACTGCCCCCCTCTACTGGTAACGAAGAGACAGAACCCTGCGAGGATTCCATGCGGGATCAGAACGGTTTCTCTCCTGTTAGTTCTGATAGTTTGGAACGCTGCTCTCCCATCCCCAATGGATACCTGCATTTCGAGTCCACCTTGTTTGACAGTGGGGACAGGGAGGATGAGGAGGATGATTTGGTACCTTTTCAACAACACTCTTCTAAGTCCCCCAGAGACAGAACGGTCACAGACTCTAACACCACCTCTGGTTCAGGGGTAGGCCATAACAGCACATACAAACCCTCTGTTCTCAACCTGATGTCTAAGAGTCTATCTGAACTGGACCCTACTCTGAGCCCCAGTGCCCTGCCTGACATGTCCATGGGGGATGGCTGGAGTATGGACCAGGACTCTGACAGTGACAGTGACAGTGCGATGACAGGAGACACACATGACAATGGTCTCATCTCACCTGTTGGAACCAATTCTAATGTGAGTTCCCTCTCTTACTGATAATCATAATAATAACAATAACAATAATAATAACCCTTGGGGCAGATGCATCCTGGGTAGCTCTAAAAGATATCTGATCTTATCTGACATTATCTCCAGTTCTGTAAATACTGTGTAATCTCCTGGAACAGTATTTGTCAAGAAGATATTTAGATTTTTTTTAAAATTTTGCGTACACTATATGCTGATCAACCATATAGGCTAGTTTTATATTAAGCAAAATAATATTGATTTGATAACAGTATTTCTTTCACATTTGAATTTGAGATGCAAAAAATAATTTTTGAATAACATATAGTAAGATACAAGAAATCCCTTTTACCATTAGAGTTTTGAACTGTCAAAGGGATGATCCTATATGTGTAATAAGTCCTTTGTTTATTTTTTTGTTCAGTCCAACAGCCCAAAGAAGAAGCCCCTCCCAGCAGTGCAGTACTTGGAGGGAGATCTGGTCTGGGCCAAGTTCAACCGCCGCCCCTGGTGGCCCTGTAGAGTTACCATAGATCCTCTGGAGGGGATACACACACGCATGAAAGGTGGGAAGTTGTATTATTGGTTTTGGATCTAAACGTATCACAGGATGGGTGTATTCTTATGTCAGGGCATGAAGCATTAATTATAGTGGGAAGGAAGGGAAGCTCTCCTCTGGGTTCCTTTGGGGAAGAAAGGGAAGCTCTCCTCTGGGTTCCTTTGGGGAAGAAAGGGAAGCTCTCCTCTGGGTTCCTTTGGGGAAGAAAGGGAAGCTCTCCTCTGGGTTCCTTTGGGGAAGAAAGGGAAGCTCTCCTCTGGGTTCTGTGGGGAAGGAAGTGAAGCTCTCCTCTGGGTTCCTTGGGGGAAGAAAGGGAAGCTCTCCTCTGGGTTCCTTTGGGGAAGAAAGGGAAGCTCTCCTCTGGGTTCCTTGGGGGAAGAAAGGGAAGCTCTCCTCTGGGTTCCTTGGGGAAGAAAGGGAAGCTCTCCTCTGGGTTCCTTGGGGGAAGAAAGGGAAGCTCTCCTCTGGGTTCCTTTGGGGAAGAAAGGGAAGCTCTCCTCTGGGTTCCTTTGGGGAAGAAAGGGAAGCTCTCCTCTGGGTTCCTTGGGGGAAGAAAGGGAAGCTCTCCTCTGGGTTCCTTGGGGAAGGAAGGGAAGCTCTCCTCTGGGTTCTGTGGGGAAGAAAGTGAAGCTCTCTTCTTGGTTCTGTAGGGGAAGGAAGTGAAGCTCTCTTCTTGGTTCTGTGGGGGAAGGAAGGGAAACTCTCCTCTGGGTTCTGTGGGGAAGGAAGGGAAGCTCCTCTGGGTTCTGCGGGGGAAGGAAGTGAAGCTCTCCTCTGGGTTCTGTGGGGAAGGAAGTGAAGCTCTCCTCTGGGTTCTGTGGGGAAGGAAGTGAAGCTCTCCTCTGGGTTCTGTGGGGGAAGGAAGTGAAGCTCTCCTCTGGGTTCTGTGGGGGAAGGAAGTGAAGCTCTCCTCTGGGTTCTGTGGGGGAAGGAAGTGAAGCTCTCCTCTGGGTTCTGTGGGGGATATAACAGCTAGAGAGAAGAAATAACCACCTGGATCTAAAATGTGTTGTCCACAATCACTCCAAAGTTGACATAGTTTGTGGTATATAAGGGCAAATAGTATGGGGGCATCCTCTGACAGTTATCTATAAACTACTTCAACTCAATGTACCAGCTCAGTTTGTCTTTGTGTAATGACAAGCATTTAAACGCTTTTGAGTTTCTCCTATAACATTTTGTATCAGTGTTAAAACAAGTTGTCTTTGTGTTTTCTGTTGTTCCAGTCCCCAGTCGTCGCCCTTGTCGTATGTATTATGTGGAGACTGTGGCGGAGATGGCAGACCATGCCTGGGTACCTGGGAAAGTGACTTACCCCTTCACAGGAGGAGAGCAGTTCACAGATCTGCCTGTCCTGAGACGGAGAGGGAAACAGAGGGAAAAGGACTACAAATACACAGTAACTGACCACAGACTGTCAACTCCTGTTGCTTTTAATTTAGCTCACATTGTGTGTTGCTGTTAGTAGAGATATGTTTAAAGTCACAAATCACCTTTGTCGTTGTAAAGGTGCAGAATAGTTTCATTGCGTGTCTCACAAAACATATCTGGAAGATTAAACTCATACTATCTATTCCACAAAGACAACAACTCCATATAGTTTAGAAATAAGGACATCTTTGACAGTTGGCCACTTTTGTCCAGATGTTTGTCATCTCTCCCCTGTAGATACCCAAGCGTCTGTTGGAGTCGTGGAAAGTCAGTGTGCTGGAAGCTGAGTTTCTCCTACCTGACCTGCTGAAGAATACTGCTGTCTCTTCTTCCATGGCCTTTAACGGTGAAGAGCGGGTGTCCTCCCCACTGCCTGATGAAAAAACATCCGAGGCCCCCTCTTGTTCCTCCTTTAACCTCACTGCACCCCCCTCCCTCAGCCCTCCCCCCAACAGAAACAAACATCCCCCTGCTGCCGACCTGGCCGTAGCGAACGACAATAGCAGCAAAAAGAAACCCTGCCAGAAGAAGAAGAAGAAGAGGAAGGGTTTGGCGGAGATCTTTGGTCATATAGCTGCAAGTCCCACAGAGTCAATAAGCATCCTAGACTTGGCCAACCAAATGCCTGCTGCCGCAGCTGATCCACTGAAAGAAGAAGATCCCAAGGACTCTCCATACGCAGACCTGGATTCTGTACCAACCATTGTGCGTCCCAAACGGTCTGAGAAACCTGCTAAAGAAGACCCAGAGAAACCGTCTGAACCCTCACAAGAGGAGGCAGAGAAAGGGGGCAAGAAGGAGCGGGCTACTCCTCCTGAAAAGACCAAAGACAGGCATGTGGTCATGGTGGTTCCTAGGCATATAGTTCCTATATCCTCATCTCCAAGCATTTTAGCAAACAAATCTCTTTTAAATTACAGAACTACAAAAAACACAAATGTTTTACAGTCAAAACAGAAGTTGGGCAGCTCTTCTGAACTGACAAATAAAAATGATCATGATAAGCAGTCTCTGCATCTCCCTGCCAGCAGACGTCTGATGACCAGGGCCCTGAAAGCAGAGAAGGAGACGGAACTCAAAGAGGCTCTGCTGGCCTCAAGCCAAAACTTGAGAGACGATAGGCTTAATGTGCATTCTTCTGAGGATGATGATGATGTGAGCGATAACGTTCAGATCAGAACAGAGTCGTCTACTAGCAGGGATTCTTCACCAGACAAAGCCAGATCCTCTGCTAGTCACAGCTCTCCTAAAAACCAGCCCGAGTCTGATTGGATGCACCTCCACAACGGATCATGGAAAAACTCTGAAGATGTGATTCCAGGGTCCAGTAAGCCTGTCATACCGTCTATTAAGTTCAAGGAAGAGAACATTGTCTCAGACATATCGTCCTGTTCTTCCCCCACCTCCTCTCTCTCTCCCATGGACACTTTCCAGGATGTCAAGGAGCTGTCATTCAAATCCTTAGTGAAGGAGGAGAGAGACTCTGGGGACTCTAACACTAACTTTAAACCTGAGCCTAATTACAAGTTCAGTACTTTCCTGATGCTCCTGAAGGACATGCATGATACCAGGGAGAAAGAGGGCAAGCCCCTGACCATGCCTCCCTTGCCAGACCTCATCAAGGAAGAACCCATGGTAATACCCACCGCCCAACCACCAGACAACCCCCTTAACGCTGCTGCTGGCGGGGACTGGACACCAACGGGGACCAAAATCCAAAACGGCCAGCATGCGAGCTCGCCAACAACCAAGAGAACACCGGCCAAACCCAAGTCTAAAAATAAACCCATCATAAAAAACGAAACGTACAAACTTGAAGGGAAAACGGTGCTGGCTCAGATGGTGGCGAACGCGGTAGAGAAGCAGCAGCGGAGGAAGCCGAGGCCTCCAGCCAAACTCCGGGCCACCATCGCTGGTCTCTCTCCCGAGATGGCCGACCTAGCCTGGGGGAGAGAGTTTGTCTCTGGGCACGCTGACCTGGCTGAGCCTGGCCTCGGCCCTCCTCTTCCTCCTGTCCCCTCCGCTGCTGACTCCTCATCCTACCTCGACAAGTGCCCGGGTACCAAAGTGGCCCCTAAGAAGCGCTGGCAGACGTTTGCGCAGCAGGGGCCGGTGAAGCCAGGGAAGGATCCAGGGGACCTGGGTGGGGTGGCCTCACCGCAGGGGCCTGTGGAGGTGAATGGGATCTCCAGAGATGGCCAGGGAGGGACACCAGACTGCACCAGGTCCCATGATCTGAACCTGGGGATGGAGAAGCAAGATGACACATCAGGTAAGCCATGGCTTTCAGGACCAGCAGTGTTTTATGTCAACAGTTAGCTTTTTATTTTTAGAGATTGATTTGGTTGATTGATTATTTGTTCCCTCAGCACATTCTGAAAACAAACGGCTGAGGAAACCCAGCAAAAGACTGCTGGAATCTACAGAGGAGGAACAATTCTTCTCCCCGAAGAAAAAACTAAAGAAACCTCTGGAATCTTCCAAAACTCCTCTGAGCCCTCCCACAGTTCCAGGCCCAGCCCTGCTAACATCCACCTCTACCCCCAGCCCCACCCCCACCCCTACCTCTGGGGAGCCAGCCAGCCCCACCCCTGGCCCTACCTCTGGGGAGCCAGCCAGCCCCACCCCTGGCCCTACCTCTGGGGAGCCAGCCAGCCCCACCCCTGGCCCTACCTCTGGGGAGCCAGCCAGCCCCACCACTGGCCCTACCTCTGGGGAGCCAGCGATCACCACCCTTGGATCTACCTCTGGAGAGCCAACCATCACAACCCCTGACCCTAACTCTGGAGAGCTAGCCAGCACCAAGGCCCTAGCAGGGCTGAAACAGAGTCTGTCTCAAGATGTCCTCCACCGTGTTATAAAATCATTATCCAAACAATCCTCAGCAGTGACCTCTTTCTCTACTGAATCAACATCATCACATGTGACAAACCCTCCTCTGCCCTCTGGTAAGCAACATCTCCAAAAACGTCTCTAATACGGCAATTCTGTCTTATGTAATACAAGAGGCACAAATATTCTATTGGGAAAGTAGTTCCATAGGGAGAGTAGTTCCATTGGGAGAGTAGTTCCATTGGGAGAGTAGTTCCATTGGTGAGAGTAGTTCCATTGGTGAGAGTAGTTCCATTGGTGAGAGTAGTTCCATTGGTGAGAGTAGTTCCATAGGGAGAGTAGTTCCATTGGTGAGAGTAGTTCCATTGGTGAGAGTAGTTCCATTGGTGAGAGTAGTTCCATTGGTGAGAGTAGTTCCATTGGTGAGAGTAGTTCCATAGGGAGAGTAGTTCCATAGGTGAGAGTAGTTCCATTGGTGAGAGTAGTTCCATTGGTGAGAGTAGTTCCATTGGTGAGAGTAGTTCCATTGGTGAGAGTAGTTCCATTGGTGAGAGTAGTTCCATAGGGAGAGTAGTTCCATTGGTGAGAGTAGTTCCATAGGGAGAGTAGTTCCATTGGTGAGAGTAGTTGCATAGGGAGAGTAAATCAAATCAAATTTATTTATATAGCCCTTCATACATCAGCTGATATCTCAAAGTGCTGTACAGAGACCCAGCCTAAAACCCCAAACAGCAAGCAATGCAGGTGTAGAAGCACGGTGGCTAGGAAAAACTCCCTAGAAAGGCCAAAACCTAGGAAGAAACCTAGAGAGGAACCAGGCTATGTGGGGTGGCCAGTCCTCTTCTGGCTGTGCCGGGTGGAGATTATAACAGAACATGGCCAAGATGTTCAAATGTTCATAAATGACTAGCATGGTCCAATAATAATAAGGCAGAACAGTTGAAACTGGAGCGGCGGCACGGCCAGGTGGACTGGGGACAGCAAGGAGTTATCATGTCAGGTAGTCCTGAGGCATGGTCCTAGGGCTCAGGTCCTCTGAGAGAGAGAAAGAAAGAGAGAATTAGAGAGAGCACACTTAAATTCACACAGGACACTGAATAGGACAGGAGAAGTACTCCAGATATAACAAACTGACCCTAGCCCCCCGACACATAAACTACTGCAGAATAAATACTGGAGGCTGAGACAGGAGGGGTCAGGAGACACTGTGGCCCCATCCGAGGACACCCCCGGACAGGGCCAAACAGGAAGGATATAACCCCACCCACTTTGCCAAAACACAGCCCCCACACCACTAGAGGGATATCTTCAACCACCAACTTACCATCCTGAGACAAGGCTGAGTATAGCCCACAAAGATCTCCGCCACGGCACAACCCAAGGGGGGGGGGGGCAGACTACACTCAATCATATGACCCACTGAAGAGATGAGTCTTCAGTAAAGACTAAAAGGTTGAGACAGAGTTTGCGTCTCTGACATGGGTAGGCAGACCGTTCCATAAAAATGGAGCTCTATAGGAGAAAGCCCTGCCTCCAGCTGTTTGCTTAGAAATTCTAGGGACAATTAGGAGATCTGCGTCTTGTGACCGTAGCGTACGTATAGGTACGTACGGCAGGACCAAATCAGAGAGATAGGTAGGAGCAAGCCCATGTAATTCTTTGTAGGTTAGCAGTAAAACCTTGAAATCAGCCCTTGCTTTGACAGGAAGCCAGTGTAGGGAGCACTGGAGTAATATGATCACATTTTTTGGGTTCTAGTCAGGATTCTAGCAGCCGTATTTGGCACTAACTGAAGTTTATTTAGTGCTTTATCCGGGTAGCCGGAAAGTGGTTCCATAAGAAGAGTAGTTCCATAGGGAGAGTAGTTCCATAGGGAAAGTAGTACCATTGGTGAGAGTAGTTCCATTGGTGAGAGTAGTTCCATAGGGAAAGTAGTACCATTGGTGAGAGTAGTTCCATTGGTGAGAGTAGTTCCATTGGTGAGAGTAGTTCCATTGGTGAGAGTAGTTCCATTGGTGAGAGTAGTTCCATTGGGAGAGTAGTTCCATTGGGAGAGTAGTTCCATTGGGAGAGTAGTTCCATTGGGAGAGTAGTTCCATTGGGAGAGTAGTTCCATTGGTGAGAGTAGTTCCATTGGAGAGAGTAGTTCCATAGGGAGAGTAGTTCCATTGGTGAGAGTAGTTCCATAGGGAGAGTAGTTCCATTGGTGAGAGTAGTTCCATAGGGAAAGTAGTACCATTGGTGAGAGTAGTTCCATTGGTGAGAGTAGTTCCATTGGTGAGAGTAGTTCCATTGGTGAGAGTAGTTCCATTGGTGAGAGTAGTTCCATTGGTGAGAGTAGTTCCATTGGTGAGAGTAGTTCCATTGGGAGAGTAGTTCCATTGGGAGAGTAGTTCCATTGGGAGAGTAGTTCCATTGGGAGAGTAGTTCCATTGGTGAGAGTAGTTCCATTGGAGAGAGTAGTTCCATAGGGAGAGTAGTTCCATTGGTGAGAGTAGTTCCATAGGGAGAGTAGTTCCATTGGTGAGAGTAGTTCCATAGGGAGAGTAGTTCCATAGGGAGAGTAGTTCCATTGGTGAGAGTAGTTCCATAGGGAGAGTAGTTCCATAGGGAGAGTAGTTCCATTGGGAGAGTAGTTCCATTTGTAGTTCCATAGGGAGAGTAGTTCCATAGGGAGAGTAGTTCCATTGGGAGAGTAGTTCCATAGGGAGAGTAGTTCCATTGGGAGAGTAGTTCCATTGGGAGAGTAGTTCCATTGGGAGAGTAGTTCCATTGGGAGAGTAGTTCCATTGGGAGAGTAGTTCCATTGGGAGAGTAGTTCCATTGGAGAGAGTAGTTCCATTGGGAGAGTAGTTCCATTGGGAGAGTAGTTCCATTGGTGAGAGTAGTTCCATTGGGAGAGTAGTTCCATTGGGAGAGTAGTTCCATTGGGAGAGTAGTTCCATTGGTAGTTCCATAGGGAGTAGTTCCATAGGGAGAGTAGTTCCATTGGGAGAGTAGTTCCATTGGTGAGAGTAGTTCCATAGGGAGAGTAGTTCCATTGGGAGAGTAGTTCCATTGGTGAGAGTAGTTCCATTGGGAGAGTAGTTCCATTGGGAGAGTAGTTCCATTGGTGAGAGTAGTTCCATTGGGAGAGTAGTTCCATTGGTGAGAGTAGTTCCATTGGTGAGAGTAGTTCCATAGGGAGAGTAGTTCCATTGGGAGAGTAGTTCCATTGGGAGAGTAGTTCCATTGGTGAGAGTAGTTCCATTGGTGAGAGTAGTTCCATTGGGAGAGTAGTTCCATTGGTGAGAGTAGTTCCATTGGTGAGAGTAGTTCCATAGGGAGAGTAGTTCCATTGGGAGAGTAGTTCCATTGGTGAGAGTAGTTCCATTGGTGAGAGTAGTTCCATTGGGAGAGTAGTTCCATTGGGAGAGTAGTTCCATTGGTGAGAGTAGTTCCATTGGTGAGAGTAGTTCCATTGGGAGAGTAGTTCCATTGGTGAGAGTAGTTCCATTGGGAGAGTAGTTCCATTGGGGAGAGTAGTTCCATTGGGAGAGTAGTTCCATTGGTGAGAGTAGTTCCATTGGTGAGAGTAGTTCCATTGGGGAGAGTAGTTCCATTGGTGAGAGTAGTTCCATTGGTGAGAGTAGTTCCATTGGTGAGAGTAGTTCCATTGGTGAGAGTAGTTCCATAGGGAGAGTAGTTCCATTGGTGAGAGTAGTTCCATTGGTGAGAGTAGTTCCATTGGTGAGAGTAGTTCCATTGGTGAGAGTAGTTCCATTGGTGAGAGTAGTTCCATTGGTGAGAGTAGTTCCATTGGTGAGAGTAGTTCCATAGGGAGAGTAGTTCCATAGGGAGAGTACTGTTTGTTCTGTAGGGAAAGTAGATATTTTGGTAAAGCAGTTATGATAATGAAAACAAATCCTCATATTTTCATATACCGTAGATTTGTGGTATTTAAATGTCTGTTCATTCCCCAGCCCCAGTATCCCTGGAGAGGAAGAGGCCAAGGAAGCCATCTCACAAGGTCCTGGAATGCACCATAGAAGAAGTGTCACTCAGTCCTCCAAGGAAGAAGGAGTTGAAGAAGCAGAGTGGACAGACAGAGGAGAAGACAGAAGTCGGGGACACTCAGGTAAGGCTGAATGAACTAATCAACAGCCATATTAACACAACTATACTGCTACAGTACCACTCTGAAACGGATCTCATTTCTATGACAGGTTAAGTCTGTGAAGAAAGAAGTGCCTGTATCCAGTGTGACAACTCCAGAGAGCATGGATTCTCTGCAGGGCTCCTCTCCTGCCCGGCCCTCTAGCCCTACGGTGCTCCTCACCCCCAAGGAAGAGACCGAGAAGATCAGTCCTGGGGTGGGAGGAGAGGGCCACACCAACGGAGAGAGATCACCCAAACCTGAGGTATAGTTGTACCAGTACTGTAAAACAGGATCCTAAGCCCCCACACCTTAACCAATATGCGGTGTAATAACTTATGTAATAAAACCTCTCCTCTCCTCCAGGTGTTCTCTCCTGGTCTGAATGACAGTTTCTCCCTACCCGGTGAAGGGTCCCTGGTCTCCAGCACTAAGAAGAACACAGCAGAGAAAGGAGGAGCTGCGTCCATGAAGGAGAATGTCTGTCAGGTAGGTCAACCAACAACATGCCACAACCTTTCTATTTTGTGGAGGCAGAAACAGTCAAAGAAGCTCTATAACCTTGATTTCCAGGCTTTCATCACATTAGTTTTGAAATAGACGTTTCCCAATAGCCGAGTGATGAATGAGATTTGAGAGTATCGTAAACACAAAATATCTGTGTGTGTGTGTGTGTCTTGCAGGTGTGTGAGAGGACAGGTGAGCTGCTGCTGTGTGAGGGCCAGTGCTGTGGGGCGTTCCACCTGCAGTGTATCAGCCTATCAGAAGCCCCCAGAGGGAAGTTTATCTGTAGTGAATGCACTATAGGTGAGTCTCTACCTATACACCTGTCTGTACATTTACATTTGAGTCATATAGCAGACGCTCTTATCCAAGCAATTAGGGTTGAATGCCTTGCTCAAGGGCACAGATGTTTCACCTAGTCAGCTCTGGATTCGAACCAGCAACCTTTCGGTTGCTATGCTACCTGGCACCATACAGGAGCCATATACACCTGGTGCAGCCTCGCCTATACACACATTCACCTTGACTTAACACTGTGTTACTGAGTTCTTATACCTGTACAGTGATACGGCCATGCTCATAGACCATATCTCTGCATCTGACAGAGGTATTCTGTATCTACACCCACAATGTATGTAAGCTGCTTTGGTGTATCACAAAGCTCAGAGTGTATCCTTTCCATTGCAGGGATCCACACGTGCTTTGTGTGTAAGAAGTCTGGCGACGGTGTGAAGAGGTGCATGGTGCCTGTATGTGGGAAGTTCTACCACAACGAGTGTATCCTGAAACACACACCCACCCAGCCCCAGAATAAAGGGGTTCGCTGCTCCCTCCACGTCTGTCTGTCCTGCCACATCACCAACCCCCTCAACTCCTGCACTTCTAAAAGTAGGTTCCAGTTCCACTCTGCTTTGATAGAACCAGAGGGGTAAAGTAGAATTCATTTCTTCCTGGTACGAAACCTTCTATTTGTGCATGCGCTCACCAACATTTGTGCACTAATAACTCAATAGGATCTCTGTGGGTCTCGTCGTAAAGATTTGTCATTTAACGTTTATAATGTATGACCTTTTATTGTGGTATAAACACACCCAGTCATGATGTTTTCATCTGATTGTCAAGAGGTGAAAGAAGCACACACCTATTTAGGTGCAGACTAGCGGAGTGGAACACTTCAAAGATAAAGGAGAGCCGCACACTCTAGGAGCAACAAATATTTTATGTTGAACGTTTTCGACAAGCTGTCTTCATCAGGGTTCATCTGATTGTCAAACTATCATTTCAAAGGTCTCCTTTATTAGGCTGCCCGTTCATCCTCTCTGCTGCCCGTTCATCCTCTCTGCTGCCCGTTCATCCTCTCTGCTGCCCGTTCATCCTCTCTGCTGCCCGTTCATCCTCTCTGCTGCCCGTTCATCCTCTCTGCTGCCCGTTCATCCTCTCGGCTGCCCGTTCATCCTCTCGGCTGCCCGTTCATCCTCTCGGCTGCCCGTTCATCCTCTCGGCTGCCCGTTCATCCTCTCGGCTGCCCGTTCATCCTCTCTGCTGCCCGTTCATCCTCTCTGCTGCCCGTTCATCCTCTCGGCTGCCCGTTCAGTATTTCCAGCCTCCAAACAGTGAAGAATATTACACCAAAAAGGGTAATGACATTTGACGATTGTCATTAGGCCAGATTTTATGCGTCCCCTGCTGTCCGAGCGTGTCGCTGTATCAGCAAATTATTTCTGCCTTAACAAAATGTCAGTGTTCTCGTCGAACCACGTTGCGTTTTTGCAGCGGAGGCTAAACCACCTGTTTTTCAAGTCCATTCGCTAATTGTTCATGCCTCTGACATATAATAATGATAAATAGTGGTATTGAAGACCTCCAGCTTTCTGGACATTTTGTTTGAATTGTTGTGATAGGCTCATGTACCCCACCGTGTTACTTTCGCCCCCGGACAGAGTAGAAATAGATCTACACTGTAGGTTCTGTTTACAATTGGAAGTGGCACGGTTAGAGTCGATTTGAATGTGATTTTTTATGGGATGGAAAAACGATTGCTACAGTAGAATTGAAACGTATCAAGTAGGGTGAAAACCTGTAATGTGATTTGGAGGACTAAGATTAGCTACAAACATTACTGCAGGTCTGTTTGTCTGGGATGGGATCCTAGATTCTAACATGGCTGTAGAGATGCTTGTCTGGGATGGGATCCTAGATTCTAACATGGCTGTAGAGATGCTTGTCTGGGATGGGATCCTAGATTCTAACATGGCTGTAGAGATGCTTCTCTGGGATGGGATCCTAGATTCTAACATGGCTGTAGAGATGCTTCTCTGGGATTGGATCCTAGATTCTAACATGGCTGTAGAGATGCTTGTCTGGGATGGGATCCTAGATTCTAACATGGCTGTAGAGATGCTTGGTGTTTGTTGTTTTTGACCTGTATTCCTCTTCTAGGTCGTCTGACCCGCTGCGTGCGTTGCCCTGTGGCGTACCACGCTAATGACTACTGTATGGCGGCGGGCAGCGTAGTCCTGGCCAACAACAGCTTCCTGTGTCCCAACCACTTCATTCCCCGCAAGAACTACAAGAACCACGAACACATCAACGTCAGCTGGTGCTTCGTCTGCTCAGAAGGTTGGTGACTGGTTGGGTTGCTGTTAATGTTTTAGTTTAGTTTAGTTTACTAATTCGATCATTTAAAATGTAAAAAAAAAAGCATAGATAAAACTTGAAAAAGCCATACATGCACATGAATAAAATCATCGAGGATAACACACAATAAAGTCTGGGACTTATTTCCATTGTGGTCCTCTTGTGACAAGATGGCTGGACAAGATGGCTGGACAAGATTGCAGTGAAATAATAAAACCAAAACAGAGAAGAAGAACATCCATCTCATCCTTCCAGTTATTATTCATATGGGCACAGAAGACATCAAACATATTTTTACTTTATTTTTAAAGCTGCCCAGAGAGGATGTTGTTTTTATAGGCAGAGGCAACTCAATCCAGTCTGAGGCTCCAGTATACAAGTGTCACACCCTGACCTTAGTATTCTTTTGTTTTCTTTATTATTTTAGTTCGGTCAGGGTGTGACATGGATGATGTATGTGTTACCTTGTCTAGGGGTTTTGTATGTTTATGGGGGTGTTTCCTATCTAGGTGTTTTTGTAAGTCTATGGTTGCCTAGATTGGTTCTCACTTAGAGGCAGCTGTCTATCGTTGTCTCTGATTGGGGACCATATTTAGGCATCCATGTTCTGTGGGTATTTTGTGGGTGGTTGTTCCTGTTTCCAGTGTTCCTATGTGTTAGTGTTCACATTATGGGACTGTTTCGTCTTCGTTCCTTTCTGTCGGTTTATTGTTTTTGTTCGGTGTTTAAGTATCCCATTAAATATGGATTACCATCACGCTGCATTTTGGTCCTCTCTTTCACCCGAAGACAGTCGTGACAACAAGAGAATGCCTTTCCCCGCATTACTCCTGAACCCGTATAAGCACACATCAGAAACACCTGATCTGGTGCTGTGATTGTGTGCATCCCTAACACGGGGAAAGTAATCACTTAGATATCTGGGCGCAGGACCATAAATACTCCTGTAAACCAAACCCAGTCTAATCTGGGACACCCTAGCCTCAACAGGCAGTCAGTTTAGTTCCCGAAAGCAGCTCCTGCCTATGTGAGTATGTGGACTCACCTTCAATACTACTCTGATCAGCTTATTCTGGGCTATCTGGAGCTTCCCCTTCATAAGTTTAGATAAGTCCCCAAACCAGGAAGTACTAGCATAGTCAACATGGCATTGAATGAGGGCAGTAGCTAGCACTTTCATGGAGTCCTTATCAAGCAGCTTGGACATTCTAGACAAAAACGTAATCCTGTCATTAACCTTCCCTAGCACCTTATTGGCCATGCTCACACCTCCCAAGCTTCCATCAAGGATAAATCCCAAGTAGCTAACAGAGGTTTTAGTAGACAGCACCTCACCCCCTAACTCCACTCTGATTTCAGACGACCTACACAATTTAGGTCTGGATAATTGATTCAGTTTTCCCTAAGTGTAGTAAGCTATGTGCTAAGTATGCTCTCCAACATAGTTTTACTTTTGTGAGACACCAGAAGTGTGGAGTCATCCACATAAAGAAAAAGACGGCAAGAACAAGCATCTTCAATATTATTAATATACAATAAAAACAGCAGAGGCCCAAGCACGCTCCCCTGCGGAACGCCACAACTCATTGGTTTTGCCTGAGACAGTGAACCATTAACCTCTACTACTTGCTCCCTTCTTTATAAATAGGACTTGATTGGTTGGTTGAGTGTTGTCAGTGTTGCAGAGTCCATTATACAAGGAGGAAGGAACCCGTGTACAAATGGGGTGGTATTGTTATTAGAAGTAGAGTAATAACAGGTGTAGGAGTGTGGTGGAAATCATATGTGGAGGACCTACGCTCCTCACAGAGTTAAAAAGATTGAAGTGAAATATAAAGTGAAAAGAAGCATTCAGCCTCGGGTCCTGAGGTCATTGGGTCAGATCTGGTTGACTTGGTGTTTGAGCTGCACCTTCTCCTTTCTCCCTGCAGGGGGCAGTCTGTTGTGCTGCGAGTCTTGTCCTGCTGCCTTCCACCAAGAGTGTCTGAACATCGAGATGCCCGAGGGGAGCTGGTTCTGCAACGACTGCAAGGCCGGGAAGAAACCACACTTCAAGGACATCCTCTGGGTTAAAGTGGGAAGATACAAGTAAGAAACACTGTTCTGTAGTAATAGTATCCATGCTTTTGGTCAGAACCAACTGAGTGACACTTTAATCCCATGTCAACATATAAAAAAAAGTAGCTCGAGAGCAGAACCTGATACCCAGTCGTGTTGTTATTGATCAGAATCTCTGTGTGTATAATCTGCATCTACGCTGAGTATACCAAACATAAGGAACATCTTCCTAACATTGAGTTGCCGACACACCGGCAGTCATGAGTCATGACCGCACTAAAATTCTATGTGACCATTGAGTCACGGTAATCTCCTCTCTATTGTCCCTCCATCAGGTCCTAATGGCCTGGTACTCAGGGCTCTATTGTCCCTCCATCAGGTCCTAATGGCCTGGTACTCAGGGCTCTATTGTCCCTCCATCATGTCCTAATGGCCTGGTACTCAGGGCTCTATTGTCTCTCCTTCAGGTTGGTAATAGCCTGGTACTCCATCAGGTCCTAATGGCCTGGTACTCAGGGCTCTATTGTCCCTCCATCAGGTCCTAATGGCCTGGTACTCAGGGCTCTATTGTCCCTAATGGCCTGGTAATCAGGGCTCTATTGTCCCTAATGGCCTGGTACTCAGGGCTCTCTTGTCCCTCCATCAGGTCCTAATGGCCTGGTACTCAGGGCTCTATTGTCCCTCCATCAGGTCCCTAATGGCCTGGTACTCAGGGCTCTATTGTCCCTCCATCAGGTCCTAATGGCCTGGTACTCAGGGCTCTCTTGTCCCTCCATCAGGTCCTAATGGCCTGGTACTCAGGGCTCTATTGTCCCTCCATCAGGTCCTAATGGCCTGATACTCAGGGCTCTATTGTCCCTCCATCAGGTCCTAATGGCCTGGTACTCAGGGCTCTATTGTCCCTAATGGCCTGGTACTCAGGGCTCTATTGTCCCTAATGGCCTGGTACTCAGGGCTCTATTGTCCCTCCATCAGGTCCTAATGGCCTGGTACTCAGGGCTCTCTTGTCCCTCCATCAGGTCCTAATGGCCTGGTACTCAGGGCTCTATTGTCCCTCCATCAGGTCCTAATGGCCTGATACTCAGGGCTCTATTGTCCCTCCATCAGGTCCTAATGGGCCTGGGGCTCTATTGTCCCTAATGGCCTGGTACTCAGGGCTCTATTGTCCCTAGTGGCCTGGTACTCAGGGCTCTATTGTCCCTCATCAGGTCAGGTCCATCAGGTCCTAATGGCCTGGTACTCAGGGCTCTATTGTCCCTCCATCAGGTCCTAATGGCCTGGTACTCAGGGCTCTATTGTCCCTCCATCAGGTCCTAATGGCCTGGTACTCAGGGCTCTCTTGTCCCTCCATCAGGTCCTAATGGCCTGGTACTCAGGGCTCTATTGTCCCTCCATCAGGTCCTAATGGCCTGGTACTCAGGGCCCTCTTGTCCCTCCATCAGGTCCTAATGGCCTGGTACTCAGGGCTCTCTTGTCCCTCCATCAGGTCCTAATGACCTGGTACTCAGGACTCTATTGTCCCTCCTTCAGGTTGTTGTTTACTCCATGTGTAACTCTGTGTTGTCTGTTCACACTGCTATGCTTTATCTTGGCCAGGTCGCAGTTGCAAATGAGACCTTGTTCTCAACTAGCCTACCTGGTTAAATAAAGGTGAAATAAAATAAAATAAAATAAAAAAAGCCAAACGCAACAAAATGAACAGCGCTTTCTATGGTGATGATTCATTCAAAACAACCATATGCATATTAGAGTTGATGCATATTCATAGGACTAACCTTAAAGATGAAGAAGGGGAGAATTTTTTTTTTTTAATAATGATTGTGCCGTTATGCAATATATATCCTACTGCAAAGAAGTTAATCAATAGGTTGAAACCGAGTAGAAAAACATCAAACCAAATTGATTTTAAGATGTCTTTGGTACATAATTGGTCTAGCCTATACTGTAGTAATGCCTCTGAGTGTAGACTGTGTTATTATGCATGGTTACCTTATGCTACGTTTCAAATGTTTTATTCATGAGTCTGGGCCTAGGCGATGCTGTTGGCTCAATGATTGTGTGGGGCGGCTAAGCCTACAGTTACACTGAAATTAGATTTTGAATAGCCTGGTAATAGGTCATTTATTAATAGGCTGACACATTACCTTTTAGCTACAGGATGTCTCTCCACCTTGCGTTTCTATTTCCTCCCCTCCTTCATTCCTTTCTTCAGCATGCAGAGAGAGAATGAAATATGTTTCGTTGGGAAAACGTGTTACTGTGGATGTTCCTGAACAGATTTCACTTGGTTTTCCAAATGAAACACAGGGTAGCTGCAGGAACAGGGTTGGAAAGCACATAACATACACAGAGTTTGGGCGGAATATCACCTGTCGGGCAGCAGCGGCTGCATGTTCCTCAACCTGTGGTTGATACAGGAGGTTATTATAGTAAGTAGCCTACCTGGTGGGAAAGGCCTCCATTCGCTATTTGAGTGCATGTGGACAACACTTATTTTTTACCTTGCCCCTGTTCCTGCCCCTTTGAAAATGGGACGGTCTAAATCGAAAAAGAAAAAAAAACATTACATATTAGTAAAGACGAGATTAAATAGAAAATAGTCTGATGGTGTAACGATTCTCCTCTTTGTCTGAGGAAGAGTAGTCAAGATCGGACCAACACGCAGCGTGGTAAGTGTCCATGTTAATATTTTAATATAACAGAACACGAAACAAAAATAACAACGAGAATGTAAGAAACGAAACAGTCCTGTCAGGTGAAACAAAACAGAAAATAACTACCCACAAACACAGGTGGGAACAGGCCACCTAAATATGGTTCTCAATCAGAGACAACGATAGACAGCTGCCTCTGATTGGGAACCATACCAGGCCAAACACAGAAATACAAAACATAGAATGGCCACCCCAATTCACGCCCTGACCAAACCAAAATAGAGACATAAAAAAGGAACTAAGGTCAGGACGTGACAGATGGGTAAAAATCTGATGACTTGATGAGAGAACAGCGTATGCAGTCTGAGGTAAGGGACAGATCACACGTTTTATTTGACTACTTTCTCAAATCGTCAATAGTCACGTCATGCAGACTATATCTTTTGATTTCTACGAAATTCTAAGGTTTGTATCATTCACAGCTAAAGTTGCCAAATAACTGTAAATCTAGTGTATAGGGCCTGTTCGAAATAATTACATTTACGTTTAACATAGCCAGTTCATATGAGCACTCGCACCGGAATGGGGAAAAATATCCTATTTTATTCAGCCATGTTCAATTATATATTTTTCTTACTATAAAATCATATAATGTAAAATAATGGCACGGGACTTATAAACAATATCTTGTCTGCTAAATGAACAAGCCTATAGCATGGAGCATAGCCAGATAACATACAGTACGCCAATTTCATATCCTGTTCTTCTGAAATCTTTAGATCTGCCTAAAATAAATAATGGATCTACTGTGATGGTGTGTATTAAATGGATTTATTCTACTTTTTTTTTTTTAACCAGGCAAGTCAGTTAAGAACAAATTCTTATTTTCAATGACGGCCTAGGAACAGTGGGTTAACTGCCTGTTCAGGGGCAGAACGACAGATTTGTACCTTGTCAGCTCAGGGATTTGAACTTGCAACCTTTCGGTTACTAGTCCAACGCTTTAACCACTAGGCTACCCTGCCGCCCCCTGTAAATGTAAATGTTCCAAAGGCACATCAGCAGGTTTGGTTGCTTGGAGATGCTAAACATGTTTATGTTAATTAGCGGTAAATTACCGTGAGTCCGCCAGTCTTTTGCATGACTTTAACCAGCTGACAAAATTTCATGGCCGCCACAGCCCTAGATGCTGGCCCATGTTGACTCCGATGCTTCACACGTTTGTGTCAAGTTGGCTGGATGTCCTTTGGGTAGTGAACCATTCTTGATACACGCGGGAAACTGTTGAATGTGAAAAACACAGCAGCGTTGCAGTTCTTCACACAAATCTGTGTGCCTGGCACCTCCTACCATACCCCATTCAAAGTATTAAATATTTTGTCTTGCCCATTCACCCTCTGAATGGCAACACATACACAATCCATTTCTCAATTGTCTCAAGGCTTAAAAATCCTTCTTTAACCTGTCTCCTCTTCTTTAACATCAATAAGGGAGCATAGGCTGACCAGGTGAATCTAGGTGAAAGCTATGTCACGGAAAGAGCAGGTGTTCTTAATGTTTTTGTATAATCAGTTTATAATGTAAAAATCTGTATCTCCTCTCCTTGGTTCAGGTGGTGGCCTGCGGAGGTGTGTCTTCCTAAGAACGTCCCAGAGAACATCCTCCGTATGAAACACGAGGTGGGGGAGTTCCCCGTTCAGTTCTTTGGTTCTAAGGACTACGCCTGGACCTACCAGGCCCGAGTCTTCCCTTACATGGAGGGAGATGCCAACAACAAGGACAAGATGGGGAAGGGTTGTGACGCCATCTACAAGAAAGGTTAGAAAGAAACCTCCTTTACCTGGTTATAATAGAATATATGGAAACAATATACTTCATTTTTAGAAAGAAATACCAAAGAACCATTCCTATTTAGTGTATTAAAATGCCTTTTTGCACCTTCTAAATGTTTTCTTCAAGTCTTAAACAATAGAGATGTTTCCAGGTACCATATGGCAGGGCTGAAAGTTTGCAATTTGAGATGTATTAGCTAGTTGACAATGCTAACTTCTGTTTCCTCTCAGCTCTGAATGAAGCTGCTGAGCGGTTCAAAGCTCTTCAGGATGAGAAGGAGATGAGACAGCTTCAGGAGGACAGGAGGAACGACAAGAAACCTCCTCCCTACAGACACATCAAGGTACTGTCTCTTTAAACCTCCTCCCTACAGACACATCAAGGTACTGTCCCTTTAAACCTCCTCCCTACAGACACATCAAGGTACTGTCCCTTTAAACCTCCTCCCTACAGACACATCAAGGTACTGCCCCTTTAAACCTCCTCCCTACAGACACATCAAGGTACTGTCCCTTTAAACCTCCTCCCTACAGACACATCAAGGTACTGCCCCTTTAAACCTCCTCCCTACAGACACATCAAGGTACTGTCCCTTTAAACCTCCTCCCTACAGACACATCACGGTCCTGTCTCTTTAAACCTCCTCCCTACAGACACATCAAGGTACTGTCCCTTTAAACCTCCTCCCTACAGACACATCACGGTCCTGTCTCTTTAAACCTCCTCCCTACAGACACATCAAGGTACTGCCCCTTTAAACCTCCTCCCTACAGACACATCAAGGTACTGTCCCTTTAAACCTCCTCCCTACAGACACATCAAGGTACTGTCCCTTTAAACCTCCTCCCTACAGACACATCAGGTAGGTACAGACACATCAAGGTACTGTCCCTTTAAACCTCCTGCCCCTAAACAGACACATCAAGGTACTGTCCCTTTAAACCTCCTCCCTACAGACACATCAAGGTACTGTCCCTTTAAACCTCCTCCCTACAGACACCTTTAAACCTCCTCCCTACAGACACATCAAGGTACTGTCCCTTTAAACCTCCTCCCTACAGACACATCAAGGTACTGTCCCTTTAAACCTCCTCCCTACAGACACATCAAGGTACTGTCCCTTTAAACCTCCTCCCTACAGACACATCCTGTCTCTTTAAACCTCCTCCCTACAGACACATCAAGGTACTTTAAACCTCCTCCCTACAGACACATCACGGTCCTGTCCCTTTAAACCTCCTCCCTACAGACACATCAAGGTACTGTCCCTTTAAACCTCCTCCCTACAGACACATCACGGTCCTGTCCCTTTAAACCTCCTCCCTACAGACACATCAAGGTAAACTACAGACACATCAAGGTACTGTCCCTTTAAACCTCCTCCCTACAGACACATCAAGGTACTGTCCCTTTAAACCTCCTCCCTACAGACACATCAAGGTACTGCCCCTTTAAACCTCCTCCCTACAGACACATCAAGGTACTGCCCCTTTAAACCTCCTCCCTACAGACACATCAAGGTACTGTCCCTTTAAACCTCCTCCCTACAGACACATCAAGGTACTGTCCTTTAAACCTTTAAACCTCCTTTCCCTACAGACACATCAAGGTACTGTCTCTTTAAACCTCCTCCCTACAGACACATCAAGGTACTGTCCCTTTAAACCTTTAAACATCCTCCCTACAGACACATCAAGGTACTGTCCCTTTAAACCTCCTCCCTACAGACACATCAAGGTACTGTCTTTAAACCTTTACAAACCTACTGTCCCTTTAAACCTCCTCCCTACAGACACATCAAGGTACTGTCCCTTTAAACCTCCTCCCTACAGACACATCAAGGTACTGTCCCTTTAAACCTCCTCCCTACAGACACATCAAGGTACTGTCCCTTTAAACCTCCTCCCTACAGACACATCAAGGTACTGTCCCTTTAAACCTCCTCCCTACCCAAGGTTTAAACCTCCTCCCTACAGACACATCAAGGTACTGTCCCTTTAAACCTCCTCCCTACAGACACATCAAGGTACTGTCCCTTTAAACCTCCTCCCTACAGACACATCAAGGTACTGTCCCTTTAAACCTCCTCCCTACAGACACATCAAGGTACTGCCCCTTTAAACCTCCTCCCTACAGACACATCACGGTCTTGTCTTGCATCCCCTGTCTGTCCCTCTCTTTGGTCCCTATTTGACTTGTCCTGCTACAGCTTCTCTCATGTTTGACGATTGAATAGTACCTCAGTATTTTCACGTAAATCTCCCTTTGAGATCTATGCATAATTCACGCAGAAGTCTGAATTGCATCCGCTTAATTCTTCCCTTCAGGTGAACCGACCAATCGGCAAGGTCCAGATCATCACGGCGGACCTATCGGAGGTGCCGCGCTGTAACTGCAAGGCGTCTGATGAGAACCCGTGTGGCATGGACTCAGAGTGTATCAACCGCATGTTGATGTATGAGTGCCACCCTCAGGTGTGTTTGGCAGGGGAGAGGTGTCTGAACCAGAGTTACACCAAGAGACAGTACACCCAGGTGGAGATCTTCAGAACCTTGTCACGAGGCTGGGGGCTACGGGGCGTCTCCGACATCAAGAAGGTACAGACTAGAGCATCAAACTACAACACAAAACAGTTCCCCTTGTGTTTCTGTTTTTTTTAGAGAACCATTCCTCCTTGTCCCCGCTACGGATCTGTACTGCTGCCTACATAATTGCCCCTGGTGGGATAAATCAAGTATTTTCAATTAAAATCAATTCCAAGGCCCTTTTCACCCGATTTGTTCTTTGTTTGTGTCTGTTTTAAGATGTGGACTTACAGTAGTATATTTAGCCTCCATGCAGCTTTGTCTGTGATGTAAAAGGTGTTGTGTATCTGCTGGATTATAACCTGAGTCTCTGCTCTCTCTCTCTCTCTCAGGGTGCATTTGTGAATGAGTACGTGGGGGAGGTGATAGACGAGGAGGAGTGCAGAGCCAGGATCAAACATGCTCAAGAGAACGACATCTGTAACTTCTACATGCTCACTCTGGACAAGGACCGGATCATAGACGCTGGACCCAAGGGGAACCAGGCGAGGTTCATGAATCACTGCTGCCAGCCCAACTGTGAGACCCAGAAGTGGACGGTAAACGGAGACACCAGGGTGGGGCTCTTTGCCCTGGAGGACATCCCCAAAGGTCAGAGGAAGTACTAACAAACCTACTGGAGCCTGGTTCCATTTCTGTTACTAACTCCTGGAGCCTGGTTCCATTTCTGTTACCAACTCCTGGAGCCTGGTTCCATTTCTGTTACCAACTCCTGGAGCCTGGTTCCATTTCTGTTACCAACTCCTGGAGCCTGGTTCCATTTCTGTTACCAACTCCTGGAGCCTGGTTCCATTTCTGTTACCAACTCCTGGAGCCTGGTTCCATTTATGTTACCAACTCCTGGAGCCTGGTTCCATTTCTGTTACCAACTCCTGGAGCCTGGTTCCATTACCAACTCCTGGAGCCTGGTTCCATTTCCAACTCCTGGAGCCTGGTTCCATTTCTGTTACCAACTCCTGGAGCCTGGTTCCATTTCTGTTACCAACTCCTGGAGCCTGGTTCCATTTCTGTTACCAACTCCTGGAGCCTGGTTCCATTTCTGTTACCAACTCCTGGAGCCTGGTTCCATTTCTGTTACCAACTCCTGGAGCCTGGTTCCATTTCTGTTACCCACTCCTGGAGCCTGGTTCCATTTCTGTTACCAACTCCACTTCAGGCACTAGGCCTAGTGACAAAAAGTGTCTTTGTAATTTGTAAAGTTTCAGACGGTAACTGTGAAGAAACACGACATAAGAAACAAACCTAATTGTTCCTTAATTATGGACAATGATATCAACTCTGTTGGCCTAATTAGAATGGGAATACTACCTGTACAGTACTTGGCTGTGTATTTTTTAATTTCTGAGCAGGTGTGGAGCTGACCTTCAACTACAACCTGGAGTGTCTTGGTAACGGGAAGACAGTGTGTAAATGTGGAGCGTCCAACTGCTCTGGGTTCCTGGGGGTTCGACCGAAGGTAAGGCTCTGAGACTGAAGAATGTCAACATGCAAAACATTTTCATAAAATGTTTTACTTGTCTACTAGACATTCTTATCTAGAGGAATGTAAAGTAAGTGCTTTTAGTTGTTTACTGTGTGATGAAGATGAGTTATACTATAAAAAGTAAAGGTAGACTGGGGAATATAGCAGTCTAAAGGTAGACTGGGGAATATAGCAGTCTAAAGGTAGACTGGGGGGAATATAGGAATATAGCAGACTGGGGAATGTAGCAGTCTAACTGGGGGAATATAGCACTGGGGATTATAGCAGTCTAAAGGTAGACTAGCAGGGTAGCAGTCTAAAGGTAGACTGGGGGAATATAGCAGTCTAAAGGTAGACTGGGGAATATAGCAGTCTAAAAAGGTAGACTGGGGAATATAGCAGTCTAAAGGTAGACTGGGGAATATAGCAGTCTAAAGGTAGACTGGGGAATATAGACTGGGGCAGACTGGGGAATATATAGCAGTCTAAAGGTAGACTGGGGAATATAGCAGACTGGGGAATATATAGCAGTCTAAAGGTAGAGTCTAAAGGTAGACTGGGAATATATAGCAGTCTAAAGGTAGACTGGGGAATATAGCAGTCTAAAGGTAGACTGGGGAATATAGCAGTCTAAAGGTAGACTGGGGAATATAGCAGTCTAAAGGTAGACTGGGGAATATAGCAGTCTAAAGGTAGACTGGGGAATATAGCAGTCTAAAGGTAGACTGGGGAATATAGCAGTCTAAAGGTAGACTGGGGAATATAGCAGTCTAAAGGTAGACTGGGGAATATAAAGCAGACTGGGGCAGTCTAAATATAGCAGTCTAAAGGTAGACTGGGGAATATAGCAGTCTAAAGGTAGACTGGGGAATATAGCAGTCTAAAGGTAGACTGGGGAATGTAGCAGTCTAAAGGTAGACTGGGGAATATAGCAGACTAAAGGTAGACTGGGGAATATAGCAGTCTAAAGTAATGACCTGTGTGTACGTGTGTCTTGTCTCCCAGAACCAGCCATCTAAAGCACGGGAAGGAAGGGAACTAAAGGAGGGCAAGAAGAAGGTTCTGGTGAAGAGGAAGCCTCAGCAGGAGGTGACGAAGGAGAGGGAGGACGAGTGTTTCAGCTGTGGGGACGGAGGACAGATCGTGTCCTGTAAGAAGACAGGGTGTCCCAAGGTCTACCACGCAGACTGTCTCAACCTGGCCAAGAGACCTGCAGGTGAGTGAAGGGGCGAGAAACCACCTCCCCCATGAAGGCTCTTTGACCCAAAATGGCTGTTATACTATGTGATTATGTGATTATGAATGGGACTTGCCTAAGGTTATTGTCTGTAGATGATTTTGTCCTTAGAATTCATCAGCAAGGGATTTGGACATGAGGGGGGTGTAACTTCCCACTGGGCACACAGCATCATTTCAACATGAATAATTGGGTAATATTTGGTTGAGAGGTTGGATCAATGAGATTACCACCGACTGTATATTCAGCCACTCAAAAAGACAGCCAAAAGTGAGTTGAATTTCCAATTTGGTATTTTATTAAGATCCCCATTAGCTGTTGCAAAAGCAGTAGCTACTCTTCCTGGGGTCCAACACAGAACAGGAAACATGACGTAATACACAACAAGACCAGCTCAAGGACAGAATTACATACATTTCAAACTATCACTATGCTGTCAACCATCTAAAAGTACAATTGAATTCCAATGGAAAAGTTGTCACCCAAATGTCTATCATTGCACTTTCAACCATTTTAAAAGATCAAATGTCAGATGTATAAATAAACATAAAAGATTATTGTGTTATCACTGTGCTTCATCTAATAGCACAACCAAATGACCTGGATTACAGTTAAGATTGCATTAAAAGTACATAGTGCAGTGACCAATGCTTTTTGAGATTCTGGTCCGTTTACTACAGGTATTGTGACGATCTCCACAGCCCTGCGATGACCTATGCATGCTACCTGGGACATTTACACCGTATAAGATTACATAAGTAGATAATAGTTACAGTAATCTTAAAATGTGGCCATGAATGTGTTACTCAGTTTAAGGTAGAATTATTTATTTGTTTTACATTAGCCTTAAAGAGATTCTACGGTACTTTTGATTACTCTTTAGCCAGTAGTTTTTGAAATTAGCGCCCACGATCCGAAAGTGGGCCCCAAACAATTTGCGTACTATGTTTCAAATGTGCAGATATGCGCACCATGTCGTTGTTCTCTCGCTCTACTGTATGTGGGTCTCGCTATCTGTCACTCCAATGGCGAGGGGCTGGAGATATTTGGCTGATACTCTAATTGCTAGGGGGCTGGCCCAAGAGAGGGTAAATGTAGGGGAAATGACACTGCACAGCTTCCATAAAACATTTGCATTCAAGCTCGGGATTTCGTAGTTAATTGATAGATTATGCATGTATGAACTACACATTGACACATCCAGCCCAAAGTGCGAGGTTTAAAAAATACTTACCGGAGCATGTCTTTAACTTCAGGCTATACTGTGTTACAAAAGTAGGCCTAATATTAAATTGTGTTTGGTTGTCATCTCAACCAAATATCAACCTTTGAAGGAGACGTATCTTCTGCTTGGAATGTTCCATCTGAGCCACAGACTTATCCCATTCTTTAACTTTTATTTTTGATTGAATTGGGTACTTGAATCCAACATATAATTTGTTTAGTTGTCGACAAGTTAATAGGCTATTTATTGTATTTCAAAAATTATATTGAAATGTGTTTGGTTGTCAACGCAACCAAATATCAACATTTGAAGGAGATTTATCTTCAGCTTGGATAGTTCCATCTGTACCACAGACTTAGTCTGGTTTAATTATTTAATTTAGATTTTTGGTTGACATGGAGATCGGAATCTAACATTTCAACTGTTAATTTGTAGACTAACTGGAATTACAGCCGGACTAAGTCAGTGGCCAAGATGGAAAAATCTAAGCAGAAGACGGTGCAATTGGAAGTGATTTAGACCCCTTGACTTTTTCCACATTTCGTGACGTTACAGCCTTATTCTAAAATGTATTAAATAAATAGAAATCCTCAATCTACACACAATACCCCATAATGACATCACAATACCCCATAATGACATCACAATGCCCCATAATGACATCACAATGCCCCATAATGACAAAGCAAAAACAGTGCAATGTATTACAAGTAAAAAAACTGATATCACATCTCCATAAGTATTTAGACCCTTCTCTAGATCCTCTCAAGCTCAGCCTCGAGTCTTCTTGGGTATGATGCTACAGGTTTGGCACACCTGTATTTGGGGAGCTTCTCTGGTTCTTCTCTGCAGATCCTCTCAAGCTCAGCCTCGAGTCTTCTTGGGTATGATGCTACAGGTTTGGCACACCTGTATTTGGGGAGCTTCTCCCATTCTTCTCTGCAGGTCCTCTCGAGCTCAGCCTCGAGTCTTCTTGGGTATGATGCTACAGGTTTGGCACACCTGTATTTGGGGAGTTTCTCCCATTCTTCTCTGCAGATCCTCTCAAGCTGTGTCAGGTTGGATGGGGAGCATTGCTGCACAGCTATTTTCAGGTCTCTCCAGAGATGTTAGATCGATTTCAAGTTCGGGCTCTGGCTGGGCCACTGGAGGACATTCAGAGAATTGTTCTGACACCACTCCGGCATTGTCTTAGCTGCGTGCTTAGGGTCGTTATCTTGTTGGAAGGTGAACCTTCGCCACAGTCTGAGAACCTGCTCCAGAGCGCTCATGACTTCATCAACGATCTCTGTACTTTGCTCAGTTCATCTTCCCTCAATCCTGACTAGTCTCCCAGTCCCTGCTGCTGAAAAACATACACACAGAATGATGCTGCCACCACCATCCTTCACCGTAGGGATGGTGATAGGTTTCCTGCAGACGTGACACTTGGCATTTAGGACAAGGGTTTCATCAGACCAGAGAATCTTGTTTCTCATGGTCTGAGAGTCATTTAGGTGCCTTTTGGGAAACTCCAAGTGGGCTGTCATGTGCCTTTTACTGAGGAGTGGCTTCCGTCTGGCCACTCTACCATAAAGGCCTGGTTGGTGGAGTGTTGCAGAGAAAGAGTTCTCCCATCTCCACAGAGGAACTCTGGAGCTCTGTCACAGTGGCCATCGGGTTCTTGGTCACCTCCCTAACCAAGGCCCTTCTCCCCTGATTGCTTAGTTTGGCCGGCGGCCAGGTCTAGGAAGAGTCTTGGGGGTTCCAAACATCTTCCATTTAAGAATGATGGAGGCCACTGTGTTTTTGGGGACCTTCAATGCTGCAGACATGTTTTGGTCCTCTTCCCCAGAACTGTGCATCGACACAATCCTGTCTTGGAGCTCTACGGACAATTCCTTTGACCTTATTGCTTGTTTTTTGCTCTGACATGCACTGTCAACTGTGGGGCCTTATATGGACAGGTGTGTGCCTTTCCAAATCATGTCCAATCAATTTGAATTTACCACAGGTGGACTCCAATCAAGTTGTAGAAACATCTCAAGGATAATCAATGGAAACAGGATGCACCTGAGCTCAATTTCGAGTCTCATAGCAAAGGGTCTGAATATGTAAATAAGGTATTTCATTTTAATTTGTTTTATACAGTTGCTAAATAAAAACCTGTTTTTGCTTTGTCGTTATAGGGTATTGTGTGTAGATTAATTTAATAAATTGTAGAATAGGGCTGTAATATTTTCCAAATGCACTGTACATCTCCTCCTTCAAATGTTGATATTTGGTTCCGTTGACAACCAAACACAATTCATCATCACTAAATATAATTAAATATTAAATCAACCAGGGCTTGAAACACCATGGCTTTTGGATTGTCTATTTTTAGTTGAAACCTTGGTTGAATTTAAACCATGTCTGTTGATGACTTCCCGAATGCTATACAGTCCTAAATAGTATCATTGAGGATATAGTGATAATGGTCACATTTAATTTGCTCTGTTAAACCTACCGTTTGGAATGACTTCAATAGCAACAGTGAATCTATTTTGTTTTTAAGTGGAGATCTTTCTTAAGATCATTCTCACGATAGCACATTGGTAATAGTCAGTGACAAACAACATAGCTGGGTTTGGTTAAAACCCTGGATGAGAAACCAAAGGGAGGCTGTAGATAAAACAATTCTCCAGTAGGAGGTGCTGCCGGGCCTATAGTTTTTTTTTCTTTGGATAGTTGATATAACGTTGAAGAGTTGACGTTGTTTTAAAAGGTACAAATTCAACATATTTTATACAAGGTTTGTCTATGTTGAAATGTGGTTACCATGATGACATAATCCTGTGGATGAAATGTCACCCTGAAAACAACATTTTTCATTGACTACTTTTTTCAAATCCAATGTATTTTCTACGTAGATTCCACATCACAATAAGCTAATAAATTACGCTGAAACAATGTTGATTCAACCAGATTGTGCCCAGTGGATTAGATTGATTTAGTACATCGGAGAAGGAAAGAAATTGTAGTAGTAGTTTTAGCTTTTGTTCAAACCTCAAAGCTGGAGTTTCCTGAAGGATTGTAAGGATCTGTACTACATGAATGTGTCTGGTGATCTCTGCTGTAGCAGTGATTCTGTGTCTGTATTCTAAGGCCGTTGGGAGTGTCCCTGGCACCAGTGTGACATCTGCGGTCATGAGGCAGCCTCCTTCTGTGAGATGTGTCCCAGCTCCTTCTGCACACAACACCGTGAGGGCTTGCTCTTCATCTCTAAGATAGACGGGCGGCTCGCCTGCAACGATCACGACCCATGTGGACCCGAGCCCCTGGAACCAGGGGAGATCAGGGAGTACGTACCTCCTGGGGGCATGCCTCTCCCCCACCTCCTCACCCACCCCCAGGGTCTGGTCCCACCCAGGCCTGGTTCCACCACTGCTGGTTCTATCCCCTCCACAGTTGCCCCAGGCCTGGCCCAGGACTCGCTACTGCCCCCTACAGGGAGCCTGTTTCTCAACACCTCCCAGACCTCCAACACTTTCTCATACGGACCCCCTAGCAGTCCCTACATGTCTGATAGTCAAATACTGCACTTCTCCCCTCCTTCTCCCCCCTCCTCCTACAAGGACGAGAAAGAGGAGGAGGATGGAGAGCTGGAAGACGGACAGGTGGGTGGGATAGAAGAGGACGAGGAGGAGGAAGAAGGAGAGGAAGAAGAGGAGGAGGATGAGGAAGGCGAGGACGAGGAGGAAGAAGAGGCAATGGAGGTATTTGAGGAGGAGGAGGAAGAAGATGAGCAATATGAGGGCGGACTAGGAGAAGAGGAGGAGGAAGGGGGAGATGTGTATGATACCTGGGGGGACTACATGGAGGAGGAGCCAGACGATGAGGGGGAGGTAGAGGGAGAGGAGGAGGAGTGGGGGAGGGTGGAGGACGAAGAGAAATGAACTCCGTTTTCATCCCTCCCCCTTGTCTTCCATTCCTTCTTAGATCTATCCATCTCTACGAAAATACTGTTTCTAGCTCTCATCTCACTAGAGTGACATTCAGATAGACAGACAATGAGAGACCGAGAGAGAAAGACAGAGAGAGAGAGATTGTCCTGGTGGTACCAAGTGAATTGCGAAGCTGCCTTTGTGTTCATACTGCATAGCCTTCCTATCCCCAGCACAGCACAGCATAGCACAGTGTGGACTGGACTGGACTAACGTTGTGTAAGGGATAGGAAGTGGTGCTAATGGGCTGGGAGGACTGCTCTGGTCAGCCTCTGGTCCTTCCGTTGATATGTTATTAGTGTCTGCTCTGGTCAGCCTCTGGTCCTTCTGTTGATATGTTATTAGTGTCTGCTCTGGTCAGCCTCTGGTCCTTCTGTTGATATGTTATTAGTGTCTGGTGCTGTTTTTCTTCCTCTCAAAAAAGTTGTTTACATTTTTGTTCTTGCTTTTTTTTTTACAATAGAAAACAGGATGGGCAACCTCACTCAGCCACACCCTGCCTAGACCGGCCATGTTGCAAAATGCAAATACATGTTATTCAGTCATTTCATCCACACATGGCAACTAACCTCTCTGATTCCTAACTCTAAAATAGAACATGGTTATATTTGAGACACTCGATGCACTCCAAGTCCCACATCTCTCATATCCTTTTTGGTTTTCATGAAGATACAACCCAACATGGTTGCTTGAAAGGAGAAACCTGGAGATATTAATCAAAGACAGCTAGGTTTCCCTTTTTATCTGTGGATTATTTGTTGGAATGGAGAGACACACAGCTAACAATGGGACCACATGCATGGGCTCCCGAGTGGTGCAGCGGTCTGAGGCACTGCAGCTCCCAGACTCCTTCTGCAGACTGGCAGCTTCCTTGCAGACTGGCAGCTCCGTACAGACTGACACAGGCAGCAGCTCCGTGCAGACTTGCAGACTGCTCCATGCAGACTGGCTGAAGGCAGCCAGCTCTGACAGCTCTGGGATGCAGACTGACAGCTCTGGCTGCTCCATGACTGAGAAAGCTGCTTCATGCAGACTGGCAGCTCAGGCTCCATGTAGACTGACAGACTGGCTGCTCCATGCAGAGCTCTGGCTGCTCTATGGATCTCAGTGCTAGAGGCGTCACTACAGACACCCTGGTTCCAATCCAGTCTGTATTACATCCAGCCGTGATTGGGAGTCCCATAGGGCGGCGCACAAATGGCCCAGCATCGTCCGGGTTCGGCCGGTGTAGGCCATCATTGTAAATAAGAATTTGTTCTTAACTGACTTGCCTAGTTAAATAAAGGTTACATTTTCTTTTCTTTTTTTTTACAAAATGATCAGGTAAAATAACAACCCACTGTTCAACTCCCAGGACAAACCGCTAGCAACAGCTATCTAGCTTATTGTCCATGAATGTTTCATGTGTGTTTCAACCTGGCCCCAAATGAATATAGTTGGATCACAGTTGGTTTTGTTATTTTAACCTGTGTGTCATGGCGTCTAGTTCGAATAGACAAAATCAACATGCGCAGGGTCAGTGTAGCCGTGGCGTTAGATTTAGGAGCTCGACCAGTTATCAAGAATAATCAACGATATGCTCTCAATGATCACTGATTTTAAAAAGCCATAACCAACTACTGGTTTGGACTTATGACATTGTTACAAATCAACCCAATGTTGAAATCTAAAGTGCATCTCTCGTGAACGGTGAAGAAAACCCTTTTTGTCTACTGCAAAAGATTGTTGATAAAACTCTCAAAATCCCTGATTTTAAGATCACAGATTGTTTGTTCATTACATTAAGATGTTTATGGCTGGACAAACAGAAACATTCCAAGAGTTCAGAACATCACTCCTGTTAGTTGTGCGCACATCAATGTTTTGACCTTCATTTATGGCTTGTGTTACTGTTCCATCCACAGAATTAGAAGGAAATGAAACATATTCTAGTTCTATGATTCCATTATTAAAGGTCATTCAACAGTCACATCTGGCAGGAGAATGTCTATTGTCTGTTTGGGAGCTGACACAATGTATATTTTGAGTGAAAGTGATGTATGTTTGAGTGCACGCACGTGTCTGCTGTTATAGAATCAAGCAATACTAGTCATGTATTAACTCATGGCCTAAAGAACAGTGCTTTTAAGACTTTTTAAAGTAGAGTTTTATACCTCTGAATTGAGTGTTGTGGTGCTGTAAACATTTGAACAAAAAACCCTTAGTATAGACTCTTCATCGTCTGGCTGGAAGGCTGGTTGCTTGCATCACTAAAAGTCAGTTAACTGAAGAGCCAAGCAGAATGTCTCATGTTCTCTGTCATAACTAATGTTGATTCATCGGGCAGCTTTTCCAACAGGGTGGTTTATCCATCACTCTGAAGCTGTGACGTGTCCTGAAACATCTGTACATTTTTCCAACAGGGTGGTTTATCTATCACTCTGAAGCTGTGACGTGTCCTGAAACATCTGTACATTTTTAGAAAGGTTGTTCTGAGACCTTCAGTTCATAACTTTTTATGTAATGTTCTGCTGTATATGTTCTGCATTCAAACATGTAGCAGCACACTTCCCAACGCACAAAACACACGGGTCCATTTTATTTGGTTGCTGGTTATGGTTCAATTCCATGAAATAACAATCCTTCCCATGAGTCTCATCCAACGTTTTTGAAATGAGAACAATTTGCTACATTTTCATGAATTTTAGAATTGGTTAAATTGATGTTTAGAATTAGAATGTCAACTATGAGAATCACTGGACAATTGGCCTTACAATATCTAATATTCAGCCTTTTAAAACAATCAATTGGGTCCAACACATATCAACTAAATGAGAAAATGATGTACTGAATTCCCAAACAGAAGCACTACCATTTTTACATGGCTTGCCCATCAATGTGTCAACAACAAATCTTTCTGCCTCACCCTTGACCATCTGGGGCAGATAAATAGATGTTTTTTTTTTTGTTGGCTAGTTTTGTATTTCTCAAACCAATATTATCTTTTTTTCCATTGTGTGTTTTGTGATGATGTTTATGCCAACAGGTCTACTTCGAAGAGTTCTCTGGCCCCTCCTGTTTTTTTTTTTTAGAGAACTGAAACACAACCATAGATTTTCTGAAGAAACGGGGGATATGTTTATTGATGCCATATAGAGAAGACTCATGAACTGAACTGAACTGTACTGTACTCCTTTGTGTATAATAAATATTATAAGTAAAGTTTTACAATAGAAAATGTTGTTCTTGTCATTTTTTTAAATCACTCACTAGTTGTCCACTTTTTAAAGAATATTTACTTATTACCTTATTTTACAATGATTATGAAATGAATCAAAGGACACGTGTCATAAACGTTCCACTCGGTGGCGAACAAGTCATGGTCATACAACTGGCTCAGCGCAACGATGATTAGATATACTGACAAGATGCAGATCTCTCCGCCCTAACAATGGGAGTCGTTGTAAATGAAGCGACAGGACGTGCTGTCTAGCTCCCGCCTATCCTTTCTTTGTATTGGTGGAAACATCTCATTTTAATGCATATTTTAGAATTCGATTAAGGTTGTTGACGTCAACCGCATGTATTCAATGGGGAGAAATGCTATTCTACTATAGCCTCATATCATGAATATGTATAGCCATCTGGGGACAACGCCGAAATAAAGTGTGTTTTTCTCAAAGTTGCCGGGATGTCACGTGTTCTACTTATATCCGTACAATCGTAAAAACATTTTTTTAAATACGAAACTTCTATTCGATCAAATTGATTTATATAGCCCTTTGTACATCAGCTGATATCTCAAAGTGCTGTACAGAAACCCAGCCTAAAATCCCAAACAGCAAGCAATGCAGGTGTAGAAGCACGGTGGCTAGGAAAAACTCCCTAGAAAGGCCAAAACCTAGGAAGAAACCTAGAGAGGAACCAGGCTATGAGGGGTGGCCAGTCCTCTTCTGGCTGTGCCGGGTGGAGATTATAACAACATGGCCAAGATGTTCAAATGTTCATAAATGACCAGCATGGTCAAATAATAATAATCACAGGCAGAACAGTTGAAACTGGAGCAGCAGCAAGGCCAGGTGGACTGGGGACAGCAAGGAGTCATCATGCCAGGTAGTCCTGAGGCATGGTCCTAGAGCTCAGGTCCTCCGAGAGAGAGAAAGAAAGAGAGAATTAGAGAGAGCATACTTAAATTCACACAGGACACCGGATAGGACAGGAGAAGTACTCCAGATATAACAAACTGACCCTAGCCCCCGACACATAAACTACTGCAGCATAAATACTGGAGGCTGAGACAGGAGGGGTCAGGAGACACTGTGGCCCCATCCGATGATACCCCCAGACAGGGCCAAACAGGAAGGATATAACCCCACCCACTTTGCCAAAGCACAGCCCCCACACCACTAGAGGGATATCTTCAACCACCAACTTACCATCCTGAGACAAGGCCGAGTATAGCCCACAAAGATCTCCGCCACGGCACAACCCAAGGGGGGGGCGCCAACCCAGACAGGAAGATCACATCAGTGACTCAACCCACTCAAGTGATGCACCCCTCCTAGGGACGGTATGAAAGAGCCCTAGTAAGCCAGTGACTCAGCCCCTGTAATAGGGTTAGAGGCAGAGAATCCCAGTGGAAAGAGGGGAACCGGCCAGGCAGAGACTGCAAGGGCGGTTCGTTGCTCCAGAGCCTTTCCGTTCACCTTCACACTCCTGGGCCAGACTACACTCAATCATATGACCCACTGAAGAGATGAGTCTTCAGTAAAGACTTAAAGGTTGAGACCGAGTTTGCGTCTCTCACATGGGTAGGCAGAACATTCCATAAAAATGGAGCTCTATAGGAGAAAGCCCTGCCTCCAGCTGTTTGCTTAGAAATTCTAGGGACAATTAGGGGGCCTGCGTCTTGTGACCGTAGCGTTCGATCAAATAAACCTCACGTAGTAAATAAGGCTTTCATTTTTTTGATGACCAAATTCGACCTCAATACAAAACTCCTTCCTTGGTCAGCAAAAAAATGCCAGCTGTGGAGAGAGACCGATTTTTGACCGTGGGCCTCTTTTTTTTTCTTTTTTTTTTTTAAACATTTTTTTTTTGTATAATTATTTTAAAATAATAATAATAATAAATGTATTTTATTCATAATACAAAAATCAACTTACATTGCTACATCAAACATGTCTAGCAAACCAAACACAGGTATTAACAATGCTCAAACATACAAAAAATATAAATAAAATACAAAAAATAAACAATTGAAGTGCAATTATATTCACTCTGAAAATATCTTATTATAATGATTCATGAAGATGTTATTCATTTTGTTATTCACTAATGGTTAGTGTTGTAATAAGATAATTAAATTCAATCAGAAAAATTGGTAATTTTGGTATAGAATTTTGGAATTTTTGTTTGTGTATAAAGTATTTGGCAACAAGAATACAAAAATGAACAATCATTTCATAACATATTATATATTTTATGTTAAAATTATAGGCAGTGTTCATAATGGTAAATAAGTACTTTGCAAGATTTTCCCAAAATTCGGACACAGATTTACATTCAAAGAACAAGTGAGACAGATTCTCACCTTTTTCACAGAAAACGCAGATATCATCAATAGCCACAAATTTGGAAATCATATAATCTCTTTTCCTCTTCCGCTCTGCCAGTACATGACGTTACTTCCGGGTTTGTGAAATGGCGACGTTCATGTTGTAAACACAAGTCGAAAGCCACGATTCCAGTCTACGTCTATAAACTTATCTAATTTTGGTGATCCTGTCAAGGTAAGCGAAACATGCATTTAATCAGAATGAGTTGTATGGTCTATTTTTTGTCAGACCATCGTTGCTTACTTGAATTATGCATAGGGATGCAACAAAGTTAGCTAACCAGCCTGCCAGCGTGTTGAAAACCTTTGTTTTTGTCAGTAACTTAAAGCCAGCTAGCTACACCATCAGCCACATATCCCTACAGAAATATGCAGCATTTTATGAAAGCACGTATTCGTTTAATAGTAGCTAAGTGACTGATTCAGCTTTGTGTCGTGTGCACTCCCAGCCAGTGACCCCATCACCGTAATCATGCCGGAGGAAGAAGAGGCAGCGACGGCTGCGACCAGCGCCGATGGGGTGGTGGGTCTGGAAGAACCCAAGAAGATGACCAGAGAGGATTGGAGGAAGAAGAAGGAGTTAGAGGAGCAGAGGAAACTGGGAAATGCTCCTGCTGAGGTAGATGAAGAGGGAAAGTAAGTCAAATTAGCTGGACCAGTTCACATCAGAGTGGGGTGGGCAAACAGCCAGAAGAATAATTAAATGCATGCAAGCAACCTGTGACAAGATGTTTGCCCAGAACTGGACCTCATAGTCTCTCTGTCTGTTTGTATATAAAAAGTGAAAATCCTCCATGTTTTCCAGTCCTTTGGGCTAGCTAGTCACACCATTCCGCACAGAAGAAAACAGTGGGCCCGTGGGTTCTCCTTTTGTGGAAACATAGTGTGCTGACTAATTGTTCTTCCTCTTGTTTCCAGGGACATCAACCCTCACATTCCCCAGTACATCTCCTCAGTGCCCTGGTACATCGACCCCTCTAAGAGACCCACCTTAAAGCACCAGAGGCCCCAGGAGGAGAGGCAACAACAGTTCTCCTCCATCGAGGAGTGGTACAAGAGAGGGGTGCAAGAGGTAAGCAGATTCAGTGTTGTAATTCAGCTGTCTTCCATTGTAAAGCCTGAACTACAATAAATACTATTGTGCATGTAACAATTAAAGCCACAAGCTGAGTTAAGGCATAATTCAGTTGTCTTCCTTTCTAAATATTTAAATGTATGCCTGATCCCTGACCCTGTATCTGTCTGCAGAAAGCCATCAGCACCAAGTTCAGGAAGGGAGCTTGTGATAACTGTGGTGCCATGACACACAAGAAGAAGGACTGCTTGGAGGTGCTTACCACATTTAGTTTTATTGTCTGCAACCCAAGTGGCATCCTATTGCCTTTATAAAAGTAGTGTACAAAATAGGAAATAGGGTGCTGTTTGGATGTAGCCAGAGTATTATGTGCTTGGTTTGGAATCAATGATGATGCTCCACATCTGACTATCTACCTATCCATATATCTATCCATCCCTACCCTTACCCCTTTTCAGCGGCCCAGAAAGGTGGGGGCAAAGTTCACAGGTAACGGCATGGCCCCCGACGAACACAGCCAGATCTCTCTGGATCTGGACTACGATGGGAAGAGGGACCGCTGGAACGGCTACGACCCTGAGGATCACATGCGTATTGTGGAGGAGTACGCCAAAGTAGACCAGGCCAAACAAACACTGAAATCTCAGAAACTCCATGAGGAGTTGGCTTCAGGGAAACTCACGGACCAAGCAGTAAGCCATCAGATTTTCTTTTTTTGTTGAATATCACTGATTATTCTACACACTAAATATGTTGCTGAAGACTGCAAATACTGCATTAAATATTGGTCATTGGCACATTATCCAAAATGAAATAAAATGCATTTGGTTAATATCAGTCTAGTAGGTAAATGCATGCTATATGCTTGGCAGTTTTCTGGTGGTGTGTGTTGATCTACTCTTCTCTGTTTTCCTGTAGAGCTCCTCAAGAAAGTGGGATGATGGCGAACGCACACAGGAGCAAAACAGTGAGGATGAAGATGAAGATAAGTACGCTGATGACATCGACATGCCGGGACAGAACTTTGACTCCAAGAGACGAATCACAGTCAGAAACCTGCGTATCAGAGAAGATATCGCTAAGGTGAGTCCAGTCATAACTGTTGAAGGTGTTTTGTGAGCCTTGCTACATTGGGCATCTCAATCTGTTCTTCCCCTCATCACCCGTAGAAGTTACACATTTGTAATTATGACAAGTTTTTGATGAAGAAGTATTTGTTAACTTATGCGTTTGTGTACTTTGTGACCCGTGTAGTACTTGAGAAATCTGGATCCAGACTCGGCTTACTACGACCCCAAGACTCGAGCCATGAGAGAGAACCCCTACCAGAACACTGGCATGGTTCCTGAAGAGTAGGTTACGGTTCCTTTAACTATAGTGCTGAGCGACTAACCAACATGTAGGTTATTTTATCAGTTTAAAAGAAATTGACAAAAGTTGGTTAAACTATTTAAATACCATTTAGTGCTTTTGTGTGTTGAGGTCAATGTGATGATGACTTGGAATGAAATAATGGAATTCTAAATTCCTCTGTATTATTATTTCCCAATCAGAATTCATTACTCTGTCAATGCATTCTAAAGGGATTGTAATATTTTTATAAGAAATGGACAGAGCCCCGGTCTTAAAAGTCAGGTAACAGCGTTTAATTCAAGAGAGTACTCCCTACGTACACATTTTACCACAGGTTATAAACTGAAAATGACGTCAGCGTTTCCTAAATGTTCTATTTCTTCATATGACACCGGTAGAGAGGCCCTATAGGTCTCGAGCCTCCTCCTAAAGCCAAGGTCAGTCACTGTAAATCAGCATTCTAGACAGTCTGGAGATAGTCCGTCCCTGCCATCTGGAGATAGTTCATTCATTTGTACAAAGGAACAGACCGTCATTATTACTAAACTCCTGACTATATTATATACAATTGGGAATGGGAGCAAGAGAGAAAATTCATATATGTACAGTACATTATAGCATTTGGAGTAGTCAGTTCTGATTGGAATGTATACATAATTAGTCATTTCAACTATAATTTCCTACAACAAATAATAAAGTCTTCAAATAAAATGTAATATACACAACAACTCTGGGGGCTCCCGAGTGGCGCAGCGGTCTAGAGGCGTCACTACAGCCCTGGTTTGATTCCAGGCTGTATCACAACCGGCCGTGTTTGGAAGTCCCATAGGGCGGCGCACAAATGGCCCAGCGTCATTTGGGGTTTGGCCGGAGTAGGCCGTCGTTGTAAATAAGAATTTGTTCTTAACTGACTTGCCGAGTTAATTAAGGTTTACTAAAAATATTTATGTTTTTTTTGTTGTGAGTAAATGATGGTTAAATAAGTGATAAGCAGTAATGAGCAGTCACTACCATCAGGGGACTTTATTATGTGTTGTTACAGCATTAAACCCACATAATGCATAGTGCATTTCATGTGAGAAATGAAAAGCTGGGATTATTGTTTAATAATCAAACCGAACCGACCTTAACAAGCACTAATCTCTCAGCACTATTTAGCTAATGACCTCCCATGAGAAAACACCCCTATTAGAACACTAGTATGGTGTCTGAATAAAGGGTCACTATTCCTTTAACTAACAGTCTGTCATGAATCTCTGTCATGAATCTCTAATTCCATATCATGAGTCTTAAACCACGTGTTGTGATTTTGTAATTACATGTGCAAAATCACTAAAGATGTGTCATGAATGCTGAAGTGAAAATGCTTATCTTTTCTTTCACTGTGTCTTTGGGATGTGTCTGGAAAGAATGCTTTGTCATCACTGAGAGATCTCCTAACTGTCTTCCCTAAATGTCTGTGTCGTGTTTATTTGGCAGTGTGGGGTTCGCAGGAGACAACTTTGTACGTTACTCTGGAGACACCGTCACCATGGCACAGACACAGCGTGAGTCACACAGTCTCTTTCCTGCCAACAACCCAACGGGGTTCTCTCTTTTGAGTTTCTAAACACAGAGACCCAACATCGCAAGACGTACGCGTACTCGGCAGACCAAGTGAAAAATTCTTCCTAAATTGTTAATTTTCTCGATTTCTAAAGGCACAACATAGGCTTGAGCCAATGTCTTAAAGGAATACTTCCCGAATTTTGGCAACTAAGCCCTTTATCTACTTCCCCAGAGTCAGATGAACTTGTTGGTACCATTTTTTTTATTATCTGTGTCCAGTATGAAGGAAGTCTAGAGGTAGTTTCGACAGCCAATGTTAACGAGCGGCAGGGTAGCCTAGTGGTTAGAGCATTGGACTAGTGACCGAAAGGTTGCAAGTTCAAACCCCCGAGCTGACATCCAGTCATTGAGCTAACGCTAGTTAGCAACTTCAAACTGCACGTATAGAAAAAAATGGTATCCGCACGTTCGTTTGACTCTAGGGAAGTAGATAAAGGGCTTCGTTGCACAAATCCAGAATTGTCCCTTTAAGTAACTGAACATGTTTTTAATCCCACCTCGTCAAAGTGACAAACTGACACATTTAACATTTTTGTCAAAAATGAAGTTATATCGAGGTATTTCTATTGGACAAACAGTTTCTACATACACTATATATGCAAAAGTATGTGGACACCCCTTAAAACGTGTGAATTCGGCTATTTCAGCCACACCCGTTGCTGACAGGTGTATAACATTCAGCACACAGCCAAGCAATCTCCATAGACAAACATTGGCAATAGAATGGTCTTACTGAAGAGCCGTCAGAGGATGCCACCTTTCCAACAAGTCAGTTCGTCAAATTTCTGCCCTGCTCGAGCTGCCCCGGTCAACTGTATGTGCTGTTATTATGAAGTGGAAACGTCTAGGAGCAACAACGGCTCAGCCTTGAAGTGGTAGGCCACACGAGCTCACAGAACGGGACCGCAGAGTGCTGAAGCATGTAACACGTAAAAAATAGTCTGTCCTTGGTTGCAATACTCACTACTGAGTTCCAAACTGCCTCTGGAAGCAACGTCAGCACGAGAACTGTTCGTCGGGAGCTTCATGAAATGGGTTTCCATGGCCGAGTAACAGCACACAAGCCTAAGATCACCATGCGCAAGCCAAGCATCGAGTGGTGTAAAGCTCACCGACGTTGGACTCTGGAGCAGTGGAAATGCGTTCCAACATCTAGTGGAAAGCCTTCCCAGAAGAGTGGATGCTTTTATAGCAGCAAAGGGGGGACCAACTCCATATGAATGCCAGTGATTTCGGAATGAGATGTTTTCGACGAGCAGGTGTCCACATACTTTTGGTCATCTAGTGTATATTCATATTAAACCATATTTGTTCATATTCTCCCAGGAGATTTCCCCACTTCTCATTTATTAGGCTCATAAAACGGTATCCTTAGAGAGCGCATCCTAATGCCAATATTCTTCATAGTTAGACTAGCAAAGGGATTGTATTGAACTAAACATACTTCCTCTCATCTCCTCCACCTCTCCAGTCTTTGCATGGGAGGCCTATGATAAGGGCTCTGAGGTGCACCTCCAGGCCGACCCCACCAAGCTGGAGCTGCTGCACCAGTCCTTCAAGGTCAAGAAGGAGGATTTCAAGGACAAACAGAAGGAGACGATCCTGGATAAGGTACAGAATAAATACACTGCACTCCATCCTCACCAGACTCATTTTCAATGTCGATAAACTGCATGCAGAACGTTGTAAAGCCCATAAAAGTGTCATCAATGTAATAAACATGATTTCAAGATTTCAAATCCTACTGTGCATTTTTGAAACTAAGTACTCCTTTAACTGGGAAATGTACAAATATTGAATTTCAATTCCAAAGATTAAATGTTTTTACAATTCCAACTCAAACAGTCCAAACAAGTCTAATTCAATTCTATAACTTAAAGATAGTTGAAATTCAAATTGAATTCCAATGTTAATTATTCACTTTGAGTGAATTAAATTGGAATTTCAAATTAAATTGGAATTGACCCCAACCCTGTCATACATTAGTTAATGATATAACTGTTTCATTCTTGTTTGTTGATGGTCCCATTGAATAACTGTTACTCCTGTGTGTGTGTTCTGACTGTTACTCCTGTGTGTTCTGTTCTGACTGTTACTCCTGTGTGTGTGTGTTCTGACTGTTACTCCTGTGTGTTCTGTTCCTGTGTGTTCTGTTCTGACTGTTACTCCTGTGTGTTCTGTTCTGACTGTTACTCCTGTGTGTTCTGTTCTGACTGTTACTCCTGTGTGTTCTGTTCTGACTGTTACTCCTGTGTGTGTGTTCTGTTCTGACTGTTACTCCTGTGTGTTCTGTTCTGACTGTTACTCCTGTGTGTGTTCTGACTGTTACTCCTGTGTGTTCTGTTCTGACTGTTACTCCTGTGTGTTCTGACTGTTACTACTGTGTGTTCTGTTCTGACTGTTGCTTCTGTGTGTGTGTCTCAGTACGGGGGTGAGGAGCACCTGGACGCCCCCCCCAGAGAGCTGTTGCTGGCCCAGACTGAGGACTACGTGGAGTACAGTCGACACGGTGCCGTGCTGAAGGGACAGGAGAAGGCCGTGGCACGCTCCAAATACGAAGAGGACGTACTCATTCAGAACCACGCGGTGAGGCGTCCAGAACCGACTAACCCCGTAGAGATGAGCACAGTCAGAACGGTCTCCGGTTAGACAGGAACCTTTTGGAGAGCAGCCCCCTTGTGGAGGAGCACAGTCAGAACGGTCTCCGGTTAGACAGGAACCTTTTGGAGAGCAGCCCCCTTGTGGAGGAGCACAGTCAGAACGGTCTCCGGTTAGACAGGAACTTTTGGAGAGCAGCCCCTTGTGGAGGAGCACAGCCAGAACGGTCTCCGGTTAGACAGGAACCTTTTGGAGAGCAGCCCCCTTGTGGAGGAGCACAGTCAGAACGGTCTCCGGTTAGACAGGAACCTTTTGAAGTGTTGGAGGAGCACAGTCTTGACAGAACCCCCTTGTGGAGGAGCACAGTCAGAACGGTCTCCGGTTAGACAGGAACCTTTTGGAGACCAGCCCCCTTGTGGAGGAGCACAGTCAGAACGGTCTCCGGTTAGACAGGAACCTTTTGGAGAGCAGCCCCCTTGTGGAGGAGCACAGTCAGAACGGTCTCCGGTTAGACAGGAACCTTTTGGAGAGCAGCCCCCTTGTGGAGGAGCACAGTCAGAACGGTCTCCGGTTAGACAGGAACCTTTTGGAGAGCAGCCCCCTTGTGGAGGAGCACAGTCAGAACGGTCTCCGGTTAGACAGGAACCTTTTGAGAGCAGCCCCCTTGTGGAGGAGCACAGTCAGAACGGTCTCCGGTTAGACGGGAACCTTTTGGAGAGCAGCCCCTTGTGGAGGAGCACAGTCAGAACGGTCTCCGGTTAGACAGGAACCTTTTGAAGTGTTCTTGAACAGCCCCCTTGTGGAGGAGCACAGCCAGAACGGTCTCCGGTTAGACAGGAACCTTTTTTTGAAGTGTTCTTGAACAGCCCCCTTGTGGAGGAGCACAGTCAGAACGGTCTCCGGTTAGACAGGAACCTTTTGAAGTGAGAACAGCCCCCTTGTGGAGGAGCACAGTCAGAACGGTCTCCGGTTAGACAGGAAGAGAACCTTGTTCAGAACGGTGTTCTTGAGACAGCCCCCTTGTGGAGGAGCACAGTCAGAACGGTCTCCGGTTAGACAGGAACCTTTTGAAGTGTTCTTGAACAGCCCCTGTGGAGGAGCACAGTCAGAACGGTCTCCGGTTAGACAGGAACCTTTTGGAGAGCAGCCCCCTCGTGGAGGAGCACAGTCAGAACGGTCTCCGGTTAGACAGGAACCCTTGGAGAGCAGCCCCCTTGTGGAGGAGCACAGTCAGAACGGTCTCCGGTTAGACAGGAACCTTTTGAAGTGTTCTTGAACAGCCCCCTTGTGGAGGAGTGCTGGTGTTTTTAGAATGACTTTGTCAGACAATAACAATTGGAGTGTTTGAGAACTGTGCCAACTAAAAAAAAAACAGTTAAGGACAGTATTAAGGTGGCATCTATTCAGATGTGCATATGTAACAGTATAGCTTCCGACCCCTCTCCTCGCCCCCTACCTGGGCTCGAACCAGGGACCCTCTGCACTTATCAACAACTGACACCCACAAAGCATTGTTACCCATCGCTCCACTAAAGCCCACGGCCCTTACAGAGCAAGGGGGAACAAATACTTCAAGGTCTCAGAGCGAGTAACGTCACCGATTTTTGAAACGCTATTAGTGTGCACCACCGCTAACTAGCTAGCCATTTCACATCGGTTACACACACTTAACAGGGGTTTTTGCTTTGCAGTGTATCTGGGGGTCGTACTGGAGAGAAGGCTGCTGGGGCTTCAAGTGCTGCCACTCCATGGTCAAACAGAGCTACTGCACCGGAGAGGCTGGCATCAAAACTACGGTCAGTATTCTACTAATCATCAGTAATGTTTGAGTCTTTGGGTAATGTGATTTCCGTAGTCAATTATAAACACTGAAGTTTTTTTTCCCCCCGGGATGAGATGATTGACAGGTTTCTCCCCCTATAGAGCTCCTCGGCCTGTGTTCCGTTTGAGGAGGGACTTGAGCAGGAGGAAGAGGAGGAGCCTAAGACTCTACTGGAGATGCACAGGGAGAAACTTAAAGAGAAGAAGAAGAAGAAGAAGAAGCAGAAGAAGAAAAAGCACGGCTCAGACAGCAGCGACTCTGAGGAAGATGAGGAGAAGAAGAAACAGAAACTGAACAAGGTGAACTTTGACTTCATTGCTTTGATGTTCATGTGCATGCCAGTGTGTTTATGTACATGTCAGTTCCCTTTGCCTATGTGTACACCTACCTGACTATATCTCACCTCCCACTCTCATCCCCCTACCCCTCCTCTCTCCCCAGGCCCTGGCTGCAGAGGACATGCGTCTGAAGCAGGTAGAGGAGATGATGAAAGTGGATGAGAGGAAGAGGAAGTACAACAGCCTGCAGGAGATCAAGGAGCCCACGGAGGAGGAGATGGAGGCCTTCAGGATGAAACGCTCCAGGGAAGACGATCCCATGGCAAACTTCCTGGAGCTGGGGCAGTGATGAGAGGGATAGTGACAACCCCATATTCTACGCTCACCCCTACCTACAGTATACCATCTCCACCCACCCCTGTGCCCCTTCTCCTCCCACCCCTGTACCCTCTCCTATACCCCTACCCCCTGTACCCCTCTCCTCCTACCTCTATCCTATCCTCTCTTCCTACCTCTACCCCTACCCTCTCCTATACCCCTCTCCTCCTACCTCTACCCTATCCTCTCCTCCTACCCCTACCCTCTCCTCCTACCTCTACCCTACCCTCTCCTCCTACCTTTACCCTACCCTCTCCTCCTACCCCTACCCTCTCCTCCTACCCCTACCCTCTGTTATACCCCTCTACCCTCGCCTGTACCCCTACCCTCTCCTCCTACCTCTACCCTATCCTCTCCTATACCCCTACCTTCTCCTCCTACCTCTACCCTCGCCTGTACCCCTACCCTCTCCTCCTACCTCTACCCTATCCTCACCTATACCCCTACCCTCTCCTTCTACCACTACCCTCCTCTCCTATCACACTCTGGAACCCAACCTCCTGTTCTTTGCTTAATGTTCTTACTCTTCAAGATCATGGTTGTCTTTTTATTATTAAGTCTATCAATGTGGTAGAATGTTATTTTCTTTCATATTTGTACCTTTTAGAATGCATTTTGAGCTTTCCGACAACCGTTTATCCAATAAAAAGCATGACTTCCCTTGGTTCTCTTTTACGGGCATGAAACACTAGCACAGGATGCCGCGCGGTGAAACACAGTTTCCCATTCATTTCAATGGAAGGAACGCGGAGAGGGCGGTGCGAAGGTGGCGAAAAATATACAACTTTTACCAACTTTGAAAATCACCAGCGGCGACCGCTGGGCGATGACCAATCATAGCGAGTGGTTCCCATGGTGAATTTGAAGCTGTGCGACCCAAAGCTGGAGACTTTCTTCAGGGAAGATGTCTGACAAAAATACTTGGATGGAAGCAAATGTAAGTGATTATAAGGTCATAACAAATCATGCAAAACATGTACAGTTGATAAGAATATGTTAATGTAGAGACAAACTATTATGCATATTTTTTTAATCATGAAGTTAATTTCTACGAAAATCGCGATTTAGCAATCTAGCTGACTAGCTAACATTAGCCGGCTAGCTTTATGGGTGTTATGACATGAGTATGAAATTGTAATTCTGGTTGTTTTAATGTTTTAGGGACTCTTGAAACAACCAGCAAACTAGTCTGTCGTCTTGTAAAACAGTGGATGTAAATAATCTAGCTAGCTAAACTATTTACTGCAAATTGAATGTACAATTTTGTAAGCTTGCTTTGTTGATATTTGCCATGCAATGCAGATAGATGAAATAATGTAGCTAGCTACAGTCGTGGCCAAAGGTTTTGAGAATGACACAAATATTAATTTCCACAAAGTTTGCTGCTTCAGTGTTTTTATATATTTGTCAGATGTTGCTATGGAATACTGAAGTATAATTACAAGCATTTCATAAGTGTCAAAGGCTTTTATTGACAATTACATGAACTTGATGCAAAGAGTCAATATTTGCAGTGTTGACCCTTCTTTTTAAAGACCTCTGCAATCCACCCTGGCATGCTGTCAATTAACTTCTGGGCCACATCCTGACTGATGGCAGCCCATTCTTGCATAATAAATGCTTGGAGTTTGTCAGAATTTGTGGGTTTTTGTTTGTCCACCTGCCTCTTATGGATTGACCACAAGCTCTCAATGGGATTAAGGTCTGGGGAGTTTCCTGACCATGGACCCAAAATATCCATGTTTTGTTCCCCAAGCCACTTAGTTATCACTTTTGCCTTATGGCAAGGTGCTCCATCATGCTGGAAAAGGCATTGTTCGTCACCAAACTGTTCCTGGATGGTTGGGAGAAGTTCCTCTCGGAGGATGTGTTGGTACCATTCTTTATTCGTGGCTGTGTTCTTGGGCAAAATTGTGAGTGAGCCCACTCCCTTGGCTGAGAAGGAACCCCACACATGAATGGTCTCAGGATGCTTTACTGTTGGCATGACACAGGACTGATGGTAGCGCTCAACTTGTCTTCTCCGGACAAGCGTTTTTCCGAATGCCCCAAACAATCGGAAAGGGGATTCATCAGAGAAAATGACTTTACCCCAGTCCTCAGCTGTCCAATCCCTGTACCTTTTGCAGAATATCAGTCTGTCCCTGATGTTTTTCCTGGAGAGAAGTGGCTTCTTTGCTGCCCTCCTTGACACCAGGCCATCCTCCAAAAGTCTTTGCCTCACTGTGCATGCAGATGCACTCACACCTGCCTGCTGCCATTCCTGAGCAAGCTCTGTACTGGTGGTGCCCCGATCCCGCAGCTGAATCAACTTTAGGAGACGGTCCTGGCACTTGCTGGACTTTCTTGGGTGCCCTGAAGCCTTCTTCACAACAATTGAACCGCTCTCCTTGAAGTTCTTGATGATCCGATAAATGGTTGATTTAGGTGCAATCTTACTGGTATCAATATCCTTGCCTGTGAAGCCCTTTTTGTGCAAAGCAATGACAACGGCATGCATTTCCTTGCAGGTAACCATGGTTGACAGAGGAAGAACAATGATTCCAAGCACCACCCTCCTTTTGAAGCTTCCAGTCTGTTATTCGAACTCAATCAGCATGACAAAGTGATCTCCAGCCTTGTCCTCGTCAACACTCACACCTGTGTTAACGAGAGAATCACTGACATGATGTCAGCTGGTCCTTTTGTGGCAGGGCTGAAATGCAATGGAAATATTTTGGGGGGATTCAGTTCATTTGCATGGCAAAGAGGGACTTTGAAATTAATTGCAGTTCATCTGAGCACTCTTCATAATATTCTGGAGTATATGCAAATTGCCATCATACAAACTGAGGCAGCAGACTTTGTGAAAATTAATGTGTCATTCTCAAAACCTTTGGCCACGACTGTATGTTCTTGCTTATTGTGCAGTGGAGGATAAAAATAACTGTATGCCTATGGATGTGTAGCTAGCTATCTAGCCAATCTGTGTATGGACCCAAACGTTTGGTATACATATTAGTTCAGAACCTAGCAATGAACCTCAGCTATCATAGCCAGTTGTATCAACTTCAAAACAGTCTGACTGACATTAATGAAGCCTAAGGATTGAGTAGAATATAATATAACTGTGCCAAGGATGCAAATTGTATATACGTCTAGTTATTACCATGCATGAGATCCCCACATTGTAGCCTGTACATTTAATATATTCACTGATCATGTACTCTTACCATGGCAAATAAAAGTGAAGTTAAGGTATGAAAGACTGAGATTATTTTTCAGTCATATCCAATGCCAGGAGTATCACATTCCAGTCTTTGAATGACACTGTGGTCTGCATGTATTCATTACTATTATACACTTCAACAGTGTTTACCAATCTTGGTCCTGAGACATCAATGGTTACACATTGTAACTAATAGACTAGAAACAGGATTTAACTAGTTAAAGGCTGATTTGAAATTCATATATACAGAAATAGAATAGAATAGAATGTCCTAGGATATCAATGGTTACACATTTTAACTATGCATTAGACTAGAAACAGGATTTAACTACTTAAAGGCTGATTTGAAATTCATATATACAGAAATAGAATAGAATGTCCTAGGATATCAATGGTTACACATTTTAACTATGCATTAGACTAGAAACAGGATTTAACTACTTAAAGGCTGATTTGAAATTCATATATACAGAAATAGAATAGAATAGAATGTCCTAGGATATCAATGGTTACACATTTTAACTATGCATTAGACTAGAAACAGGATTTAACTACTTAAAGGCTGATTTGAAATTCATATATACAGAAATAGAATAGAATAGAATGTCCTAGGATATCAATGGTTACACATTTTAACTATGCATTAGACTAGAAACAGGATTTAACTACTTAAAGGCTGATTTGAAATTCATATATACAGAAATAGAATAGAATAGAATGTCCTAGGATATCAATGGTTACACATTTTAACTATGCATTAGACTAGAAACAGGATTTAACTACTTAAAGGCTGATTTGAAATTCATATATACAGAAATAGAATAGAATAGAATGTCCTAGGATATCAATGGTTACACATTTTAACTATGCATTAGACTAGAAACAGGATTTAACTACTTAAAGGCTGATTTGAAATTCATATATACAGAAATAGAATGTCCTAGGATATCAATGGTTACACATTTTAACTATGCATTAGACTAGAAACAGGATTTAACTACTTAAAGGCTGATTTGAAAATCTCATATATGGAAATATAATTTGAACACAGGACACTACACTTCCTATTCATCATGTAAATACTCTAAAACTGGTTCATCTCAATCTAATGCCCTTCATATCTGCATTGATCTGATCAACAGGACAGGTGTAGTATTAAATCAAATGAGACTTCATTTCAACCAGTAGAGAATGTAAAACGCTTTACTGAAAGTTCATTATCCAAGGGTTATAAATACATGCATTACAAATATATAATATAAATAAATAAGCTGTACTAAGCTGCATAATAAGCTGTATAAGCTGTAATAAGCTGTATAAATATAAGCTGTACTTCAATGCACATCTGTTGTGCATTATAAAAACAGGAAGAAATATGATGAGAGAGGTGTAAAAGACAAAGGGAAAGAAGGTATGAACTTAGGAGCAGGGAAGGCAGCATATGACTACTGAACCAGTGCAACTCAAATATTTTCTCAGTTCATCACAATTACATAATAGTGTCTCTAGTCAGCCTGAAGGTTATCTTAACCGTGGGTAAGGTGGCGATGATGGGACTGGGGGTTGGCATCCTCTCTCACATCAAAATATACCAGCAGATGAGAGACAGATTGAGAGAGAGAGCATGTTTAAGCCCTGTTTTTATTTTTTATTCTAACATTGTTAGTCATCATAATCATCAGGAGGTGAAATGCAAAACTGACCTTGGATCATTAAATCTGGGACGACTGCATCTCTATCTGTATTTCAATGTAAAGCATCTCTTTAATAATACTTCCTGTTGACCCGACCATGTGACCTCTCACCTCTGATCATGTTGTGCCCTCTATGTAGCCAGTTCAGATGTGGGAGGGGTTCACCGGCACAGCTGATATAACCCTAGATGATTTAGGGAGAAGAGGAGAGAGGCGTTCACCAACACAGCTGATATAACCCTAGAGGATTTAGGGAGAAGAGGAGAGAGGGGTTCACCAACACAGCTGATATAACCCTAGAGGATTTAGGGAGAAGAGGAGAGAGGGGTTCACCAACACAGCTGATATAACCCTAGAGGATTTAGGGAGAAGAGGAGAGAGGGGTTCACCAACACAGCTGATATAACCCTAGAGGATTTAGGGAGAAGGGAGAGAGGGATGAAGTGAAGGAGAGTGAAGTGAAGGAGAGAGTTATTGAGAAGATAAGGTAGTTAAAGAGACAGTGTTCAATCTGTGTGTGGCCTCACCTTGTGTCCACACCACACTAAGTGGCTGCAGAGTACTTTATGCTGAAAAAACATGAACGGAAACACGAGGACAAACAATATAGTGTAGTTATAAAAAATAATGAAGTGTCTTACTATTCTCCATGGTTGGCCCTCTTGCCTATTCTTTGAAGGTGGAAGGAGCCATAGTTATACACCTGAGCCTGCTTACTGCACAACACAATGCATCAATCAGATTGATACATGAGTGTGTAGGTATGGCTTATAGGCTGTCTAATTGTTCTACATTTTTTCAATATGGGTGATTTAAAATAGCCTGTTTTGTTTTTGTACAGACATCACACCCTTACCTAAACAGCACCCTCACCTGAGAAGTAGAAATCAAAGGGAGAGAAACTGGGAATTGAATAACTGTAGTTGACATAGCTACGTAAATGGAAGAATACTCTTATTGCAATGTGGATGTTTCTTAAAAGAGCCTTTGGTTGTGCATAGTGTAGCCTATGGTGTTGCCAGGGAACAGCACCCTCTTCGAAGAGCTAGCCAACTAGCTAGCACATTTAGCAGCTCATTTGAGTTAGCCTGCACTGTAGGTAGTTAGATAATAATACATCGTTTTTAAAAATATTTTCTAAATGTATTAACTTACTTCAATAGGTTCTCCCAGCCATGTGGACAATTGGGAACAGGGCAGCAAGGTTTGTTTGTCACCAGAGCGTTTTAGAGGATATTACTATTGAAATATGTACCCATTTAATAACCAGACCTTCATACAAACTTGCTCTGCTGAATTGTTGACACAATCGAACATGCTGCTATATGCTGCCAGCACGCCCACCAGCGAGTCACAATGGGCGGCCTGAGCGGCACGCGGGAAATTACTGCTATCTAGTGTACATTCACTGTTAGTGACAATTGGGGGAATAAATGCACTGCAGACAAATAGTTGCTGCAAAAAATACTTAGCTTGGTCCATGTCTGGTATGGGTTTGTGCTTGTCTCATCAGTGGAACCTGAAACAGGACGTGGGAGAGAGACAACAGGACAGGGAGAGAGACAACAGGACAGGGAGAGAGACAACAGGACAGGGAGAGAGACAACAGGACGTGGGAGAGAGACAACAGGACAGGGAGAGAGACAACAGGACAGGGGAGAGACAACAGGACAGGGGAGAGACAACAGGACAGGGGAGAGACAACAGGACAGGGAGAGAGACAACAGGACAGGGGAGAGACAACAGGACAGGGAGAGACAACAGGACAGGGAGAGAGACAACAGGACGTGGGAGAGAGACAACAGGACAGGGGAGAGACAACAGGACAGGGGGAGAGACAACAGGACAGGAGAGACAACAGGACAGGGAGAGAGACAACAGGACGTGGGAGAGAGACAACAGGACAGGGAGAGACAACAGGACAGGGAGAGACAACAGGACAGGGAGAGAGACAACAGGACGGGAGAGAGACAACAGGACGTGGGAGAGAGACAACAGGACGTGGGAGAGAGACAACAGGACAGGGAGAGACAACAGGACAGGGAGAGACAACAGGACAGGGAGAGAGACAACAGGACGTGGGAGAGAGACAACAGGACAGGGAGAGAGACAACAGGACGTGGGAGAGAGACAACAGGACAGAGAGAGACAACAGGACAGGGAGAGACAACAGGACAGGGAGAGAGACAACAGGACGTGGGAGAGAGACAACAGGACGTGGGAGAGAGACAACAGGACAGGGAGAGAGACAACAGGACGTGGGAGAGAGACAACAGGACAGGAGAGAGACAACAGGACAGGGAGAGACAACAGGACAGGGAGAGAGACAACAGGACGTGGGAGAGAGACAACAGGACAGGGGAGAGACAACAGGACGTGGGAGAGAGACAACAGGACAGAGAGAGACAACAGGACAGGGAGAGAGACAACAGGACGTGGGAGAGAGACAACAGGACAGGGGAGAGACAACAGGACGTGGGAGAGAGACAACAGGACAGGGGAGAGACAACAGGACATGGGAGAGACAACAGGACGTGGGAGAGAGACACAGGAAGTGGGAGAGAGACAACAGGACAGGGAGAGAGACAACAGGACGTGGGAGAGAGACAACAGGACAGGAGAGAGACAACAGGACAGGGAGAGACAACAGGACAGGAGAGAGACAACAGGACGTGGGAGAGAGACAACAGGACAGGGAGAGACAACAGGACAGGGAGAGACAACAGGACAGGGGGAGAGACAACAGGACAGGGAGAGACAACAGGACGTGGGAGAGAGACACAGGACAGGGAGAGAGACAACAGGACAGGGAGAGACAACAGGACGTGGGAGAGACACAACAGGACAGGGGAGAGACAACAGGACGTGGGAGAGAGACAACAGGACAGGGAGAGACAACAGGACAGGGAGAGACAACAGGACGTGGGAGAGACACAACAGGACAGGGGAGAGACAACAGGACGTGGGAGAGACACAACAGGACAGGGAGAGACAACAGGACAGGGGAGAGACAACAGGACAGGGAGAGACAACAGGACAGGGAGAGACAACAGGACAGGGGAGAGACAACAGGACGTGGGAAGACACAACAGGACAGGGAGAGACAACAGGACAGGGGAGAGACAACAGGTTTGGGAGAGACACAACAGGACAGGGAGAGACAACAGGACGTGGGAGAGAGACAACAGGACAGGGAGAGAGACAACAGGACAGGGAGAGAGACAACAGGACAGGGGAGAGAGACAACAGGACAGGGGAGAGACAACAGGACAGGGGAGAGACAACAGGACAGGGAGAGACACAACAGGACGTGGGAGAGACACAACAGGACAGGGGAGAGACAACAGGACAGGGGGAGACACAACAGGACGTGGGAGAGACAACAGGACGTGGGAGAGACAACAGGACAGGGAGAGAAACAAAAGGACAGGAGAGAGACAACAGGACAGGGAGAGAGACAACAGGACAGGGAGAGAGACAACAGGACAGGGGAGAGACAACAGGACAGGGAGAGAGACAACAGGACAGGGAGAGACACAACAGGACAGGGAGAGAGACAACAGGACAGGGGGAGAGACAACAGGACAGGGGTAGAGACAACAGGACAGGGAGAGAGACAACAGGACAGGGAGAGAGACAACAGGACAGGGGGCGAGACAACAGGACAGGGAGAGACACAACAGGACAGGGAGAGAGACAACAGGACGTGGGAGAGAGACAACAGGACAGGGAGAGACAACAGGACAGGGAGAGACAACAGGACAGGGAGAGACAACAGGACGTGGGAGAGAGACAACAGGACAGGGGAGAGACAACAGGACAGGGGGAGAGACAACAGGACAGGGAGAGACAACAGGACAGGGAGAGACACAACAGGACGTGGGAGAGAGACAACAGGACAGGGGAGAGACAACAGGACAGGGGAGAGACAACAGGACAGGGAGAGACACAACAGGACGTGGGAGAGAGACAACAGGACAGGGGGAGAGACAACAAGACAGGGAGACAGACAACAGGACAGGGGAGACAACAGGACGTGGGAGAGACACAACAGGACGTGGGGGAGAGACAACAGGACAGGGGGAGAGACAACAGGACAGGGGAGAGACAACAGGACAGGGAGAGACACAACAGGACGTGGGAGAGAGACAACAGGACAGGGTGAGAGACAACAGGACAGGGGAGAGACAACAGGACAGGGCGAGACAACAGGACAGGGAGAGAGACAACAGGACAGGGAGAGACAACAGGACAGGGAGAGACAACAGGACAGGGAGAGACAACAGGACAGGGAGAGACAACAGGACAGGGGAGAGACAACAGGACAGGGGGAGAGACAACAGGACGTGGGAGAGAGACAACAGGACAGGGAGAGAGACAACAGGACAGGGGGTAGAGACAACAGGACAGGGGGAGAGACAACAGGACAGGGAGAGACACAACAGGACGTGGGAGAGAGACAACAGGACAGGGGAGAGACAACAAGACAGGGAGACAGACAACAGGACAGGGGGAGACAACAGGACGTGGGAGAGACACAACAGGACGTGGGGAGAGACAACAGGACAGGGGGAGAGACAACAGGACAGGGGAGAGACAACAGGACAGGGGAGAGACAACAGGACAGGGGAGAGACAACAGGACGTGGGAGAGAGACAACAGGACAGGGAGAGAGACAACAGGACAGGGGTAGAGACAACAGGACAGGGGAGAGACAACAGGACAGGGAGAGACACAACAGGACGTGGGAGAGAGACAACAGGACAGGGGAGAGACAACAAGACAGGGGGACAGACAACATGACAGGGGGAGACAACAGGACGTGGGGAGACACAACAGACGGGGGGAGAGACAACAGGACAGGGGAGAGACAACAGGACAGGGGAGAGACAACAGGACAGGGAGAGACAACAGGACAGGGAGAGACACAACAGGACGTGGGAGAGAGACAACAGGACAGGGGAGAGACAACAGGACAGGGGAGAGACAACAGGACAGGGAGAGACAACAGGACAGGGAGAGAGACAACAGGACAGGGAGAGACAACAGGACAGGGAGAGACAACAGGGAGACAACAGGACAGGAGAGACAACAGGACAGGGAGAGACAACAGGACGTGGGAGAGAGACAACAGGACAGGGGGAGAGACAACAGGACAGGGAGAGAGACAACAGGACAGGGGAGAGACAACAGGACGTGGGAGAGAGACAACAGGACAGGGGGAGAGACAACAGGACAGGGGAGAGACAACAGGACAGGGAGAGAGACAACAGGACAGGGGAGAGACAACAGGACAGGGAGAGAGACAACAGGACAGGGGAGAGACAACAGGACAGGGGAGAGACAACAGGACAGGGGGAGAGACAACAGGACAGGGAGAGAGACAACAGGACAGGGAGAGAGACAACAGGACAGGGAGAGAGACAACAGGACAGGGAGAGAGACAACAGGACAGGGGAGAGACAACAGGACAGGGATAGAGACAACAGGACAGTGGGAGAGACAACAGGATGTGGGAGAGACAACAGGACAGGGGAGAGACAACAGGACAGGGAGAGAAACAACAGGACAGGGGAGAGAGACAACAGGACAGGGGAGAGACAACAGGACAGGGGGAGAGACAACAGGACAGGGAGAGAGACAACAGGACAGGGGAGAGACAACAGGATGTGGGAGAGACAACAGGACAGGGGAGAGACAACAGGACAGGGGAGAGACAACAGGATGTGGGAGAGACAACAGGACAGGGGAGAGACAACAGGACAGGGAGAGAAACAACAGGACAGGGGAGAGAGACAACAGGACAGGGGAGAGACAACAGGACAGGGGAGAGACAACAGGACAGGGAGAGAGACAACAGGACGGGGAGAGACAACAGGATGTGGGAGAGACAACAGGACAGGGGAGAGACAACAGGACAGGGGAGAGACAACAGGATGTGGGAGAGACAACAGGACAGGGGGAGAGACAACAGGACAGGAGAGAAACAACAGGACAGGGGGAGAGAGACAACAGGACAGGGGGAGAGACAACAGGACAGGGGGAGAGACAACAGGACAGGGAGAGAGACAACAGGACAGGGAGAGAGACAACAGGACAGGGAGAGACACAACAGGATGTGGGAGAGACAACAGGACAGGGAGAGAAAAAACAGGACAGGGAGAGAGACAACAGGACAGGGAGAGAGACAACAGGACAGGGGAGAGAGACAACAGGACAGGGGAGAGACAACAGGACAGGGAGAGAGACAACAGGACAGGAGAGAAACAACAGGACAGGGAGAGAGACAACAGGACAGGGGAAAGACAACAGGACAGGGGGAGAGACAACAGGACAGGGGGAGAGACAACAGGACAGGGGGAGAGACAACAGGACAGGGGAGAGACAACAGGACAGGGGAGAGACAACAGGACAGGGAGAGAGACAACAGGACAGGGAGAGAAACAACAGGACAGGGGGAGAGACAACAGGACAGGGAGAGAGACAACAGGACGTGGGAGAGAGACAACAGGACGTGGGAGAGAGACAACAGGACGTGGGAGAGAAACAACAGGACGTGGGAGAGAGACAACAGGATGTGGGAGAGAGACAACAGGACAGGGAGAGAGACAACAGGACAGCGAGAGGGACAATAAGACAGGGAGAGACACCAGGAAAGGGGGAGAGAAACACAGGACGTGGGAGAGACACCAGGAAAGGGGGAGAGAGACACCTCTACATGCATCATCTTCAACCTTCTGATTCACAAACCACAAATGTCATTGTTCAATGGTCCCCATCTCTGGAATAGTTTTACATTAGCCGTTTCTTTGCATGTCAATTAGTTTGAGGGTTTAAGCACAATTTTATCATGTGTTTTATTTAGTTGACATTGTGGTTTTATTCTGTGAAGCATTGCCAACACAGTGCTTCACCCTCTTCTTCTAGTGGGGAGATTTTGATGGGTTTTCTCTGGTTCTTGTGTCTGGACACATCTGGTAATCCTCAGATATTTTCCATGGGGACGCCTTGTATGATGTTTGTTTTTCAGATTTCTCATTGTTATGGTGATAACCCGAGAAGTTGACGGTATAGTGCCTATCAAAACATCCCCTAATGCAATTTGGCCCCTTGGCACAACTGGCGAGAAAACGATGGCATAATGTGTGAGAGATGTTCCCTAATGATGTAATAATATGTGAGATGTTCCCTAACGATGTCATAATGAGTGAGATGTTCCCTAACGATGTCATAATGAGTGAGATGTTCCCTAACGATGTCATAATGAGTGAGATGTTCCCTAACGATGGCATAATGTGTGAGAGATGTTCCCTAATGATGTAATAATATGTGAGATGTTCCCTAACGATGTCATAATGAGTGAGATGTTCCCTAACGATGTCATAATGAGTGAGATGTTCCCTAACGATGTCATAATGAGTGAGATGTTCCCTAACGATGTCATAATGAGTGAGATGTTCCCTAATGATGTAATAATGTGTGAGAGATGTTCCCTAATGATGTAATAATGAGTGAGATGTTCCCTAACGATGTCATAATGAGTGAGATGTTCCCTAACGATGTCATAATGAGTGAGATGTTCCCTAACGATGTCATAATGAGTGAGATGTTCCCTAACGATGTCATAATGAGTGAGATGTTCCCTAATGATGTAATAATGTGTGAGAGATGTTCCCTAATGATGTAATAATGAGTGAGATGTTCCCTAACGATGTCATAATGAGTGAGATGTTCCCTAACGATGTCATAATGAGTGAGATGTTCCCTAATGATGTAATAATGTGTGAGAGATGTTCCCTAATGATGTAATAATGAGTGAGATGTTCCCTAACGATGTCATAATGAGTGAGATGTTCCCTAACGATGGCATAATGTGTGAGATGTTCCCTAACGATGTCATAATGTGTGAGAGTTGTTCCCTAACGATGGCATAATGTGTGAGAGATGTTCATAATGTGTGAAATTTAATCTGACACTTGATTCCCGAGGCTCGTGATTGATTGACAGCTTTGGCCAGTTGTGCCAAGGGGCCAAATTGCATTAGGGGATGTTTTGATAGGCACTATACCGTCAACTTCTCGGGTTATCACCATAACAATGAGAAATCTGAAAAACAAACATCATACAAGGCGTCCCCATGGAAAATATCTGAGGATTACCAGATGTGTCCAGACACAAGAACCAGAGAAAACCCATCAAAATCTCCCCGCTAGAAGAAGAGGGTGAAGCACTGTGTTGGCAATGCTTCACAGAATAAAACCACAATGTCAACTAAATAAAACACATGATAAAATATAAACTAATTGACATGCAAAGAAACGGCTAACGTAAAACTGTTCCAGAGATGGGGACCATTGAACAATGACATTTGTGGTTTGTGAATCAGGTCGAAGATGATGCATGTAGAGGTGTCTCTCTCCCACGTCCTGTTGTCTCTCTCCCACGTCCTGTTGTCTCTCTCCCTGTCCTGGTGTCTCTCTCCCCCTGTCCTGTGTCTCTCTTCCCTGTCCTGTTGTCTCTCTTCCACGTCCTGTTGTCTCTCCCCCTGTCCTGTTGTCTCTCCCCCTGTCCTGGTGTCTCTCTCCCCTGTACTGTGTCTCTCTCCCTTTCCTGTTGTCTCTCTCCCACGTCCTGTTGTCTCTCCCATGTCCTGTTGTCTCTCCCCCTGTCCTGTTGTCTCTCTCCCACGTCCTGTTGTCTCTCCCCTGTCCTGTTGTCTCTCTCCCCTGTCCTGTTGTCTCTCTCCCACTTCCTGTGTCTCTCTCTCCTCCCATGTCCTGTTGTCTCTCCCATGTCCTGTTGTCTCTCCCCTGTCCTGTTGTCTCTCTCCCACGTCCTGTTGTCTCTCTCCCTGTCCTGTTGTCTCTCTCCCCGTCCTGTTGTCTCTCTCCCTGTCCTGTTGTCTCTCCCTGTCCTGTTGTCTCTCCCCTGTCCTGTCCTGTTGTCTCTCCCACGTCCTGTTTCAGGTTCCACTGATGAGACAAGCACAAACCCATACCAGACATGGACCAAGCTAAGTATTTTTTGCAGCAACTATTTGTCTGCAGTGCATTTATTCCCCCAATTGTCACTAACAGTGAATGTACACTAGATAGCAGTAATTTCCCGCGTGCCGCTCAGGCCGCCCATTGTGACTCGCTGGTGGGCGTGCTGGCAGCATATAGCAGCATGTTCGATTGTGTCAACAATTCAGCAGAGCAAGTTTGTATGAAGGTCTGGTTATTATATGGGTACATATTTCAATAGTAATATCCTCTAAAACGCTCTGGTGACAAACAAATCTCTGGTGCCTTGCCATCGGAGGCTGAGCAATTGCCGTACCAGGCAGTGATGCAACCAGTCAGGATGCTCTCGATGCAGCTGTAGAACCTTTTGAGGATCTGAGGACCCATGCCAAATCTTTTTAGTTTCCTGAAGGGGAATATGCTTTGTCGTGCCCTGTTCACGACTGTCTTGGTGTGTTTGGACCATTCTAGTTTGTAGTTGATGTGGACACCAAGGAACTTGAAGCTCTCAACCTGCTCTACTACAGCCCCATCGATGAGAATGGGGACGTGCTCAGTCCTCATTTTCCTGTAGTCCACAATCATCTCCTTAGTCTTGGTTACGTTGAGGGATAGGTTGTTCTTCTGGCACTACCCGGCCAGGTCTCTGAACTCCTCCCTATAGGCTGTCTCGTCATTGTTGGTGATCAGGCCTACCACTGTTGTGTCGTCTGCAAACTTAATGATGGTGTTGGAGTCGTGCCTGGCCATGTAGTCGTGGGTGAACAGGGAGTACAAGAGGGGACTGAGCACGCACCCCCGTGGAGCTCCAGTGTTGAGGATCAGCGTGGCAGATGTGTTGCTACCTACCCTCACCACCTGGGGGCGCCCCGTCAGGAAGTCCAGGATCCAGTTGCAGAGGGAGGTGTTTAGTCCCAGGGTCCTTATCTTAGTGATGAGCTTGGAGGGCACTATGGTGTTGAACGCTGAGCTGTAGTTAATGAACAGCATTCTCACATAAGTGTTCCTTTTGTCCAGGTAGGAAAGGGCAGTGTGGAGTGCTGTAGAGATTGCATCATCTGTGGATCTGTTTGGGCCGTATGCAAATTGGAGTGGGTCTAGGGTTTCTGGGATAATGGTGTTTATCTGAGCCATTACCAACCTTTCAAAGTACTTCGTGGCTACGGACGTGAGTGCTACGGGTCTGTAGTCATTTAGGCAGGTTGCCTTTGCGTTCTTGGGCACAGGGACTATGGTGGTCTGCTTGAAACATGTTTGTATTACAGACTCAATTAGTGACATGTTGAAAATGTCAGTGAAGACACCTGCCAGTTGGTCAGCACATGCCCGGAGCACACGTCCTGGTAATCTGTCTGGCCCTGCAGCCTTGTGTATGTTGACCTGTTTAAAGGTCTTACTCACGTCGGCTACGGAGAGCGTGATCACACAGTCGTCCGGAACAGCTGATGCTCTCATGCATGCCTCAGTGTTGCTTGACTCGAAGCGAGCATAGAAGTGATTTAGCTCGTCTGGTAGGCTCGTGTCACTGGGCAGCTCGCGGCTCTGCTTCCCTTTGTAATCTGTAATAGTTTGCAAGCCCTGCCACATAAGACGAGCGTCGGAGCCGATGTAGTATGATTCAATCTTAGCCCTGTATTGACGCTTTGCCTGTTTGATGGTTCGTCACAGGGCATAGCAGGATTTCTTGTAAGCTTTCGGGTAAGAGTCCCGCACCTTGAAAGCGGCAGCTATGCCCTTTAGCTCAGTGCGAATGTTGCCTGTAATCCATGGCTTCTGGTTGGTTATGTATGTACAGTCACTGTGGGGACGACGTCCTCAATGCACTTATTGATAAAGCCAGTGACTGATGTGGTGTACTCCTCAAGGCCATCGTAAGAATCCCGTAACATATTCCAGTCTGTGTTAGCAAAACAGTCCTGTAGTTTAGCATCTGCTTCATCTGACCACTTTTTTATAGACCGAGTCACTGGTGCTTCCTGCTTTAATTTTTGCTTTTAAGCAGGAATCAGGAGGATAGAGTAGTGGTCCGATTTACCAAATGGAGGGCGAGGGAGAGCTTTGCACGCGTCTCTGTGTGTGGAGTACAGGTGATCTCGAATTTCTTTCCATCTGGTTGCACATTTAACATGTTGATGCTAATTTGGTAGAACTGATTTGTTTCCCTGCATTAAAGTCTCCGGCCACTAGGAGCGCCGCCTCTGGGTGAGTGGTTTCCTGTTTGCTTATTTCCTTATACAGCTGACTGAGAACGGTCTTAGTGCCAGCATCTGCAACTCTATTATTGAGTGCATGTTTGTTTATTCCATGTGTAACTCTGTGTTGTTGTTTGTGTCGAACTGCTTTGCTTTATTCTTGGCCAGGTCGCAGTTGTAAATGAGAACTTGTTCTCAACTAGCCTACCTGGTTAAATAAAGGTGGAATAAAAAAATATATTTTTATTTTTATTGTGTAGCTGAGTAAATTAGCCATACACTGTCTCTTAAATATTTGTGAAACCTCTGTTTTGGTCAGCGAACCTCTGGCTGATGACAGCAGTGTAATGCATCGGTGCTGATGATCTCTACAACCACAGCTTTCCAACTGATAATTTATAAATGCCTCCCTTATCTTTTCAGCTACCATCATGCTCCAGCTGTCTCTCATGGTGTGCTTGCTTTCCATCACCATCACTACCTCCCAGTCCCAGATCCAGACTACACACCCCTTGTACAAGAAGGGCCACAACATCACCATCCATTCCTCCCAGCTGGTGTGTAGTCTACCCAGACATCAGGCCCGGTGGAACTCAGGGGCCCCTGGATCTCAAGGGACTATGGGTCCCATGGTTACCCCAGGGAAGGATGGCCTGGATGGGGGAATGGAGACAAGAGGGAGAAGGTTGGCAGATGTATGCAGGGACGGAGAGAAGAGGGAGAAGGGTGGCAGATGTAGGCATGGATGGAGAGAAGGAGGAGAAGGGTGGCAGATGTAGGCAGGGATGGAGAGAAGGAGGAGAAGGGTGGCAGATGTAGGCAGGGATGGAGAGAAGGAGGAGAAGGGTGGCAGATGTAGGCAGGGATGGAGAGAAGGAGGACAAGGGTGGCAGATGTAGGCAGGGATGGGGAGAAGGGTGGCAGATGTAGGCAGGGATGGAGAGAAGGAGGAAAAGGGTGGCAGATGTAGGCAGGGACGGAGAGAAGAGGGAGAAGGGTGGCAGATGTGGGCAGGGACGGAGAGAAGAGGGAGAAGGGTGGCAGATGTAGGCAGGGACAGAGAGAAGGGTGGCAGATGTAAGCAGGGATGGAGAGCAGGAGGAGAAGGGTGACAGATGTAGGCAGGGATGGAGAGAAGGGTGACAGATGTAGGCAGGGATGGAGAGAAGGAGGAGAAGTGTGGCAGATGTAGGCAGGGATGGGGAGAAGGGTGGCAGATGTAGGCAGGGATGGAGAGAAGGAGGAGAAGGGTGGCAGATGTAGGCAGGGATGGAGAGAAGGAGGAGAAGGGTGGCAGGGATGGGGAGAAGGAGGAGAAGGGTGACTTAGGAAAGCAGAGATAGGTAAGGAGAGAAGGGGGAGAGGGGTGACTGAGGAAAGCAGAGAGGTAAGGAGAGAAGGGGGAGAGGGGTGACAGAGGTAAGAAGCCTAATGGATGCATCCAGGTAGTAGCCTGGCTGGGTCTGAAACCGAGTACTGTAGTACAACTCAAGGCTTAGTTAGTTAGCCCACTGAGCTGAAGCCTACAGTAGAGGTATTACCTGTTAGTTAGCCCACTGAGTAGAAGCCTACAGTATAGGTAGTACCTGTTAGTCCACTACCACTCTTGTAGTCCTTGCTATTGATTCCTGTGTTAGCTTTAATGTTGTGTTCCTATGCAGTACACTGTATTGTGAGCTGTCTGGTGTGACTATATGAATGTGAATTAGCCAGTCCCTGTCTCTGTCTGATCTTCAGGTGAACAGGGCAGGCCCGGGAAACAATGTAAACTCTGGTTAAAGGTCGTGAGGGCGTGGTAGGCAAGCATGGCCCCAAGTTTGGCCGGACTGGGGGGCACCAAGGGGGACACGGGTGAGACGGGCTCCTGGGGGATGTAACTGCGGCACCAACTCAGCCTGCTCTGTCTTCTCCCAAAAAGAGTCTCCCGATCCGGTTGAAACGGATTCTACTGAACGAGGGGGAACAACTACAACGCCACAACTGGGAAGTTTGTCTGCTCTGTCCCGGGAGTCTACTGCTTCACTTATGACATCACACTTGGCCAACAAGCACTTAGCAATCGGGTTGGTGCACAACGGGCAGTATAAGATCAAGACGTTTGATGCCAAAACTGGGATCCAGTGTCCGGTTCCACGGTTCTCTGGTTAGAGCGCCAGGACCAGGTTTGGCTGCAGTTCTTCTACTCTGAACAGAATGGGCAATTCTATGACCCGTTCTGGACAGATAGTATGTTTACTGGGCTCCTGATCTATGTAGACCAGGAGTATCTGAACTAGATGGACAAGAAGGCCAATGAGGATTCATCACCTTCATCCTGATGGGTTGAACTACAATGGCACCTGCTTTTGCTTCCTTGTCCATTTGGGAAGAAAATTCTGCCTGTCATCATTGCAATTATAGTTCAGCCTATTTATACTCAGTTTTGGTCAATAATAAAAATGTTCTCTAAAAAAGTGAATTCTAATAGGCCTACTGTATTATCGTTGCACATTATTGAAAAAGCTATGCCCTATATTGACACCAGGTGACACTGAGTTGTCTGTTGCCCAGCTAATACTCATTGCTTAGTATTTATATGAAAAAAATATATAAACGCTACATGTAAAGTGTTGGTCCCATATTTCATGAGCTGAAATAAAAGATCACAGAAATTTTCCATATGCACAAAAAAAGCTTATTTCTCTCAAATCTTGGCCACAAATTTGTTTACATCCCTGTTAGTGAGCATTTATACTTTGCCAAGATAATCCATCCACCTGACAGGTGTGGCATATCGAGAAGCTGATTAAACAGTATGATTTTTTTTCACAGGTGCACCTTGTGCTGGGGACAATAAAAAAGGCACTTTAAAATGTTCTGTTTTGTCACACAACACAAGGCCCCAGATGTCTTAAGTTTTGATTGAGCATGCAATTGGCATGCTGACTGCAGGCATGTCCACCAGAGCTGTTGCCAGAGAATGTTATGTTCATTTCCCAACCATCAGCCTCCTCCAATGTCATTTCATAGAATTTGGCAGTACGTCCAACCAGCTTCACTACCTCACACCACCTGTAACCACGCCAACCCAGGACCTCCACATCCAGCTTCTTCACCTGCGGTATCATCTGAGACCAGCCACCCGGACAACTGATGAAACTGTGGGTTTGCACAACCAAAGAATTTCTGCAAAAACTGTCAGAAACTGTCTCAGGGAAGCTCACCTACGTGCTCGTCGCCCTCACCAGGGTCTTGATCTGACAGCAGTTCGACGTCTTAACCAACTTGGCACGCTGGAGAAGTGTGCTCTTCACGGATAAATCTTGGTTTCAACTGTACCGAGCAGATGGCAGACAACGTGTATGGTGTCGTGTGGGCGAGCGGTTTGATGATCTCAACGTTGTGAGCAGAGCGCCCCGTGGCGGAGGTGGCGTTATGGAATAGGCATGCATAAGCTACATACAACGAACACAGTTGCATTTTATCGATGGCGATTTGAATGCACAGAAATACCATGATGAGATCCTGAGGCTCATTGTCGTGCCATTCATCCTCTACCATCACCTCATGTTTCAGCATGACAATGCACAGGACCCATGTCGCAAGGATCTGTACACAAATCCTGGAAGCTGAAAATGGCCCAGTCCTTCCATGGCCTGTATACTCACCAGACATATCACCCATTGAGCATGTGTGGGATGCTCTGGATCGACGTGTACAACAACGTGTTCCAGTTCCCGCCAATATCCAGCAACTTCGCACAGCCATTGATGAGGAGTCACACAACATTCCACAGGCCACAATCAACAGTCTGATAGACTCGAAAGGAGAATGTGCATGAGGCAAATGGTGGTCACACCAGATACTGACTCATTTTCTGATCTACGTCCCTACCTTTTTTTTAAGGTATCTGTGACCAACAGAGGTGTATCTGTATTTCCAGTCATGTGAAATCCATAGATTAGGGCCTAATAAATGTATTTCAATTCACTGGTTTCATTATATGAAGTGTAACTCAGTAAAATCTTTGTTTCATGTTGCATTTATTTTTGCTCAGTGTAATAACAGAATAACATTGCATTCTATTTTTTCTTAAAACTGCATTGACAGTTAAGGGCTTGTAAGTAAGTATTACACCTGTTGTATTCGGTGCATGTGACAAACAAAATTTGATTTGATTTTGTTATGGCTGATTGGAGTGAAAATGAAGGAAATTATTTTATTTTCACGTTACATTTTTTGGAGTGCTGTTTATATTCAGCAATAAGATGTTCCTACATGCAACTTTTTTTCTTTTTTTTCCTATTTGCAACTATCCCTCTCTGTCTAAATTAAACGAGAATGCACTAACCGTGTTACATGTCATTAAAATGGTTTATTTTGTGTTATAAATCTTATTATAGTACATTTTACAATGTGCTCAAGGAAAACGTTTTTACACACATGCCACTTGAGAACGTTAACGAAGTGATTTGCAATAAAAACTTGATTCAATCATCTCAACAGCTCTATCCGTTTTCAAAATGCCAGTGTTTGAGAGACAAGTTTAGTTTATTTGAAATCAATTAGAGAATGAGTTATTGTCGTAATTAGCCCATTTTGGTCACGTGTTTTTGGACTACATTTCCCATCTTACACTCGGTTTTCGCGTACGCAAATTCACTAGCTCCTCACCGACCGCAACAGCAGCTGGGGAAGCAAACCACTTCGTTGAACGAGGATCCGTGGAAAAAATCTTTGTGAAAGTGTAAACAGACGAGATAACAGCTTAATTAAACTGGTCTGGAGCATTGTTTCTTTGTCAACTGAATAACGGAAACAGTCGTCGCTTTTCGCCGGTACCGAGGATAATACAAAACTTCCCAAAGAGGAATTCTTCATTGAGGATGTCGGAGTGAAACAAAGAGGTCTGGGGGCATTCCTGTCAGATAGGGTGAGCGGCACATGCGATCTTGGACATTTAGAGAATCTAAAAGTTTACTAAATGTGTGTATCAATGATGTAATGCTGTCAACAGTCAGGTGTGATCTTTGTCTAAGTTTAAGGTATAGGCCTATACATAATAGTATTATAACCGCGTGAGTGGTCTACGTTTCTGTTTTAAAAAACACTCGTGGTGTTGACACCGCTAAATGAGCGAGAAAGTCATGAAAAATGTTTCCATTATCAACGTATTGCTTTTCTCATAGCAGATTTGTGACACAGTAGCAATGTTATTGTTAGGCCTACAAAAAAAGTTATTTTGTTACCCCAGCGCTACAATTGCCATTTAGTTTTTTTTCTCTCCCCACTTTAAGGCATTTTAAATTCAGTACCATAGCCCAGTATTGGACCAAAGGAGCCGAACGTTACTCCTTAGTTCAAGGACCTTACATACTCTGTTTTAAAGGGCGAACTGGCTCTGAAAGACTAAACCGGCAAAATACTCTCTTCTAAACTTGAAGCGATTTTCAATTGAGGTACGGTTCTAGAAAAACATCCCAAATAATTTAACAAATGCAAAATACACTGTTTTTAACCGGTTTTAACACCGTTGTTACAGCCAACATTATTCTTTTCAGTGACAGGTTTGTGACGTCTGTCTTCCAGTTACACACAGGTTAGGAGACTCGGATAGTTTTATTTAGCACCGGCAGTCATCCGTCTGGTTTCCGTGAACAAGCGCTGTGGACATTTGCTGTGTGGGAACCCTTACCCTATAAAAGTGTATCATTTTTTAAATTTGTTTTATTATTTATTTAATTACGTCTCGCAAATATGAAAGATTTAAAGTCCTTATGTATCCAAAACGTGGTAAATGTTCAGACCGAGCGTCACCGCTCTTAACATACAACCTCTGATAAATGGCTATTGGGTGGAATGTAATGGAACTGAGTCATGAACGATCAAGGGCGATGCAGTGCCAGTGACCAATGTTTACTGTACACATGGTCATGGAGGAAATTAACTCAATCACATTTTAAAGCTTACAAAAGACCAGCTCACAAATTTGCATTTGAAATATTTCGAAAGGCTATTGGATGTGTTTTTTTTAAGTATTTTAAAAATCAAAGGCTGATCTTTAACAATCGATTTCAACTGATTGCTTTCATTAATATCAAAGGCATGTTTCACTTTGCCCCCATAACCCATTAAAAATCTCTGAAGCTGGAAACTCATATCTCCCTCACTAGCTTTAAGCACCAGCTGTCAGAGCAGCTCACAGATCACTGCACCTGTACATAGATAGCCCATCTGTAAACAGCCCATCTACCTACCTCATCCCCATACAGTATTTATTTATTTATCTTGCTCCTTTGTACCCCAGTATCTCTACTTGCACATTCATCTTCTGCACATCTACCATTCCAGTGTTTAATTGCTATAATGTAATTACTTTGCCACCATGGCCTATTTATTGCCTTACCTCCCTTATCTCACCTCATTTACACTCACTGTATGTAACATTTGTTTTATGTTTTCTACTGTATTGACTATGTTTTGTTTATTCCATGTGTATCTCTGTTGTTGTATGTGTCGAACTGCTTTGCTTTATCTTGGCCAGGTCGCAGTTGCAAATGAGAACTTGTTCTCAACTAGCCTACATGGTTAAATACAATTCTCTACAATGCAATTTAGAAATATATATATATATATATATATAACATAAACATAAATTCATTGTGCAAATTAATAGAAAGGATACAATGTTTTATTCCCCTTGAAATAAACATTTTTTTTATTTGCTGGGACTTCAACTCTCTTATAAAATAGATTTTTATTCACCAGTATGAATATAGGATATTACAACTTATTCTATAAATCCTTGTCCCTTTTGATATCAAATACCTAAAGTTGTGATAAGACACCAAAACATGCTGTGTTCAGCCAGGATGTCTCTTGACTTAGCCCACATTGCTGTGTGTCTGCAGGGTTGAACTTCATCCTTGTGGCCTCCTCTGAATGGGAAAGATGGAAAGGGAGTTACAATGGTGGAAAGGACAGCTAGCAGGGGATATCCATCAGTCCCTCCGCATCAAGGTAAGACCAGCCAATCATAGAATCAGAATAAATAGAATTCTGAATTTTAATTCTATGAATGCAGTTCTCTGGGTCTCCTTGGTTCATTCCTGGAGTTCCATTTTCCTCATCACCACGTGATAAGAATCTCAACTGCATGGTGACATGTGTATTATGGGATGTTCTCAATGCCAGGGAGAACGCTTCGAGTCTGGTGGCATGCAGTTCACCTATGCTTAAATGCATCTTAACCTGAAAAAGACAACTAATCTAGGTAACCTAGCGATTCAGCGCTTTGGGCCAGTAACCAAAAAGTCGCTGGTTCAAATTCCCAAGCTGACGAGGTGGAAAATCTCATGTTCCCTTGAGCAAGGCAGTTAACTTTAATTGCTCCTGTATGTCACACTGGATAAGCGCTTCTGCTCAGTGGCTTAAATGGGGCGGCAGGGTAGCCTAGTGGTTAGAGCGTTGGACTAGTAACCGGAAGGTTGCAAGTTCAAATCCCTGAGCTGACAAGGTACAAATGTCGTTCTGCCCCTGAACAGGCAGTTAACCCACTGTTCCTAGGCCGTTATTGAAAAGTTAAAGTTAAGTTAAATAAAGGTTAAAAAAAATTGTAAAATGTATGTTTTCTTGTTGACATACAACGTGCTTTGGTGAAAATGAAGATCCAAGCCAGTAGAGGGACATGATAGCAACTCCTCACCTTCTATTTATAGCTTCTATATAGTGTAGTTAATGTTGGCAGATGGATATAATTACATGACTGTCATCTTTGTGAGTGTGGTCTAATTTAGATTACACAGAAGGGTTGAGGCTCATTAATTGGCTGATGCAGTAATTAGGCTAACCTCCGGCTTGATGATATTTTACTGTTTGGCCATTTTAATGGCAGCATCTGTCACTGGACTGCCATCCTCATAAAGGGAGCAAGAATATCATAGCTAATTTGATTCTACTTAGAAAGAACAATATGGAGTAGGTTTGTGTGTGTGTCTACGCACACGTCACATGTAGGGGGAGTATTTGGATAGATGGAATTGTTGCAGGCAGCTGCCCCCACTCTGTTACAATCGGGCAGTCTCCTTACAAGTTATTCACTAAGCCTAACAGTCATTTGATTTACTCGTGTCTAAATCAGTGAGTTGGACGTCTGTAACCAGGGGGCGTGTAGATTAGGGCCTCCCTTCTGCTTCTATTCTGACCCCACCCCAACCCTTTAACTAATCTGCAGACCAAAGACAAAACATCCCTGTAAAACAACATGGATGCTGATGTAAGGTCTTCGAAAGCCAAACGACACCCCAGACATAAACCCTATCTCTAAATAATTGTAGCCCATCAGCAGGCTAGTCTGCCCCCCCCACCTCTCTGCATCGAGTCCACTGCATTAATTATGCTGCGGTTCCCCACAATGCCCTGCACCACTGAACCCTCAGACAGACTGATGGACCAGAGGCAAGGCATGCATGGTGGGGGGGGGCAGAGAAGAGAGGAGAACTCAAGTTGAGGGTAGTGTTTATGGGGGTGTCTGTATGCACTGTTTATATTGTCCTTCAGCTGCCGATCACCTTAGTGATCACCGTTGTTAAGGTATTGCCTACATACAACAAACTTAACAGACAATTGATGTAACTCGCAGATTAAATATGTGAGGCACGTGTGTGCCATAGATTGTGGTCATCAGTACGTTGGTCATGCTGACAGGCACCACAGGGTTATTCTTCACCGATCTACAGCAAGTCAGTATCCAGTGAAGATTAGCTTTACACGTGGGCTGCGTTTTGTTATTTAGACAACCCTTAGGGAAGGGGAAGTAGGCCCGCTGTCTCTGACAAACAATAGTAACCTGTATTTTTAGTATGGGTGGATGTTTTTCGTGTGCCTCTAGCAGCAAACCACAAACTGGTACAGCACTACTTAAAGAGATTAATCCACCCCGACTCAGTCTGATATGAAATAAATCCACATTATAAAGCCCTTGTTTTTTTTTTAGATCAAATATTCATCTATGTGGGGTATGACGAAACAAAGCATTTTTTGAAAAACCATAACTCCTCGTTTTTCTAAGCCTGTATTCGGATAGAGACAGACTCGTGAGGCATTAAAGGCTATACATATGGGAGAAAGTGTTTTTTAAATATATTTATATATATATTTATTTATATTTATTTATATTTATTTATATATATTTATATTTATATTTATATATATATATAAATAAATATATTTATATATATATTTATTTATTTATTTTTATATATATATATATATATATATTTATTTTTATATATATATATATATATTTATATTTATATATATATTTATATAAATATATTTATTTATTTATTTTTATATATATATATTTATATATATATATATATATATATATATATATATATATATATAAATATATTTATTTATTTATTTTTATATATATATATATATATATATATATATATAAAAATAAATAAATATATATATTTATATATATATATATATATATATATATATAAATATATTTATTTATTTATTTTTATATATATATATATATATATATATATAAAATAATATAATATAATATATATATATATATAATATATATAATATATAAATATAAATATATATATATATATATAAAAATAAATAAATAAATAAATAAATATATTTATATATATATATAAAAATAAATAAATAAATATATTTATATATATATATATATATATATTTATATATATATAAATATATTTATATATATATATAAATATATATTTATTATTTATATATATATATATATATAAAATAAATAAATAAATATATTTATATACATATATATATATTTATATTTATATATATATATATATATATAAATATATTTATTTATTTATTTTTATATATATATATATATATATATAAAAATAAATAAATAAATATATTTATAAATAAATATATTTATATTTATATATATATATATATATATATTTATATATATATATATATATATATATATATATATATATATATATATATAAATATATTTATTTATATATATTATATTTATTATATATTATATATATATTTATATACATATATATATATTTATATTTATATATATAAATATAAATATATTTATATATATATATTTATATTTATATATATATAAATATAAATATATTTATATATTTATATTTATATATATATAAATAAATATATTTATATATATATTTATTTATATTTATATATATATAAATAAATATATTTATATATATATTTATATGTATAGATCTTACATGTGTCCAGTATTGTCTGTGTGTCCCCCCACAGTGTCTGACAGGTGTCTGTGTCTCCCCCACAGTGTCTGACAGGTGTCTGTGTTTCCTCCCCTCCCCACATTGTCTGACAGGTGTCTGTGTTTCCTCCCCACAGTGTCTGACAGGTGTCTGTGTTTCCTCCCCTCCCCACAGTGTCTGACAGGTGTCTGTGTTTCCTCCCCCCACCGTGTCTGACAGGTGTCTGTGTTTTCCTTCCCCCACCGTGTCTGACAGGTGTCTGTGTTTTCCCCCTCCACAGTGTCTGACGGGTGTCTGTGTTCCCCCCACAGTGTCTGACGGGTGTCTGTGTTTTCCCCCACAGTGTCTGACGGGTGTCTGTGTTCCCCCCACAGTGTCTGACGGGTGTCTGTGTTTTCCCCCCACAGTGTCTGACGGGTGTCTGTGTTCCCCCCCCCACAGTGTCTGACGGGTGTCTGTCTCCCCCAAGTGCAGACTGCAAAAATCAACAGGTGATGATATAGTATGATACTGCATGTCTGTTTTCCACACTGACCTCAGCTGGGGCTCATATACAAGACATAGTATATGAGACATAAGACATAGTGCAGACTGCAGGGTAGTCTTGAACAGATATAGATATATATATATATATATCGCTCCCCTTGTTAAATGTGTCTTTAAGCTGAAGGCTCACGTGATGCTCCTCTATTCTATGTGGTTGACTAGGAGGAGACTGGGTGTGTCCAAGGGGGCGTGTCAAAAATGGTACCTGTGCACTACCACATCCCGCCCCAAACGGACACCAAAAATGCTTTCAAAGATCTTCATTGTCACCCTGAACAAACTGGAGACCGTGTACCCGGAGGCAGTGTTCATTGTCAATAGGGACTTTAACAAAAGTAAATTTGAGAACAATGCTCCCGATTACTATCAAAAGGTTGGCTGTCCAACTCGCAGAGATTCTCAATGGACCGACGCTACATGCTTTTCCGACACCGGTATAAGGCAATCTCCCGTCCTCCTTTCGGCAAATCAGATCAGGACTCCATTTTGTTCCTCCCCGCCTACAAACAAAGACTCAAGGGAAGTCCTGGTGTTCACATCTGTACAACACTTGTCTGACTAATCAGAATCCATGCTCCAAGACTGTTTTGATCATGAGGACTGGAATATGTTACAGGTTTCCTCTGGGGATAAGATCAATTAATACACTGACTCAGTCACTGGATTCATTAAAAAAAATGCATAGATGTTGCGATACCGATGGTGTCTTTCGAAAACCATGGATTGATGGCAGCCTTGTCGGGGGAAACTGCAGGAGACAGATTCTGCTTATAAACGGGGCAAGGTGACCAGGGACAATTGTATGGTTAAACGATACAAAATGACCTATGCAGATCGCTCAAGATGGCGAGACGCAAGTATAAGGACAAAGTGGAAGAGTAATTCAGTGGGTCAGATGTGGCAGGGGCTTCTAACGATCACGGATTACAAAAAGAAAGCCGTCGCGACACCAACCGCGCGCTCTCCCGTCGCGACACCAACCGCGCGCTCTCCCGTCGCGACACCAACCGCGCGCTCTCCCGTCGCGACACCAACCGCGCGCTCTCCCGTCGCGACACCAACCGCGCGCTCTCCCGTCGCGACACCAACCGCGCGCTCTCCCGTCGCGACACCAACCGCGCGCTCCCGTCGCGACACCAACCGCGCGCTCTCCCGTCGCGACACCAACCGCGCGCTCTCCCGTCGCGACACCAACCGCGCGCTCTCCCGTCGCGACACCAACCCGCGCTCTCCCGTCGCGACACCAACCGCGCGCTCTCCCGTCGCGACACCAACCGCGCGCTCTCCCGCTCTCCGCCGCGACACCAACCGCGCGCTCTCCCGTCGCGACACCAACCGCGCGCTCTCCCGTCGCGACACCAACCGCGCGCTCTCCCGTCGCGACACCAACCGCGCGCTCTCCCGTCGCGACACCAACCGCGCGCTCTCCCGTCGCGACACCAACCGCGCGCTCTCCCGTCGCGACACCAACCGCGCGCTCTCCCGTCGCGACACCAACAGTGCGCTACCGACGAGCGAAACACCTTTTTTCTCAAGCTTCGAGCATAACGACTATTCGCTGCTGAGGAGAGCTCCTGAAGACAACGAGGGCTACATGTTTACGGTCTCCACAGAGGATGTATGGAAGTCATTCAAACGTGTTAACCTTCGCAAGGATGCCGGCCCAGGGAGCATCCCTAGCAGTGCTCTCAGAGCATGTGCAGACCCGCTAGCTGTTGTGTTTTTGGACATTTTCAATCTCGCTCTAGCTCAGGCCTTTTATTCTCACTTTCTTCAAGATGTCAACTATCATCTCTGTGCCCAAGAAAGGGAAAGTAACTGAAATGAATGACTACCAGCCTGTAGCACTCACTTCCGTCATCATGAAGTGCTTTGAGAGGCTTGTTAAAGACCACATCACCACTTCCCTCCCTGACACTCAACCCTCTCAAATTTGCCTATCGCCCCAATAGATACATTGACGACACAATCGCCATGACACTGCGCTCACCCAGCTGGACAAGAGGAATGTAAATCTGAGGATGCTGTTTATCCACTACAGCTTCGCTCGAAGTTCACTGGCCCTGGGACTGAATTCCTCTCTATGTAACTGGGCCCTAGACTTTTTGACAGGTTGCCCCCCAGGTGGTGAATGTAGGAAGCATTACCTCTTCCACACTGCTCCTCAACACGGGGCCCCCACAAGGATACGCCCTCAGTCCCCTCCTGAACTCTGTATATCCACGACTGCCTCAGTTTCAACTCCAAGTTTGCTGACGACACGACAACCGCAGTAGGCCTAATTACCAACAGCGACAAGACAGGCACTCTGACTGTGTGGTGCCAGGTAAACAAACCTCTTCGTCAATGTCAGCAAAACAAAGGAGCTGATTGTGGACTTTAGGAGTGGCTCCCGTGGAGACGGTCAAAAATGTCAAGTTCCTCGGCTTACACATCTCCGAGGAGGTGAAATGGTCAAACCACACGGACAGTGGTGAAGGCACGAAAGCGACTCTTTAACCTCAGGAGGTTGTCCTGAGAGGCAGTGATTGAATTGGCTTGTCCCTGAAGGCCCTCAGTGTTCTACAGGAGCACCCTTGAGAGCATACTGTTGTGCTGCATCACAGCCTCGTATGGCACCGCCACTGACCAAGGCACTACAGAGGGAGGCGCGCTCAGCCGACTGCACCATTGGATGCACACCGCCTGCCCTTCAGGACACTTGCAACACCAGGTGTTGCAGGAAGGCCAAGAAGATCATCAGGGACCTGAGCCACGGCCTGTTCTTCCCGCATCCATCACTCACACGTGCAGTACAGGAGCATCATGGCTAAAACTGACTGGCCAATAGAACACTGGGCTCCAGAGTGGCACAGCGGTCTAAGGCACTGCATCTCAGTGCTTGAAGCGTCACTACAGACACCCTGGTTTGAATCATGCTGTATCACAACCGGCCGTGATTGGGAGTCCAATAGTGTGGCGCACAATTGGCTCAGCGTTGTCCAGGCTTGGCCGGTGCAGGCCGTCATTATAAGTAAGAATTTGTTCTTAACCTGTTGATCCTACCCCCTACTTTTTCGAACATTCTGTTAAAAATCACGCAACATTTCAGCGCCCTGCTACTCAGGCCAGGAATATAGTATTATGCGTATGATTAGTATGTGTGGATAGAAAACACTCTGACGTTTCTAAAACTGGTTAAATCACGGCTGTGACTATAACAGAGCATCTGTTTCATCGAAAAGCGCAGGAAAATCTGATCACTGAAAATGGAAAAAAATATCCATGCGCCACTTCCAGGAATTGTTAAAGGTGAACCGGATTAAATGAGGCCGAGGTTGCAGTACCTACAGCTTCCACAGGATGTCTAGAGTCTTCTCATTTGCTTCAGATTTGATTCTTGGTCGAACCAACCCAAGGGAACCGATTCCCTCCGGTCTCCGGCAGGATGTTTTGTTGAGATTTCTCCGGACATTTATTCCAGACGGACACCTATAGAATTTACATCGCCTCCTGATGAATTTTATCGCTTATTAACGTGTACTAATACCTAAAGTTGCATTACAAAAGTATTTCGAAGTGTTTTGTGAACGTTTATCGTCGACTTTTTTAATTTAAAAAATGACGTTACGTTATGAAACGCTATTTTTTTCTGTTTATCACACAGTCTTCATAGATCGATATCTAGGCTATATATGGACCGATTTAATCGAAAAAAAAGACCCAATAGTTATTATGGGACATCTAGGAGTGCCAACAAAGAAGATGGTCAAAGGTAATGAATGTTTTATATTTTATTGTGCGGTTTGTGTAGCGCCGACTATGCTAATTATTTTGTTTACATCCCCTGCGGGTCTTTTGGGGTGTTACATGCTATCAGATAATAGCTTCTCATGCTTTCGCCGAAAAGCATTTTAAAAATCTGACTTGTTGCCTGGATTCACAACGAGTGTAGCTTTAATTCAATACCCTGCATGTGTATTTTAATGAACGTTTGCGTTTTAACTAATACTATTAGCGTTTAGCGTAGCGCATTTGCATTTCCAGAGCTCTAGATGGGACGCCTGCGTGCCAGGTAGGAGCAAGTTAACTGACTTGCCTAGTTAAAGGTTAAAAAAAAAAAATGAATAAAACCAGTTTCTACCAGACGGTCAGACTACTGAATAGCCACCACTTCTCAGCTACCAGCCTCCTTTGGCTCCCCCCCCCTTTCCCAAACAGACTTCAACCCTGCCCCCATCCTAATGGATATTTATCATGCTGAATAGCCACCACTACTTCCTGTCCCCTTCCCTTTACTCACCATGGGGAACCCTGTACCCCTCCTCTCACTCCCCTTCCTGACCTAAATTGAAATGTAGTATTGGGTTCTATATGGAAATGTAGTCTGTAGGCATGGATGGTAGTTTTTCAGACATGGCTATCTACAGTGCCCTTGGAAAATTTGCTATGAGACTCGAAATTGACATCCGCTGCATCCTGCTTTCATAAGTCATCCTTGATATGTTTCTACAACTTGATTGGAGTCCACCTGTGGTAAATTTAAATTGATTGGACATGATTTGGAAAGGCACACACATTTCTATATAAAGCCCCACAGTTGACCGTGCATGTCGGCGCAAAAACCAAGCCCTGAGGTCAAAGGAAATGTCTGTAGAGTTCTGAGACGGGATTATGTCGAGGCACAGATCTGGGGAAGGGTACCAAAACATTTCTGCAGCATTGAAGGTCCCCAAGAACACAATGGCCTCCATTCTTAAATGGAACATGTTTGGAACCCCCAAAACTCTTCCTGGAGCTGGCCTCCCGGCCAAGCTGAGCAATCGGGGTAGAAGGGCCTTGGTCATGGAGGTGACCAAGAACCCAATGGTTACTCTGATAGAGCTCCGGAGTTCCTCTGTGGAGATGGGAGAAAAAGGCACCTAAATTATTCTCAGACCAAGAGAAACAAGATTCTCTGGTCTGATGAAACCAAGATTAAAGTCTTTGGTCTGAATGCCAAGTGTCACGCCTGGACGATTGAATCAATTTTAGAACAAGGTTGTAACGTGACCAAATGTGAAACACTTTTCAAAAGCACTGTATGTTTGTGCGTTAACCTATATTATATTTATCCTTACTCTCCATATTGTTTCTCTTCCATCTTCCTTCTCCTTTCCTTCCCTCCATTTTTTTCATCCTCTCCCTCTAGGAGTTGAAGCTGCCTGTGTATCGGGCCCACTCCCCTCAGATAGGGATGCGTCGGTACTTTGCGGACCTGCTGGCCATACTGTCGAACCGCTACCAGCTGTGTCCCACAGCCAGACACCTGTCTGTCTACCTACTGGACCTGTTCATGGATCACTACGATGTAGCCGTCAAACAGCTCTACGTCATCGCTCTGTCCTGCCTGCTCCTCGCCAGTAAGTACCGTGAGTCTTTACAGAATTAAGGCTGTTGTCAGCTTCAGTTATGTTATAACTGTTATAGCCTAACCCTCTCAGTTCCCATCATTACCATTTTGTAATGATAATTTACTACAGTGTCCAGATGATGGCTGGCTGGAAAGCCCTATATCATTTGTGGTACTGTGGCTTTTCACATCGTTTAGGTAGAAACCCAGTCTCTGTGACTTTGTGAAGATTAGCCTGTGTCTGTACGTCTTCACGTGCACAGCTTTGATCCTAGCTTTGATAACGTGTCTGCAGGGTTTTGCCTCTGGGTCTTTTATTCGTTCCTGGTGGCATCTGTCAAGATCTAAATGAATGTCCTGCACAGCAAAGCGTATGAAAGCCATTAGAGCAGGAGTAAAGACACAAAGGAACCTTGGAACTGGGTTTTGTCAGATGGCTGATTGTGATCTTGGAGTTGTGCTCCTGTTACTACATGTAGCCTAGTTTGTGTAGGAGTAGTTTCTATAAGTGTGGTGATTAACGGCTTGTCTGTACTTCAACACCGCATCATGGGTAATTACACAAATGATGCTGTCAAACAGGGAGTCTGGGATGGGGTCCGCTCACTGGGGAGACGTACGCGAGGCTTTTTTTAGGTGGCGCTCGTACAGTTCACTGGAACACTAAATGAAAAGATGAAAACGTATCGGCCAAAAACCCTGATAGAAGATTCTCTGACTTGACTAATTAAGGAGTCTTTTGAGTGAGAGAACAGTCAGACCCTTCTCTTAGCTGCCTCCCTCCCACCCGCTAGGTTCCTCCTAGTGATCAGCTCTGTGTGATTTGATGAAGACTTTGAAAGGGCTGTTTTGATTCAAAGTTGTCCTGGTTGGGTTTGCTGTTTAATCTCCCCGAGATGCTGGAATCTGGCCTAGTTCTTGAACTGGACTTCTCTGTCTGGTTGGTTGTTCAGTACTCTGGTTCCCCTGAGTTTCAGGTCTGATGCCCACTCTGCTCTGCGCTCGTTCTGTGTCCCACAAATGGCACCCTATTCACTATATAGTGCACTACTGGCTAAAAGTAGTGCACTAACTAGGGAATAGGGTTGCCGTTTGGTACTCAGACTTTGACAGGCACACATTGTCTTTGTTCAAATTCTACAGGCTTCCGCGCTGGGTTAATCAATCACTGCCTCCATTGTGCCTCTCAACAGTCAGAACTTAATCCTGTTAGCCTATTGGTAATATCTCTGCTCTCTCTCTGCTCTCTGGGGGTCTCTCTCTGCTCTCTGGGGGTCTCTCTCTGCTCTCTGGGGGGCTCTCTTTCTGCTTTTGGGGGCTCTCTTTCTGCTTTTGGGGGCTCTCTTTCTGCTTTTGGGGGCTCTCTCTCGGCTTTCTGGGGGGCTCTCTCTGCTCTCTGGGGTCTCTCTCTCTCTGCTCTCTGGGGTCTCTCTCTCTGCTCTCTGGGGGGGGGGCTCTCTTTCTGCTTTTGGGGGGCTCTCTTTCTGCTTTTTGGGGGGGCTCTCTCGGCTTTCTGGGGGGCTCTCTCTCTGCTCTCTGGGGGCTCTCTCTGCTCTCTGGGGGGCTCTCTCTCTGCTTTCTGGGGGCTCTCTCTCTGCTCTCTGGGGGGCTCTCTCTCTGCTTTCTGGGGGCTCTCTGCTCTCTGGGGGGCTCTCTCTGCTCTCTGGGGGGCTCTCTCTCTGCTTTCTGGGGGCTCTCTCTCTGCTCTCTGGGGGGGCTCTCTGCTCTCTGGGGGCTCTCTCTCTGCTTTCTGGGGGCTCTCTCTCTCTGCTCTCTGGGGGGCTCTCTCTGCTCTCTGGGGGCTCTCTCTCTGCTCTCTGGGGGCTCTCTCTCTGCTCTCTGGGGGCTCTCTCTCTCTGCTCTCTGGGGGGGCTCTCTCTGCTCTCTGGGGGGGGCTCTCTCTGCTCTCTGGGGGGGCTCTCTCTCTTCAAACTTTCTCTCCCTGTGTTTGAACTGTGTGAGTGTTTTTCATAGACATTCACAGCAAGGTAAATTGTGTTTCTGTGGTATTCGTTTGTTGGTATTGGTCCATAGTCGATTTGTGAGAGGAAGGAAATGGATTCTCAGAACGTCTTCTTCCCAGGCAGTCACAGGGACGTGAGACGAATTGTTCAACGTCTGTCTACACATTTAGCATCCTTTCATCAGTCTTTTTCCTAAAGGAATCCATACCCTTCCAATGGTCCCATTTCAATGGTGCTCGTATATACCAAGACTCCAGACACCCCATGAGCTCTGGTCAAATGTAGTGCACTGTATACGGACCAGGGCTCAAAATTAGTGCACTGTATACGGACCAGGGCTCAAAATTAGTGCACTGTATACGGACCAGGGCTCAAAATTAGTGCACTGTATACGGACCAGGGTTCAAAGTAGTGCTCTGTATACGGACCAGGGTTCAAAGTAGTGCTCTGTATACGGACCAGGGTTCAAATTAGTGCACTGTATACGGACCAGGGTTCAAAGTAGTGCACTGTATACGGACCAGGGTTCAAAGTAGTGCTCTGTATACGGACCAGGGTTCAAAGTAGTGCTCTGTATACGGACCAGGGTTCAAAGTAGTGCTCTGTATACGGACCAGGGTTCAAAGTAGTGCACTGTATACGGACCAGGGTTCAAAGTAGTGCTCTGTATACGGACCAGGGTTCAAAGTAGTGCTCTGTATACGGACCAGGGTTCAAAGTAGTTCTCTGTATACGGACCAGGGTTCAAAGTAGTGCACTGTATAAGGTGCAATTTTAGGATGTACACTCATGGACTATAGTCCCATACCCAGTGACTTCAACATTTCTCTTCCCTGGCATCCCTCTCTGAAGTCAGGACACTGCTCTGCATAGCAGGTATTTCGCATCACTAATGACAGACTCATTGCGTATCTCTCTCAATTCAATTTAAGGGCTTTATTGGCATGGGAAACACATGTTAACATTGCCTAAGTGTAGTAGATAATAAACAAAAGTGGAATAAAAATGAACAGTAAACATTACACTCACAAAAGTTCCAAAAGAATAGACATTACAAATGTCATATTATGTCTATATACAGTGTTGTAATGATGTGCAAATAGTTAAACTACAAAAGGTAACATAAATATAGGTTGTATTTATAATGGTGTTTGTTCTTCACTGGTTGCCCTTTTCTTGTGGCAACAGGTCACAAATCTTGCTGTTGTGATGGCACACTGTGGAATTTCACCCAGTAGATATGGGAGTTTATCAAAATTGGATTTGTTTTCAAATTCTTTGTGGATCTGTGTAATCTGAGGGAAATATGTCTCTAATATGGTCATACATTGGGCAGGAGGTTAGGAAGTGCAACTCAGTTTCCACCTCATTTTGTTGGCAGTGAGCACATAGTCTGTCTTCTCTTGAGAGCCATGTCTGCCTACGGCGGCCTTTCTCAATAGCAAGGCTATGCTCACTGAGTCTGTACATAGTCAAATATTTCCTTAAGTTTGGGTCAGTCACAGTGGTCAGATATTCTGCCACTGTGTACTCTCTGTTTAGGGCCAAATATCATTCTAGTTTGCTCTGTTTTTTTGTTAATTCTTTCCAATGTGCCAAGAACATTATCTTTTTGTTTCCTCATGATTTGGTTGGGTCTAATTGTGCTGCTGTCCTGGGGCTCTGTGGGGTGTGTTTGTGAACAGAGCCCCAGGACCAGCTTGCTTAGGGGACTCTTCTCCAGGTTCATATCTCTGTAGGTGATGGCTTTGTTATGGAAGGTTTGGGAATCGATTCCTTTTTGGTGGTTGTAGAATTGAACGACTCTTCTTGATTTTGATCATTAGCGGGTATCGTCCTAATTCTGCTCTGCATCATTTGGTGTTTTACATTGTACACAGAGGATATTTTTTGTAGAATGCTCCATGCAGAATCTCAATTTGGTGCTTTTCCCATTTTGTGGAATCTTTGGTTGGTGAGCGGACCCCAGGCCATTTCTAGACAGATCCTAATTGGTATGTTAAAATGTATGTTCCGTTTGATGGCTTAGAAGGCACTTGCTTTGTCTCTCAGATCGTTCACAGCTTTGTGGAAGTTACCCGTGGCGCTGATGTTTAGGCTGAGGTATGTATAGTTTTTGGTGTGCTCTAGGGCAACAGTGTCTAGATGGAATTTGTATTCGTGGTCCTGGCAACTGGACCTTTTTTGGAACACCATTATTTTTGTCTTACTGAGATTCACTGTCAGGGCCCAGGTCTGACAGAATCTGTGCAGAAGATCTAGGTGCTGCTGTAGGCCCTCCTTGGTTGGTGACCGAAGCACCAAATCATTAGCAAACAGACATTTTGACTTCAGATTCTAGTAGGTTGAGGCCAGGTGCTGTAGACAGTTCTAGTGCCCGCGCCAATTCGTTGATATACATTGTATGTTGAAGAGGGTGGGGCTCAAGCTGCATCCCAGTCTCACCTCATGGCCCTGTGGAAAGAAATGTGTGTTTTGCCAATTTTAACTGCAGACTTGTTTGTTTACACGGATATTATGTTCTATGTTTGTTCCTCTGACACCACTTTCCATCAATTTGTATATCAGACCCTCGTGATAAATCAACAAAGCATGAGAAGACTTTGCCTTTTGGTTTGTTTGTTGGTTATGGTGTGCAGGGTGAATACGTGGTCTGTCGTACGGTAATTTGGTTAAAAAGGGCAATTTTGTCTTTTGCTCAGTACAATTTGTTTTCACTGAGGAATTGAACTAGTCTGCTGTTAATGATAATGCCGAGGATTTTCCCAAGGTTACTGTTGACTCATATCCCCACGGTAGTTATTGGGGTCAAATTTGTCTCCAGTTTTGTGGATTGGGGTGATCAGTCCTTGGTTCCAAATATTGGGGAAGATGCCAGAGCTAAGGATGATGTTAAATAGTTTAAGCCAATTGGAATTTGTGGCCTGTATATTTGATAATTTCATTGAGGATACCATCAACACCACAGGCCTTTTTGAGTTGGAGGGTTTGTATTTTGTCCTGTAGTTCATTCAATGTAATTGGAGAATCCAGTGTGTTCTGGTCGTCTTTAATAGTTGATTCTAAGATTTGTATTTGATCCTGTGTATGTTTTTTGCTTTTTGTTTATAGAGCCAAAAAGATTGGAGAAGTGTTTTTACCCATACATCTGTTTTTGGAAAGATAACTCTTTTGTGTTTGTTTTAGTGTTTTCCAATTAGCTGATTTCTGATATGCTCTGATGCGGGTAGGATCCCCTGGGTGTGGGGTTCTTTGTTTATCTGTTCTGCTATGATATTGAGGCTATGGTCTGGGGTGGACTGTTCTGCTGTGGTGCCAAGACTTTGGTAGGGTGGTTCAGTTGGGGGGGTTCTGTTGGCTTCTCTGTGGGGGTGGTCTCCTCTCTAGTAGGTTGTTCTCTGTCACACGCCATCCCCCTCACCCTCTCCTCCTGCAGTCTGATCCTCTAGTGTTCTGTTCTTCTCCTGCTCTTTCTCTTGTTGTCTCACCACAGTCCAGAGTGCAGATATGTCTCTCTCCAGCTCTCTGGGTCTGGTTGAGAGGATGTTTTTTCATTTTTTTATTTATTGTGCAGACTGGAGTGTGTGTTCTCCTGCTGTTCCAGCTCCACCTGCCTTACCTCCAGCTGGGTGAATGTATCCATTTCACTGAGGGAGTAGTACTCTGTGCTGGGAGGTTGACTTTTTGCTTTGGTTTGCTCGTCTGTGGGGCTGTGTAATGAAGAGGTCTGGTTTGACACGCTCGGGGTGGGGGGTTTATCTTTCTCCACAGTTTATCCTGCTGAGCTGTCTATTTGTTGATGTGAAAGTCCAGCTGAAACTGTTTGGTGTTGCCCTGTACCATTACTGTCTGTCTGCAGTCTGTGAGTTTGGCTCTGTGTTCATGATGAGGTCAGAAGTGATATCTTTCCAATAGACATACAGCACTATGTTCATGAGGTCAGAGGTGATATCTTAAATTTAACCTTTATTTAACTAGGCAAGTAAGTGAAGAATAAATTCTTATTTACAATGACTTCTAATCCGGACTGCCCTGGGCCAATTGTGTGCTGCCCTATGGGACTCCCTATCACGGCCCGGACGTGACACAGCCTGGATTCGAACCAGGTACTGTAGTGACGCCTCTTGCACTGAGATGCAGTGCCTCAGACCGCTATACAACACTATGTTCATGTAATCTCATTGTATTATTTATTCCCTCTCAATGAGCTCAGCTGGCTATTGCCAGTTAGTTCTGTGCTGTGTTTTATTCTGTGTCTCCCATGCTACTGTCCTGCTACATGGAGCCTAGTAGCAGTAACCACGTAGCAGTAACCACGTAGCAGTAACCACGTAGCAGTAACCACGTAGCAGTAACCACGTAGCAGTAACCACGTAGCAGTAACCACGTAGCAGTAACCACGTAGCAGTAACCACGTAGCAGTAACCACAATGCTGGGGCATTGGTTGAATGGGTTCAGTGGGTGGGTTTGAATGTTTTGTAATGGTTGTGTGTTACATTGTGTGTACCGGCTGTGGATGACCTGCAATAGTGTGGCTAACGATTTGTGTTAGAGAGAAGGGGCTTTAAAAAGAGCAACTACCCCCCCACCCCACACCCCCAATTCACCCCACACACACTGCGGCAGGCCTGCCTGGAGGCCCGGGGTTTAGAGGGTGGGGAGGGAGAGGGCCACCTGCCATATGCTCCCTGAGTCAGGCCCAAACAAAAGCCCGTCAACAGGAGCAGCCAGGCTGGGGGAGGGGTGCAGAGACACGGGTGTAGGTTGTTGTGTTTTTGTCTGTGTTTTTGTGATTGACCGCAAGAGAGGTTGATGTGTAGAGGCTTCCGCTTAGTATCTTATCTGACTAGAACTCAATTTCCAGGGGTATTTTAGTTTATCAGATAAACCAGACATGAGATCATAACACATCACTAAATCATTAGCCGTTATAGTGTTACTGCTGGGAGTATTTCAGATGGAGTTATCCTCCTCCATAGCCCCACTGCTGGGAGTATTTCAGATGGAGTTATCCTCCTCCATAGCCCCACTGCTAGGAGTATTTCAGATGGAGTTATCCTCCTCCATAGCCCCACTGCTAGGAGTATTTCAGATGGAGTTATCCTCCTCCATAGCCCCACTGCTAGGAGTATTTCAGATGGAGTTATCCTCCTCCATAGCCCCACTGCTGGGAGTATTTCAGATGGAGTTATCCTCCTCCATAGCCCCACTGCTAGGAGTATTTCAGATGGAGTTATCCTCCTCCATAGCCCCACTGCTAGGAGTGTTTCCTCTGTCTCACTCGCCTTGTCAGGACCCAGGCAAGCACAACCAGTCTGATACTGGGCTGGGGCCCCTAAAGCACCTCTACCTCTACCCCCCCCCCTTCCACCTCCACCCCTGGGGGGGTTTGGAAACGAGCTGAGCGGTGCTTCAAAGAGATGTCGACCGCTGTTGTTAAGCAGGGAGGAAGGGGGGGGCTCCATGTTTTGAACTGAACCACTCGATATGTAGATTAACAGGGGATCCCCACAGTCCCCCATCTCCTCCCCGCTCTCCCTATACCTCTCTCGGTCTGTCTCTCTGATGCTTGGATTGAATATTCTTAGAATTACAATCATGTTCTGATAATTAAAGGAATTCTAAGTCTATGGTAAAATTGTTCTGATCTAGGACAGTGATTTCGTCAAATGCTGCTTTATTCCCTACAGAAAAATACGTTTTTTTAAAGTGTAGGCTAGTTCAAATTCGATTTGTCACATACGCCGAATACAATGGGTGTAGACCTTACAGTGAAATGCTTACTTACAAGCCCTTAACCAACAATACAGTTTTAAGAAGAATAAGTGTAAAAGTATTTGCTAAAATAAACTGAAGTTAAGAAAAATAACATAATTAAAGAGCAGCGATAAAATAACAGTAACGAGGCTATATACAGGGTATTACGGTACAGAGTCAATGTGGAGGCTATATACAGGGTATTACGGTACAGAGTCAATGTGGAGGCTATATACAGGGTATTACGGTACAGAGTCAATGTGGAGGCTATATACAGGGTATTACGGTACAGAGTCAATGTGGAGGCTATATACAGGGTATTACGGTACAGAGTCAATGTGGAGGCTATATACAGGGTATTACGGTACAGAGTCAATGTGGAGGCTATATACAGGGTATTACGGTACAGAGTCAATGTGGAGGCTATATACAGGGTATTACGGTACAGAGTCAATGTGGAGGCTATATACAGGGTATTACGGTACAGAGTCAATGTGGAGGCTATATACAGGGTATTACGGTACAGAGTCAATGTGGAGGCTATATACAGGGTATTACGGTACAGAGTCAATGTGGAGGCTATATACAGGGTATTACGGTACAGAGTCAATGTGGAGGCTATATACAGGGTATTACGGTACAGAGTCAATGTGGAGGCTATATACAGGGTATTACGGTACAGAGTCAATGTGGAGGCTATATACAGGGTATTACGGTACAGAGTCAATGTGGAGGCTATATACAGGGTATTACGGTACAGAGTCAATGTGGAGGCTATATACAGGGTATTACGGTACAGAGTCAATGTGGAGGCTATATACAGGGTATTACGGTACAGAGTCAATGTGGAGGCTATATACAGGGTATTACGGTACAGAGTCAATGTGGAGGCTATATACAGGGTATTACGGTACAGAGTCAATGTGGAGGCTATATACAGAGGGTACCGGTACAGAGTCAATGTGGAGGCTATATACAGAGGGTACCGGTACAGAGTCAATGTGGAGGCTATATACAGAGGGTACCGGTACAGAGTCAATGTGGAGGCTATATACAGAGGGTACCGGTACAGAGTCAATGTGGAGGCTATATACAGGCGGTACCGGTGGAGAGTCAATGTGGAGGCTATATACAGGCGGTACCGGTACAGAGTCAATGTGGAGGCTATATACAGGGGGTACCGGTACAGAGTCAATGTGGAGGCTATATACAGAGGGTACCGGTGGAGAGTCAATGTGGAGGCTATATACAGAGGGTACCGGTGGAGAGTCAATGTGGAGGCTATATACAGGCGGTACCGGTACAGAGTCAATGTGGAGGCTATATACAGGGGGTACCGGTACAGAGTCAATGTGGAGGCTATATACAGGGGGTACCGGTACAGAGTCAATGTGGAGGCTATATACAGAGGGTACCGGTGGAGAGTCAATGTGGAGGCTATATACAGGCGGTACCGGTACAGAGTCAATGTGCGGGTGCACCGGTTAGTCGAGGTAATATGTAGGTAAAGTAACTATGCATAGATAATAAACAGAGTAGCAGCAGTGTAAAAATGGGGGTGGGGGGGTCAATGTAAATTAGTCTGGGTAGCCATTTGATTAGCTGTTCAGGAGTCTTATGTCTTGGGGGTAGAAGCTGTTAAGAAGGCTTTTGGACCTAGACTTAGCGCTCCGGGACTGCTTGCCGCGCGGTAGCAGAGAGAACAGTCTATAACTAGGGTGGCTGGAGTCTTTGGCTTATTTTAGGGCCTTCTTCTGACACCGCCTGGTTTAGATGTCCTGGGTGGCAGCAAGATTGGCCCCAGTGATTTACTGGGCCGTATGCACGACCCTCTGTAGTACCTTGCGGTCGGAGGCCGAGTAGTTGCCATACCAGGCGGTGATGCAACCAGTCAGGTTGCTCTCGATGGTGCAGCTGTGGAATTTTTTTGAGGATCTGAGGACCCATGCCAAATCTTTTCAGCCTTCTGAGGGGGAATAGGCTTTGTCGTGCCCTCTTCATGACTGTCTTGGTGTGTTTTGGACCATGATAGTTTGTTGGTGATGGGGACACCAAGGAACTTGAAGCTCTCAACCTGCTCTACTACAGCCTGTCGATGAGAATGGGGGTGTGCTCAGTCCTCCTTTTCCTATAGTCCACAATCATCTCCTTTTGTCTTGATCACGTTGAGGGAGAGGTTGTTATCCTGACACCACACTGCCAGTTCTCTGACATCCTCCTTATAGGCTGTCTCATCTGTCGGTGATCAGGCCTACCACTTGTGTCGTCTGCAAACTTAATGATGGTGTTGGAGTCGTGCTTGGCCATGCAGTCATGGGTGAACAGGGAATACAGGAGGGGACTGACCATGCACCCCAGAGGGGCCCCCGTGTTGAAGATCAGCGTGGCAGGTGTGTTACCACCTGGGGGCGGCCCGTCAGGAAGTACAGGATCCAGTTGCAGAGGGAGGTGTTTAGTCCCAGGGTCCTTAGCTTGGTGATGAGCTTTGAGACACTATGGTGTTGAACACTGAGCCGTAGTCCATGAACAGCATTGACTGAATGAATAGCAATATTTTAATGCCACTGATGAATTATTTAATGACTTTTTTATTTAAACTTTTATTTAACTAGGAAAGTCGGTTAACAAATTCTTGTTTTCAATGACGGCTTAGGAACAGCGGGTTAACTGCCCTGTTCAGGGGCAGAACGACAGATTTTTACCTTGTCAGCTCGGGAATTCGATCTAGCAACCTTTCGGTTACTGGCCCAATGTTCTAACCACTAGGTTCCCTGATGCCCCAGGAGACTATCGTTCTGGTTCTATAGATGTATTTAGTTTCTTACACAAATACCAGGGTAGGACTGAAATATAATGCCATTTTAGTTATTGATTAGTGTTTTGCTTTAGGGAGGGGGGGAGAAAGTCACCATCACCCCCTCCCACACACACACATCCTCGCCCAGATAGGCAGGACATGAGATGAGATCCCCCCCCAGAACTCTTCATGGTCACCCAAGCGTTAGGCTCTAGAGGTCAGAATGGGTCTACATTGTGTGAACCGGCGGAGCCGAGGGGGTTGTGGAGGGGGTTGTGGAGGGGGTTGTGGCGGAGCTGTGGCAAATTTCATCTGAAAGAAAGACGAGCCGGCAAATTTAAATGAGTTTTTTTTTAAAGAGAGGACAGAATTCCTCCAGAGCCGTTGACCGAGAGAGACTGACACAGACCTTGAGAGAGTTATACAGAGCCTTCAAAGTATTCACACCCCTTGACTTCTTTCACATTTTGTTGTTAAAGCCTGAATTGAAATTGCTATTGTTTTCCACTGGCCAACATCTAATACCCCATAATGTCAAAGTGGAATGATTTTTCTTTAACTTTTTACTCATTTAAATAAAAAAATGAAAAGCTGAAATGTCTTGAGTTAATAAGTATTCAACATGGAAAGCCTAAATAAGTTCAGAAGTAAACATTTACTCAAGTCACGTAAGTTGCATGGACTCACCCTGTGTGTAATGTTAGTGTTTTTAATGATTTTTGAGTGACTACCTCATCTCTGTACCCCACATATTTAGTTATCTGTAAGGTCCCTCAGTCGAGCAGTGAATATCAAACACTGATTCAACCACAAAGACCAGGGGTGTTTTCCAATGCCTTCGTGGCTGCATCATGTTATTGGTATTGCTTGTAAAAATTTACTGGGGAGTTTTTCAGGATATAAAGAAACTGAATGGAGCTAAGCACAGGCGAACTCCTAGAGGAAAACCTGGTCCAATCTGCCTTCTACCAGACACTGGGAGATTAATTCACTGTTCAGCAAGACAATAACCTGAATCACAAGGCCAAATCTACACTGGAGTTGCTTACAAAGAGGGTGAATGTTCCTGAGTGGCAGAGTTAAATTTCCAAGTAGATTTAAGTCAAAACTATGGTAAGACCTGAAATTGTTGTTTTAGTAATGATTAACAACCAATTTTAACAAAGATTGAAGAATTTAGAAAATAAAAATGGGTAAATGTTACACAATCCAGGTGTGGAAAGCTCTGAGACCCAGAAAGATTCGCACCTTTGGCAGTGATTACAGCTGTTTCTACAAAGTATTCACTCAGGTGTGTGAATACTTACATAAATGAGATATTTCTGTCATTTTGACCCTGTCAAAATAAAATATATGTTTTCACTTTGTCATTATGAGGTATTGTATGTAGATGGGTGAGAGAGAAATATATATTTATCCATTTTGAATTCTGGCTGTAACACAACAAAATGTGGAATAAATCAAGGGGTATGAATTATTTTTGAAGGCAGTGAATCTATTAGGCTTGTGAAAGGGAGTTGGTGGATGTTGTAGTTTTGATTTATTGTTACTGTTTCTGGCTGTAGAAGTGAGCTCTTTTAAAAAAAAAAAAATATTGAATCATCGATGTCTAGTTTATAGGCTAGCAGTGCTGACATATTCTTTCCCCTTCACATGAACTCCTTCAGAAGACTGAGGGGATTGTTTTAATGAAGACTGCAGTGACTGGATGGAGCAGTGTGGTCATTGATAGAAATCAATACAGTCTGTCTCTGTGGGTGAGGTAGAGGGGAACACTGTAATGGTCGTCTCCTTTCCCCTTAGTGGAACATAAGTGATGGCTGCAACAGGAGTTATGTTTTTTATTCATCCCTCGAACTCTAGTGAAGAGCATTATCATGTTTCTAAACTCCTTCAGCAGTAGTCTAACCCCCCCAGCAGGTTATCATGTTTCTAAACTCCTTCAGCTGTAGTCTAATACCCCCCAGCAGGTTTCTAAACTCCTTCAGCTGTAGTCTAATACCCCCAGCAGGTTTCTAAACTCCTTCAGCAGTAGTCTAATACCCCCAGCAGGTTTCTAAACTCCTTCAGCAGTAGTCTAATACCCCCCAGCAGGTTTCTAAACTCCTTCAGCAGTAGTCTAATACCCCCCAGCAGGTTTCTAAACTCCTTCAGCAGTAGTCTAATACCCCCCAGCAGGTTCTCATGTTTCTAAACTCCTTCAGCTGTAGTCTAATACCCACCAGCAGGTTTCTAAACTCCTTCAGCAGTAGTCTAATACCCCCCAGCAGGTTTCTAAACTCCTTCAGCTGTAGTCTAATACCCCCCAGCAGGTTTCTAAACTCCTTCAGCAGTAGTCTAATACCCCCAGCAGGTTTCTAAACTCCTTCAGCAGTAGTCTGATACCCCCAGCAGGTTTCTAAACTCCTTCAGCTGTAGTCTAATACCCCCCAGCAGGTTTCTAAACTCCTTCAGCAGTAGTCTAATACCCCCCAGCAGGTTCTCATGTTTCTAAACTCCTTCAGCTGTAGTCTAATACCCCCCAGCAGGTTTCTAAACTCCTTCAGCAGTAGTCTAATACCCCCCAGCAGGTTTCTAAACTCCTTCAGCAGTAGTCTAATACCCCCCAGCAGGTTCTCATGTTTCTAAACTCCTTCAGCTGTAGTCTAATACCCCCCAGCAGGTTTCTAAACTCCTTCAGCTGTAGTCTAATACCCCCCAGCAGGTTCTCAGGTTTCTAAACTCCTTCAGCAGTAGTCTAATACCCCCAGCAGGTTTCTAAACTCCTTCAGCAGTAGTCTAATACCCCCCAGCAGGTTTCTAAACTCCTTCAGCAGTAGTCTAATACCCCCCAGCAGGTTTCTAAACTCCTTCAGCTGTAGTCTAATACCCCCCCAGCAGGTTTCTAAACTCCTTCAGCAGTAGTCTAATACCCCCCCAGCAGGTTCTCAGGGTTCTAAACTCCTTCAGCAGCACACCTGAGAAGAGAGGGGACATGCTACATCCTGCTGTTCGTACCTTTTGACCCCTCTCTGGGTGTGCTCTACTGCCTCATCACACACATCCACAGGGCCGACTCTCAGCCCTCTGCAAGGCAGTGCTCATGAGGGCTGTAGCGATCTCGATGGGACGGTAAAGGAGAGGAGACCTATAGTTTCAGAAGTGGACAGGCATGCACTTGGCTCATCAAAGGAAGCATTGACTCCAACCATAAGCTGAGGAATGAACTGTTTATCTCTCACACATGCATACAGCTCGTAGGTTAGTCACTATGTTAATCTTGACATGAAATGGGACAGGTTATGTAGAAAGCACATTGTCCCTATGAGTTCTACCTCCTTTCAGAAATGTAGGTTCAGCTTGAGTAGGTTTTGTGCGTCACTTGTTTTTAATAATAACACGCACAATCAACAGCTAATACAAGTAGTAAATCAAAGAGCCATCGTTGAAGACGATGAGAAGACTGACAACACAATGTCCCTACCCGTCCCCTAACCCTACCAGGATGAAAAGAGGGTTTTGAAGAGATGCTGATGGCTGTTCATGGCTGCGCCTGTGGACACAGGAGTCCAGCAGACAGACTAGGCTACTAGCCTATAGGATATGATGGTGAATGGGAAAGTGTAGACTGACACTGGGTCTGGGCTGGGTGGGAGTGAACAGAACAGCAGTTATTGTTTCCTGTTCTGGTTGTGAGATGCCATTACAGCCTATGTGTTAACTGCCTCCTGAGACCTGCTATCGTCTGCTGGGGTGATTGGCTGCTGGCTGGGTTCTCTGTTTCTCCTTTACAGGGATAATGGCAGACTACAGCATCAGCAGTAAAACTCACACTGTGTGTGTGTGTGTGTGTGTGTGTGTGTGTGTTGGCTGGCCTTGAGACAAAGGGGAGGAAGGGAGTTAGAGAGTAGGGGCGAGTTGGAGAATGGGGAAAGAGGGGAGAGAATCTGAAGTCAAATGTCTGTTTGCTGATGAACTGGTGCTTCTGTCCCCAACCAAGAAGGGCCTACAGCAGCACCTAGATCTGTCCCCAACCAAGGAGGGCCTACAGCAGCACCTAGATCTGTCCCCAACCAAGGAGGGCCTACAGCAGCACCTAGATCTGTCCGCAACCATAATGGCATTCCAAAGAAGGTCCAGTTGCCAAGACAACAAATACAAATTCCATCTAGACACTGTTGCCATGGAGCACACAAACTATACATACCTTGGCCTAAACAACAGCGCCACAGGTAACTTCCACAAAGCTGTGAACGAGCTGAGAGACAAGGCAAGAAGGGCATTCTATGCCATAAAAAGGAACATAAAATTCAACATACCAATTAGGACCTGGCTAAAAATACTTGAATCAGTCATAGAGCCCATTGCCCTTTATGGTTGTGAGGTCTGGGGTCTGCTCACTAACCAAGAATTCACAAAATGGGACAAACATCAAATTGAGACTTAAACAACATAGAACACCAAATAATGCATGCAGAGCAGAATTAGGCCGATGCCTGCTAATTATCAAACTCCAGAAAAGAGCCGTTAAATTCCATAACCTTCCATAACTAGGCCATCAACTACAGAGAGATTAACTTGGAGAAGTCCCCCCTAAGCAAGCTGGTCCTGGGGCTCTGTTCACAAACAGAGTCCCAGGACAGCAGCACAATTAGACCCAATCAAATCATGAGAAAACAATAAGATAATTGTTTCCAATGTGTCAATTAATTAACAAAAAAAACAGAGCAAACTAGAATGCTATTTGTCCCTAAACAGAGAGTACACAGTGGCAGAATACCTGTCCACTGACTGACCCAAACTAAAATAAAGCTTTGACTATGTACAGACTCAGTGAGTCTTCTGAGTGTAATGTTTACTGTAAATTTGTTTTACTTTGGTTTATTAGTTCACTTGCTTTGGCAATGTTAACATGTTTCCTATGCTAATAAAGCCCTTACATTTAAATTGAATTGAGAGAGCGGGGAGGGAGAACGAGAAGAGGGGGAGAGACCTAGGAGTAAAGAGAAGAGGGGGAGAGACCTAGGAGTAAAGAGAAGATGGAGGGAGAAAGAGAAGAGGGGGAGAGACCTAGGAGTAAAGAGAAGATGGAGGGAGGGAGACCTAGGAGTAAAGAGAGATGGAGGGGAGAGACCTGAGTAAAAGAGATGGAGGGAGACCTAGGAGTAAAGAGAGATGGAGGGAGAGACCTAGGAGTAAAGAGAGATGGAGGGGGAGAGACCTAGGAGTAAAGAGAGATGGAGGGGGGAGAGACCTAGGAGTAAAGAGAGATGGAGGGGGAGAGACCTAGGAGTAAAGAGAGATGGAGGGGAGAGACCTAGGAGTAAAGAGAGATGGAGGGGAGAGACCTAGGAGTAAAGAGAGATGGAGGGGGAGAGACCTAGGAGTAAAAGAGATGGAGGGGGAGAGACCTAGGAGTAAAGGAGATGGAGGGGGAGAGACCTAGGAGTAAAGAGAGATGGAGGGGGAGAGACCTAGGAGTAAAGAGAGATGGAGGGGAGAGACCTAGGAGTAAAGAGAGATGGAGGGGGAGAGACCTAGGAGTAAAGAGAGATGGAGGGGGAGAGACCTAGAGTAAAGAGTAATGGAGGGGGAGAGACCTAGGAGTAAAGAGAGATGGAGGGGAGAGACCTAGGAGTAAAGAGAGATGGAGGGGGAGAGACCTAGGGTAAAGAGAGATGGAGGGGAGAGATGGAGATGGGGGAGAGACCTAGGAGTAAAGAGAGATGGAGGGGGAGAGACCTAGGAGTAAAGAGAGATGGAGGGGGAGAGACCTAGGAGTAAAGAGAGATGGAGGGGGAGAGACCTAGGAGTAAAAAGAGAGAAGAGACCTAGGAGTAAAGAGAGATGGAGGGGAGAGACCTAGGAGTAAAGAGAGATGGAGGGGGAGAGACCTAGGAGTAAAAGAAAGAGAGATGGAGAGGGGAGAGACCTAGGAGTAAAGAGAGATGGAGGGGGAGAGACCTAGGAGTAAAGAGAGATGGAGGGGGAGAGACCTAGGAGTAAAGAGAGATGGGAGAGGGTAAAGAGATGGAGGGGGAGAGACCTAGGAGTAAAGAGAGATGGAGGGGGAGAGACCTAGGAGTAAAGAGAGATGGAGGGGGAGAGACCTAGGAGTAAAGAGAGATGGAGGGGAGAGACCTAGGAGTAAAGAGAGATGGAGGGGGAGAGACCTAGGAGTAAAGAAGATGGAGGGGGAGAGATAGGAGTAAAGAGAGATGGGGGAGAGACCTAGGAGTAAAGAGAGATGGAGGGGGAGAGACCTAGGAGTAAAGAGAGATGGAGGGGAGAGACCTAGGAGTAAAGAGAGATGGAGGGGGAGAGACCTAGGAGTAAAGAGAGATGGAGGGGGAGAGACCTAGGAGTAAAGAGAGATGGAGAGATGGAGAGATGGAGGGGGAGACCTAGGAGTAAAGAGAGATGGAGGGGGAGAGACCTAGGAGTAAAGAGAGAGGGGAGAGACCTAGGAGTAAAGAGAGATGGAGGGGGAGAGACCTAGGAGTAAAGAGAGATGGAGGGGAGAGACCTAGGAGTAAAGAGAGATGGAGGGGGAGAGACCTAGGAGTAAAGAGAGATGGAGGGGAGAGACCTAGGAGTAAAAGAGATGGAGGGGGAGAGACCTAGGAGTAAAGAGAGATGGAGGGGGAGAGACCTAGGAGTAAAGAGAGATGGAGGGGGGAGGGGGTAAAGAGAGATGGAGGAGACCTAGGAGTAAAGAGAGATGGAGTAAAGAGAGATGGAGAGACCTAGGAGTAAAGAGAGATGGAGGGGGAGAGACCTAGGAGTAAAGAGAGATGGAGGGGGAGAGACCTAGGAGTAAAGAGAGATGGAGGGGGAGAGACCTAGGAGTAAAGAGAGATGGAGGGGGAGAGACCTAGGAGTAAAGAGAGATGGAGGGGGAAGACCTAGAGTAAATGAGATGGAGGGGGAGAGACCTAGGAGTAAAGAGAGATGGAGGGGGAGAGACCTAGGAGTAAAGAAATGGAGGAGTAAAGAGAGATGGAGGGGGAAGACCTAGGAGTAAAGAGAGATGGACTTCTGTCTCTATTATAAAATGACAAACAAGCTAGATCTACTGTCTCTATGTCTCTATTATATTATGACAGACCAGCTAGTTCTACTGTCTCTAGTACATTATGACAGACCAGCTAGATCTACTGTCTCTATTATATCATGACAGACCAGCTAGATCTACTGTCTCTTTTATATTATGACAGACCAGCTAGATATACTGTCTCTATTCATATTATGAGAGACCAGCTAGATCTACTGTCTCTATTATATTATGACAGACCAGCTAGATCTACTGTCTCTATTATATTATGAAAGACCAGCTAGTACTACTGTCTCTACTGTCTCTATTATAATTATGACAGACCAGCTAGATCTCTACTGTCTCTATTATATTATGACAGACCAGCTAGATCTACTGTCTCTATTATATTATGACAGACCAGCTAGATCTACTGTCTCTATGTCTCTATATATTATGACAGACCAGCTAGATCTACTACTGTCTCATTGTCTCTATTATATTATGACAGACCAGCTAGATCTACTGTCTCTATTATATTATGACAGACCAGCTAGATCTAATGTCTCTATTATATTATGACAGAGCTAGATATACTGTCTCTATTCTATTATATTATGACAGACCAGCTAGATATACTGTCTCTATTATATTATGACAGACCAGCTAGATCTACTGTCTCTATTATATTATGACAGACAGACCAGCTAGATCTACTGTCTCTATTATATTATGACAGACCAGCTAGATCTACTGTCTCTATTATATTATGACAGACCAGCTAGATCTACTGTCTCTATTATATTATGACAGACCAGCTAGATCTACTGTCTCTATTATATTATGACAGACCAGCTAGATCTTCTGTCTCTAGATCTACTGTCTCTATTATATTATGACAGACCAGCTAGATCTAATGTCTCTATTTTATTATGACAGACCAGCTAGATCTAATGTCTCTATTATATTATGACAGACCAGCTAGATCTACTGTCTCTATTATATTATGACAGACCAGCTAGATCTACTGTCTCTATTATATTATGACAGACCAGCTAGATCTACTGTCTCTATTATAGTATGACAGACCAGCTAGATCTACTGTCTCTATTATATTATGACAGACCAGCTAGATCTACTGACTCTATGTCTCTATTATATTATGACAGACCAGCTAGATCTACTGTCTCTATTCTAATATGAGAGACCAGCTAGATCTACTGCCTCTATTATATTATGACAGACCAGCTAGATCTACTGTCTCTATTATATTATGAGAGACCAGCTAGATCTACTGTCTCTATGTCTCTATTATATTATGACAGACCAGCTAGATCTACTGTCTCTATTATATTATGACAGACCAGCTAGATCTAATGTCTCTATTATATTATGACAGACCAGCTAGATCTACTGTCTCTGTCTCTATTATATTATGACAGACCAGCTAGATCTACTGTCTCTATTATATTATGACAGACCAGCTAGATCTAATGTCTCTATTATATTATGACAGACCAGCTAGATATACTGTCTCTATTATATTATGACAGACCAGCTAGATCTACTGTCTCTATTATATTATGACAGACCAGCTAGATCTAATGTCTCTATTATATTATGACAGACCAGCTAGATCTATGTCTCTAATATATTATGACAGACCAGCTAGATCTATCTAGATCTACTGTCTCTATTATATTATGACAGACCAGCTAGATCTACTGTCTCTATTATATATGTCTCTATTATATTATGACAGACCAGCTAGATCTACTCTGTCTCTATTATATTATGACAGACCAGCTAGATCTACTGTCTCTATTATATTATGACAGACCAGCTAGATCTACTCTATTATATTATGACAGACCAGCTAGATCTACTATCTCTATTATATTATGACAGACCAGCTAGATCTACTGTCTCTATTATATTATGACAGACCAGCTAGATCTACTGCCTCTATTATATTATGACAGACCAGCTAGATCTACTGTCTCTATTATATTATGACAGACCAGCTAGATCTACTGTCTCTATTATATTATGACAGACCAGCTAGATCTACTGTCTCTATTATATTATGACAGACCAGCTAGATCTACTGTCTCTATTATATTATGACAGACCAGCTAGATCTACTGTCTCTATGTCTCTATTATATTATGACAGACCAGCTAGATCTACTGTCTCTATTATATTATGACAGACCAGCTAGATCTACTGTCTCTATTATATTATGACAGACCAGCTAGATCTACTGTCTCTATTATATTATGACAGACCAGCTAGATCTACTGTCTCTATTATATTATGACAGACCAGCTAGATCTACTGTCTCTATTATATTATGACAGACCAGCTAGATCTACTGTCTCTATTATATTATGACAGACCAGCTAGATCTCTACTATATATCTATTATATATGACAGACCAGCTAGATCTACTGTCTCTATTATATTATGACAGACCAGCTAGATCTACTGTCTCTATTATATTATGACAGACCAGCTAGATCTACTGTCTCTATTATATTATGACAGACCAGCTAGATCTACTGTCTCTATTATATTATGACAGACCAGCTAGATCTACTGTCTCTATTATATTATGACAACCAGCTAGATCTACTGTCTCTATGACAGACCAGCTAGATCTACTGTCTCTATTATATTATGACAGACCAGCTAGATCTAATGTCTCTATTATATTATGACAGACCAGCTAGTCTCTATTATCTAGCTGTCTCTATTATATTATGACAGACCAGCTAGATCTACTGTCTCTATTATATATGACAGACCAGCTAGATCTACTGTCTCTTTTATATTATGACAGACCAGCTAGATCTACTGTCTCTATTATATTATGACAGACCAGCTAGATCTACTGTCTCTATTATATTATGACAGACCAGCTAGATCTACTGTCTCTATTATATTATGACAGACCAGCTAGATACTGTCTCTATTATATTATGACAGACCAGCTAGATCTACTATTATATTATGACAGACAGACCAGCTAGATCTACTGTCTCTATTATATTATGACAGACCAGCTAGATCTACTGTCTCTATTATATTATGACAGACCAGCTAGATCTACTGTCTCTATTATATTATGACAGACCAGCTAGATCTACTGTCTCTATTATATTATGACAGACCAGCTAGATATAATGTCTCTATTATATTATGACAGACCAGCTAGATCTAATGTCTCTATTATATTATGACAGACCAGCTAGATCTACTGTCTCTATTATGATATGACAAACCAGCTAGATCTACTGTCTCTATGTCTCTATTATATTATGACAGACCAGCTTCTACTCTGTCTCTATTATATTATGACAGACCAGCTAGATCTACTGTCTCTATTATATTATGACAGACCAGCTATGATCTACTGATCTTCTCTCTATTATATTATGACAGACCAGCTAGATCTACTGTCTCTATTATATTATGACAGACCAGCTAGATCTACTGTCTCTATTATATTATGACAGACCAGCTAGATCTACTGTCTCTATTATATTATGACTAGATCTCTCTACTGTCTCTATTATATTATGACAGACCAGCTAGATCTACTGTCTCTATTATATTATGACAGACCAGCTAGATCTACTGTCTCTATTATATTATGACAGACCAGCTAGATCTACTGTCTCTATTATATTATGACAGACCAGCTAGATCTACTGTCTCTATTATATTATGACAGACCAGCTAGATCTACTGTCTCTATTATATTATGACAGACCAGCTAGATCTACTGTCTCTATTATATTATGACAGACCAGCTAGATCTACTGTCTCTATTATATTATGACAGACCAGCTAGATCTACTGTCTCTATTATATTATAACAGACCAGCTAGATCTACTGTCTCTATTATTATATTATGACAGACCAGCTAGATCTACTACTGTCTCTATTATATTATGACAGACCAGCTAGATCTACTGTCTCTATTATATTATGACAGACCAGCTAGATCTAATGTCTCTATTATATTATGACAGACCAGCTAGATCTACTGTTATCTATTATATTATGACAGACCAGCTAGATCTACTGTCTCTATTATATTATGACAGACCAGCTAGATCTACTGTCTCATGTCTCTATTATATTATGACAGACCAGCTAGATCTACTGTCTCTATTATATTATGACAGACCAGCTAGATCTACTGTCTCTATTATATTATGACAGACCAGCTAGATCTACTGTCTCTATTATATTATGACAGACCAGCTAGATCTACTGTCTCTATTATATTATGAGACCAGCTAGATCTCATGTCTCTATTATATTATGACAGACCAGCTAGATCTAGTGTCTCTTTATAATATGACAGACCAGCTAGATCTACTGTCTCTATTATATTATGAGAGACCAGCTAGATCTACTGTCTCTATTATATTATGACAGACCAGCTAGATATACTGATCTCTATTACTATCTCTATTATATTATGACAGACCAGCTATCTCTACTGTCTCTATTATATTATGACAGACCAGCTAGATCTACTGTCTCTATTATATTATGACAGACCAGATCTACTGTCTCTATTATATTATGACAGACCAGCTAGATCTACTGTCTCTATTATATTATGACAGACCAGCTAGATCTACTGTCTCTATTATATTATGACAGACAAGCTAGATCTACAATCTCTATTATAATATGACAGTCCAGCTAGATCTACTGTCTCTATTATATTATGACAGACCAGCTAGATTCTCTGTCTCTATTATATTATGACAGACCAGCTTGATCTACAGTCTCTATTATATTATGACAGACCAGGTAGATCTACGGTCTCGATTATATAATGACAGACCAGCTAGATCTACTGTCTCTATGTCTCTATTATATTATGACAGACCCGCTAGATCTACAGTCTCTATTACATAATGACAGACCAGCTAGATCTACTGTCTCTATGTCTCTATTATATTATGACAGACCAGCTAGATCTACTGTCTCTATTGTATGACATACCAGCTAGATCTACTGTCTCTATTATATTATGACAGACCAGCTAGATCTACTGTCTCTATTATATTATGACAGACCAGCTAGATCTACTGTCTCTATTATATTATGACAGACCAGCTAGATCTACTGTCTCTATTATATTATGACAGACCAGCTAGATCTACTGTCTCTATTATATTATGACAGACCAGCTAGATCTACTGTCTCTCTCTATATATATTATGACACCAGCAGCTACTGTCTCTATTACTGACAGACCTCTACTGTCTCTTATATTATGACAGACCAGCTAGATCTACTGTCTCTATTATATTATGACAGACCAGCTAGATCTACTGTCTCTATTATATTATGACAGACCAGCTAGATCTACTGTCTCTATTATATTATGACAGACCAGCTAGATCTACTGTCTCTATTATATTATGACAGACCAGCTAGATCTACTGTCTCTATTATATTATGACAGACCAGCTAGATCTACTGTCTCTATTATATTATGACAGACCAGCTAGATCTACTGTCTCTATTATATTATGACAGACCAGCTAGATCTAGTCTCTCTATATTATGACAGACCAGCTCTACTGTCTCTATTATATTATGACAGACCAGCTAGATCTACTGTCTCTATTATATTATGACAGACCAGCTAGATCTACTCTCTATTATATTATGACAGACCAGCTAGATCTACTGTCTCTATTATATTATGACAGACCAGCTAGATCTACTGTCTCTATTATATTATGACAGACCAGCTAGATCTACTGTCTCTATTATATTATGACAGACCAGCTAGATCTACTGTCTCTATTATATATGACAGACCAGCTAGATCTACTGTCTCTATTATATTATGACAGACCAGCTAGATCTACTGTCTCTATTATATTATGACAGACCAGCTAGATCTACTGTCTCTATTATATTATGACAGACCAGCTAGATCTACTGTCTCTATTATATTATGACAGACCAGCTAGATCTACTGTCTCTATTATATTATGACAGACCAGCTAGATCTACTGTCTCTATTATATTATGACAGACCAGCTAGATCTACTGTCTCTATTATATTATGACATGACCAGATCTAGCTAGTCTACTGTCTCTATTATATTATGACAGACCAGCTAGATCTACTGTCTCTATTATATTATGACAGACCAGCTAGATCTACTGTCTCTATTATATTATGACAGACCAGCTAGATCTACTGTCTCTATTATATTATGACAGACCAGCTAGATCTACTGTCTCTATTATATTATGACAGACCAGCTAGATCTACTGTCTCTATTATATTATATGACAGACCAGCTAGATCTCTGTCTCTATTATATTATGACAGACCAGCTAGATCTACTGTCTCTATTATATTATGACAGACCAGCTAGATCTACTGTCTCTATTATATTATGACAGACCAGCTAGATCTACTGTCTCTATTATATTATGACAGACCAGCTAGATCTCTCTCTATATTATCTAGATCTATGTCTCTATTATATTATGACAGACCAGCTAGATCTACTGTCTCTATTATATTATGACAGACCAGCTAGATCTACTGTCTCTATTATATTATGACAGACCAGCTAGATCTACTGTCTCTATTATATATATGAAGACCAGACCAGCTAGATCTACTGTCTCTATTATATTATGACAGACCAGCTAGATCTACTGTCTCTATTATATTATGACAGACCAGCTAGATCTACTGTCTCTATTATATTATGACAGACCAGCTAGATCTACTGTCTCTATTATATTATGACAGACCAGCTAGATCTACTGTCTCTATTATATTATGACAGACCAGCTAGATCTACTGTCTCTATTATATTATGACAGACCAGCTAGATCTACTGTCTCTATTATATTACAGACCAGCTAGATCTACTGTCTCTATTATATTATGACAGACCAGCTAGATCTATGTCTCTATTATATTATGACAGACCAGCTAGATCTACTGTCTCTATTATATTATGACAGACCAGCTAGATCTACTGTCTCTATTATATTATGACAGACCAGCTAGATCTACTGTCTCTATTATATTATGACAGACCAGCTAGATCTACTGTCTCTATTATATTATGACAGACCAGCTAGATCTACTGTCTCTATTATATTATGACAGACCAGCTAGATATAATGTCTCTATTATATAATGACAGACCAGCTATATCTACTGTCTATTTTATATTATGACAGACCAGCTAGAACTACTGTCTCTATTATATTATGACAGACCAGCTAGATCTACTGTCTCTGTCTCTGTTATATTATGACAGACCAGCTAGATCTACTGTCTCTATTTTATTTTGACAGACCAGCTAGATCTACTGTCTCTATTATAATATGAGAGACCAGCTAGACCTACTGTCTCTGTCTCTGTTATATTATGACAGACCAGCTAGATCTACTGTCTCTATTATATTATGACAGACCAGCTAGATCTACTGTCTCTATTATATATGACAGACCAGCTAGATCTACTGTCTCTATTATATTATGACAGACCAGCTAGATCTACTGTCTCTGTCTCTATTATATTATGACAGACCAGCTAGATCTACTGTCTCTATTATATTATGACAGACCAGCTAGATCTACTGTCTCTATTATATTATGACAGACCAGCTAGATCTACTGTCTCTATTATATTATGACAGACCAGCTAGATCTCTGTCTCTATTATTATCAGACCAGCTATTATATTATGACAGACCAGCTAGATCTACTGTCTCTATTATATTATGACAGACCAGCTAGATCTGTCTCTATTATATTATGACAGACCAGCTAGATCTACTGTCTCTATTATATTATGACAGACCAGCTAGATCTACTGTCTCTATTATATTATGACAGACCAGCTAGATCTACTGTCTCTATTATATGACAGACCTAGATCTACTGTCTATATTATGACAGACCAGCTAGATCTACTGTCTCTATTATATTATGACAGACCAGCTAGATCTACTGTCTCTATTATATTATGACAGACCAGCTAGATCTACTGTCTCTATTATATTATGACAGACCAGCTAGATCTACTGTCTCTATTATATTATGACAGACCAGCTAGATCTACTGTCTCTATTATATTATGACAGACCAGCTAGATCTACTGTCTCTATTATATTATGACAGACCAGCTAGATCTACTGTCTCTATGTCTCTATTATATTATGACAGACCAGCTAGATCTACTGTCTCTATTATATTATGACAGACCAGCTAGATCTACTGTCTCTATTATATTATGACAGACCAGCTAGATCTACTGTCTCTATTATATTATGACAGACCAGCTAGATCTACTGTCTCTATTATATTATGACAGACCAGCTAGATCTACTGTCTCTATTATATTATGACAGACCAGCTAGATCTACTGTCTCTATTATATTATGACAGACCAGCTAGATCTACTGTCTCTATTATATTATGACAGACCAGCTAGATCTACTGTCTCTATTATATTATGACAGACCAGCTAGATCTACTGTCTCTATTATATTATGACAGACCAGCTAGATCTACTGTCTCTATTATATTATGACAGACCAGCTAGATCTACTGTCTCTATTATATTATGACAGACCAGCTAGATCTACTGTCTCTATTATATTATGACAGACCAGCTAGATCTACTGTCTCTATTATATTATGACAGACCAGCTAGATCTACTGTCTCTATTATATTATGACAGACCAGCTAGATCTACTGTCTCTATTATATTATGACAGACCAGCTAGATCTACTGTCTCTCTATTATATTATGACAGACCAGCTAGATCTACTGTCTCTATTATATTATGACAGACCAGCTAGATCTACTGTCTCTATTATATTATGACAGACCAGCTAGATCTACTGTCTCTATTATATTATGACAGACCAGCTAGATCTACTGTCTCTATTATATTATGACAGACCAGCTAGATCTACTGTCTCTATTATATTATGACAGACCAGCTAGATCTACTGTCTCTATTATATATGACAGACCAGCTAGATCTACTGTCTCTATTATATTATGACAGACCAGCTAGATCTACTGTCTCTATTATATTATGACAGACCAGCTAGATCTACTGTCTCTATTATATTATGACAGACCAGCTAGATCTACTCTCTCTATATATATTATGACAGACCAGCTAGATCTACTGTCTCTATTATATTATGACAGACCAGCTAGATCTACTGTCTCTATTATATTATGACAGACCAGCTAGATCTACTGTCTCTATTATATTATGACAGACCAGCTAGATCTACTGTCTCTATTATATTATGAAGACCAGCTAGATCTACTGTCTCTATTATATTATGACAGACCAGCTAGATCTACTGTCTCTATTATATTATGACAGACCAGCTAGATCTACTGTCTCTATTATATTATGACAGACCAGCTAGATCTACTGTCTCTATTATATTATGACAGACCAGCTAGATCTACTGTCTCTATTATATTATGACAGACCAGCTAGATCTACTGTCTCTATTATATTATGACAGACCAGCTAGATCTACTGTCTCTATTATATTATGACAGACCAGCTAGATCTACTGTCTCTATTATATTATGACAGACCAGCTAGATCTACTGTCTCTATTATATTATGACAGACCAGCTAGATCTACTGTCTCTATTATATATTATGACAGACCAGACCAGCTAGTCTCTGACAGACCAGCTAGTCTACTGTCTCTATTATATTATGACAGACCAGCTAGATCTACTGTCTCTATTATATTATGACAGACCAGCTAGATCTACTGTCTCTATTATATTATGACAGACCAGCTAGATCTACTGTCTGTCTCTATTATATTATGACAGACCAGCTAGATCTACTGTCTCTATTATATTATGACAGACCAGCTAGATCTACTGTCTCTATTATATTATGACAGACCAGCTAGATCAGACCAGCTGTCTCTACTGTCTCTATTATATTATGACAGACCAGCTAGATCTACTGTCTCTATTATATTATGACAGACCAGCTAGATCTACTGTCTCTATTATATTATGACAGACCAGCTAGATCTACTGTCTCTATTATATTATGACAGACCAGCTAGATCTACTGTCTCTATTATATTATGACAGACCAGCTAGATCTACTGTCTCTATTATATTATGACAGACCAGCTAGATCTACTGTCTCTATTATATTATGACAGACCAGCTAGATCTACTGTCTCTATTATATTATGACAGACCAGCTAGATCTACTGTCTCTATTATATTATGACAGACCAGCTAGATCTACTGTCTCTATTATATTATGACAGACCAGCTAGATCTACTGTCTCTATTATATTATATTATGACAGACCAGCTATCTCTCTCTATTATATCTATTATAGATCTTATGACAGACCAGCTAGATCTACTGTCTCTATTATATTATGACAGACCAGCTAGATCTACTGTCTCTATTATATTATGACAGACCAGCTAGATCTACTGTCTCTATTATATTATGACAGACCAGCTAGATCTCTACTGTCTCTATTATATTATGACAGACCAGCTAGATCTACTGTCTCTATTATATTATGACAGACCAGCTAGATCTACTGTCTCTATTATATTATGACAGACCAGCTAGATCTACTGTCTCTATTATATTATGACAGACCAGCTAGATCTACTGTCTCTATTATATTATGACAGACCAGCTAGATCTACTGTCTCTATTATATTATGACAGACCAGCTAGATCTACTGTCTCTCTATTATATTATGACAGACCAGCTAGATCTACTGTCTCTATTATATTATGACAGACCAGCTAGATCTACTGTCTCTATTATATTATGACAGACTAGATCTACTGTCTCTATTATATTATGACAGACCAGCTAGATCTACTGTCTCTATTATATTATGACAGACCAGCTAGATCTACTGTCTCTATTATATTATGACATGACAGACCAGCTAGATCTACTGTCTCTATTATATTATGACAGACCAGCTAGATCTACTGTCTCTATTATATTATGACAGACCAGCTAGATCTACTGTCTCTATTATATTATGACAGACCAGCTAGATCTACTGTCTCTATTATATTATGACAGACCAGCTAGATCTACTGTCTCTATTATATTATGACAGACCAGCTAGATCTACTGTCTCTATTATATTATGACAGACCAGCTAGATCTACTGTCTCTATTATATTATGACAGACCAGCTAGATCTACTGTCTCTATTATATTATGACAGACCAGCTAGATCTACTGTCTCTATTATATTATGACAGACCAGCTAGATCTACTGTCTCTATTATATTATGACTCTATTATATTATGACAGACCAGCTAGATCTACTGTCTCTATTATATTATGACAGACCAGCTAGATCTACTGTCTCTATTATATTATGACAGACCAGCTAGATCTACTGTCTCTATTATATTATGACAGACCAGCTAGATCTACTGTCTCTATTATATTATGACAGACCAGCTAGATCTACTGTCTCTGTCTCTATGTCTCTATTATATTATGACAGACCAGCTAGATCTACTGTCTCTATTATATTATGACAGACCAGCTAGATCTACTGTCTCTATTATATTATGACAGACCAGCTAGATCTACTGTCTCTATTATATTATGACAGACCAGCTAGATCTACTGTCTCTATTATATTATGACAGACCAGCTAGATCTACTGTCTCTATTATATTATGACAGACCAGCTAGATCTACTGTCTCTATTATATTATGACAGACCAGCTAGATCTACTGTCTCTATTATATTATGACAGACCAGCTAGATCTACTGTCTCTATTATATTATGACAGACCAGCTAGATCTACTGTCTCTATTATATTATGACAGACCAGCTAGATCTACTGTCTCTATTATATTATGACAGACCAGCTAGATCTACTGTCTCTATTATATTATGACAGACCAGCTATCTACTGTCTCTATTATATTATGACAGACCAGCTAGATCTACTGTCTCTATTATATTATGACAGACCAGCTAGATCTACTGTCTCTATTATATTATGACAGACCAGCTAGATCTACTGTCTCTATTATATTATGACAGACCAGCTAGATCTACTGTCTCTATTATATTATGACAGACCAGCTAGATCTACTGTCTCTTATATTATATTATGACAGACCAGCTAGATCTACTGTCTCTATTATATTATGACAGACCAGCTAGATCTACTGTCTCTATTATATTATGACAGACCAGCTAGATCTACTGTCTCTGTCTCTATTATATTATGACAGACCAGCTAGATCTACTGTCTCTATTATATTATGACAGACCAGCTAGATCTACTGTCTCTATTATATTATGACAGACCAGCTAGATCTACTGTCTCTATTATATTATGACAGACCAGCTAGATCTACTGTCTCTATTATATTATGACAGACCAGCTCTATTATATGATGACAGACCAGCTAGATCTGTCTCTATTATATTATGACAGACCAGCTGACATCTACCAGCTTATATTATGACAGACCAGCTAGATCTCTATTATATTATGACAGACCAGCTAGATCTACTGTCTCTATTATATTATGACAGACCAGCTAGATCTACTGTCTCTATTATATTATGACAGACCAGCTAGACCAGCTAGATCTACTGTCTCTATTATATTATGACAGACCAGCTAGATCTACTGTCTCTATTATATTATGACAGACCAGCTAGATCTACTGTCTCTATTATATTATGACAGACCAGCTAGATCTACTGTCTCTATTATATTATGACAGACCAGCTAGATCTACTGTCTCTATTATATTATGACAGACCAGCTAGATCTACTGTCTCTATTATATTATGACAGACCAGCTAGATCTACTGTCTCTATTATTATGACAGACCAGCTAGATCTACTGTCTCTATTATATTATGACAGACCAGCTAGATCTACTGTCTCTATTATATTATGACAGACCAGCTAGATCTACTGTCTCTATTATTATATTATGACAGACCAGCTAGATCTACTGTCTCTATTATTATTATGACAGACCAGCTAGATCTACTGTCTCTATTATATTATGACAGACCAGCTAGATCTATCTACTATCTCTATTATACCATGACAGACCAGCTAGATCTACTGTCTCTATTATATTATGACAGACCAGCTAGATCTACTGTCTCTATTATATTATGACAGACCAGCTAGATCTACTGTCTCTATTATATTATGACAGACCAGCTAGATCTACTGTCTCTATTATATTATGACAGACCAGCTAGATCTACTGTCTCTATTATATTATGACAGACCAGCTAGATCTACTGTCTCTATTATATTATGACAGACCAGCTAGATCTACTGTCTCTATTATATTATGACAGACCAGCTAGATCTACTGTCTCTATTATATTATGACAGACCAGCTAGATCTACTGTCTCTATTATATTACAGACCAGCTAGATCTACTCTCTATTATATTATGACAGACCAGCTAGATCTGTCTCTATTATATATTATGACAGACCAGCTAGATCTACTGTCTCTATTATATTATGACAGACCAGCTAGATCTACTGTCTCTATTATATTATGACAGACCAGCTAGATCTACTGTCTCTATTATATATGACAGACCAGCTAGATCTACTGTCTCTATTATATTATGACAGACCAGCTAGATCTACTGTCTCTATTATATTATGACAGACCAGCTAGATCTACTGTCTCTATTATATTATGACAGACCAGCTAGATCTACTGTCTCTATTATATTATGACAGACCAGCTAGATCTACTGTCTCTATTATATTATGACAGACCAGCTAGATCTCTGTCTCTGTCTCTATTATATTATGACAGACCAGCTATCTACTGTCTCTATTATATTATGACAGACCAGCTAGATCTACTGTCTCTATTATATTATGACAGACCAGCTAGATCTACTGTCTCTATTATATTATGACAGACCAGCTAGATCTATATTATGTCTCTGTCTCTATTATATTATGACAGACCAGCTAGATCTACTGTCTCTATTATATTATGACAGACCAGCTAGATCTACTGTCTCTATTATATTATGACAGACCAGCTAGATCTACTGTCTCTACTGTCTCTATTATATTATGACAGACCAGCTAGATCTACTGTCTCTATTATATTATGACAGACCAGCTAGATCTACTGTCTCTATTATATTATGACAGACCAGCTAGATCTACTGTCTTATATTATGACAGACCAGCTAGATCTACTGTCTCTATTATATTATGACAGACCAGCTAGATCTAGATCTACTGTCTCTATTATATTATGACAGACCAGCTAGATCTACTGTCTCTATTATATTATGACAGACCAGCTAGATCTACTGTCTCTATTATATTATGACAGACCAGCTAGATCTACTGTCTCTATTATATTATGACAGACCAGCTAGATCTACTGTCTCTATTATATTATGACAGACCAGCTAGATCTACTGTCTCTATTATATTATGACAGACCAGCTAGATACTGTCTCTATTATATTATGACAGACCAGCTAGATCTACTTATATTATATTATGACAGACCAGCTAGATCTACTGTCTCTATTATATTATGACAGACCAGCTAGATCTACTGTCTCTATTATATTATGACAGACCAGCTAGATCTACTGTCTCTATTATATTATGACAGACCAGCTAGATCTACTGTCTCTATTATATTATGACAGACCAGCTAGATCTACTGTCTCTATTATATTATGACAGACCAGCTAGATCTACTGTCTCTATTATATTATGACAGACCAGCTAGATCTACTGTCTCTATTATATTATGACAGACCAGCTAGATCTACTGTCTCTCTATTATATTATATGACAGACCAGCTAGATCTCTACTGTCTCTATTATATTATGACAGACCAGCTAGATCTACTGTCTCTATTATATTATGACAGACCAGCTAGATCTACTGTCTCTATTATATTATGACAGACCAGCTAGATCTACTGTCTCTATTATATTATGACAGACCAGCTAGATCTACTGTCTCTATTATATGACAGACCAGCTAGATCTACTGTCTCTATTATATTATGACAGACCAGCTAGATCTACTGTCTCTATTATATTATGACAGACCAGCTAGATCTACTGTCTCTATTATATTATGACAGACCAGCTAGATCTACTGTCTCTATTATATATATGACAGACCAGCTAGATCTACTGTCTCTATTATATTATGACAGACCAGCTAGATCTACTGTCTCTATTATATTATGACAGACCAGACCAGCTAGATCTACTGTCTCTATTATATTATGACAGACCAGCTAGATCTACTGTCTCTATTATATTATGACAGACCAGCTAGATCTACTATTATGTCTCTATTATATTATGACAGACCAGCTAGATCTACTGTCTCTATTATATTATGACAGACCAGCTAGATCTACTGTCTCTATTATATTATGACAGACCAGCTAGATCTACTGTCTCTATTATATTATGACAGACCAGCTAGATCTACTGTCTCTATTATATTATGACAGACCAGCTAGATCTACTGTCTCTATTATATTATGACAGACCAGCTAGATCTACTGTCTCTATTATATTATGACAGACCAGCTAGATCTACTGTCTCTATTATATTATGACAGACCAGCTAGATCTACTGTCTCTATTATATTATGACAGACCAGCTAGATCTACTGTCTCTATTATATTATGACAGACCAGCTAGATCTACTGTCTCTATTATATTATGACAGACCAGCTAGATCTACTGTCTCTCTATTATATTATGACAGACCAGCTAGATCTACTGTCTCTATTATATTATGACAGACCAGCTAGATCTACTGTCTCTATTATATTATGACAGACCAGCTAGATCTACTGTCTCTATTATATTATGACAGACCAGCTAGATCTACTGTCTCTATTATATTATGACAGACCAGCTAGATCTACTGTCTCTATTATATTATGACAGACCAGCTAGATCTACTGTCTCTATTATATTATGACAGACCAGCTAGATCTACTGTCTCTATTATATTATGACAGACCAGCTAGATCTACTGTCTCTATTATATTATGACAGACCAGCTAGATCTACTGTCTCTATTATATTATGACAGACCAGCTAGATCTACTGTCTCTATTATATTATGACAGACCAGCTAGATCTACTGTCTCTATTATATTATGACAGACCAGCTAGATCTACTGTCTCTATTATATTATGACAGACCAGCTAGATCTACTGTCTCTATTATATTATGACAGACCAGCTAGATCTACTGTCTCTATTATATTATGACAGACCAGCTAGATCTACTGTCTCTATTATATTATGACAGACCAGCTAGATCTACTGTCTCTATTATATTATGACAGACCAGCTAGATCTATTATATTATGACAGACCAGCTAGATCTACTGTCTCTATTATATTATGACAGACCAGCTAGATCTACTGTCTCTATTATATTATGACAGACCAGCTAGATCTACTGTCTCTATTATATTATGACAGACCAGCTAGATCTACTGTCTCTGTCTCTATTATATTATGACAGACCAGCTAGATCTACTGTCTCTATTATATTATGACAGACCAGCTAGATCTACTGTCTCTATTATATTATGACACAGACCAGCTAGATCTACTGTCTCTATTATATTATGACAGACCAGCTAGATCTACTGTCTCTATTATATTATGACAGACCAGCTAGATCTACTGTCTCTATTATATTATGACAGACCAGCTAGATCTACTGTCTCTATTATATTATGACAGACCAGCTAGATCTACTGTCTCTATTATATTATGACAGACCAGCTAGATCTACTGTCTCTATTATATTATGACAGACCAGCTAGATCTACTGTCTCTATTATATTATGACAGACCAGCTAGATCTACTGTCTCTATTATATTATGACAGACCAGCTAGATCTACTGTCTCTATATATATGACAGACCAGCTAGATCTACTGTCTCTATTATATTATGACAGACCAGCTAGATCTACTGTCTCTATTATATTATGACAGACCAGCTAGATCTACTGTCTCTATTATATTATGACAGACCAGCTAGATCTACTGTCTCTATTATATTATGACAGACCAGCTAGATCTACTGTCTCTATTATATTATGACAGACCAGCTAGATCTACTGTCTCTATTATATTATGACAGACCAGCTAGATCTACTGTCTCTATTATATTATGACAGACCATAGATATGACAGACCAGCTAGATCTACTGTCTCTATTATATTATGACAGACCAGCTAGATCTACTGTCTCTATTATATTATGACAGACCAGCTAGATCTACTGTCTCTATTATATTATGACAGACCAGCTAGATCTACTGTCTCTATTATATTATGACAGACCAGCTAGATCTACTGTCTCTATTATATATGACAGACCAGCTAGATCTACTGTCTCTATTATATTATGACAGACCAGCTAGATCTACTGTCTCTATTATATTATGACAGACCAGCTAGATCTACTGTCTCTATTATATTATGACAGACCAGCTAGATCTACTGTCTCTATTATATTATGACAGACCAGCTAGATCTACTGTCTCTATTATATATATGACAGACCAGCTAGATCTACTATGACAGACCAGTCTCTGTCTTATATTATGACAGACCAGCTAGATCTACTGTCTCTATTATATTATGACAGACCAGCTAGATCTAATGTCTCTATTATATTATGACAGACCAGCTAGATCTACTGTCTCTGTCTCTATTATATTATGACAGACCAGCTAGATCTACTGTCTCTATTATATTATGACAGACCAGCTAGATCTACTGTCTCTATGTCTCTATTATATTATGACAGACCAGCTAGATCTACTGTCTCTATTATATTATGACAGACCAGCTAGATCTACTGTCTCTATTATATTATGACAGACCAGCTAGATCTACTGTCTCTATTATATTATATATTATGACCAGCTAGACCAGCTAGATCTACTGTCTCTATTATATTATGACAGACCAGCTAGATCTACTGTCTCTATTATATTATGACAGACCAGCTAGATCTACTGTCTCTATTATATTATGACAGACCAGCTAGATCTACTGTCTCTATTATATTATGACAGACCAGCTAGATCTACTGATATGACAGACCAGCTAGTCTCTATTATATTATGACAGACCAGCTAGATCTACTGTCTCTATTATATTATGACAGACCAGCTAGATCTACTGTCTCTATTATATATGACAGACCAGCTAGATCTACTGATCTACTGTCTCTATTATATTATGACAGACCAGCTAGATCTACTGTCTCTGTCTTATTATGACAGACCAGCTAGATCTACTGTCTCTATTATATTATGACAGACCTAGCTAGTCTACTGTCTCTATTATATTATGACAGACCAGCTAGATCTCTACTGTCTATTATATTATGACAGACCAGCTAGATCTACTGTCTCTGTCTCTATTATATTATGACAGACCAGCTAGATCTACTGTCTCTATTATATTATGACAGACCAGCTAGATCTACTGTCTCTATTATATTATGACAGACCAGCTAGATCTACTGTCTCTATTATATTATGACAGACCAGCTAGATCTACTGTCTCTATTATATTATGACAGACCAGCTAGATCTACTGTCTCTATTATATTATGACAGACCAGCTAGATCTACTGTCTCTATTATATTATGACAGACCAGCTAGATCTACTGTCTCTATTATATTATGACAGACCAGCTAGATCTACTGTCTCTATTATATTATGACAGACCAGCTAGATCTACTGTCTCTATTATATTATGACAGACCAGCTAGATCTACTGTCTCTATTATATTATGACAGACCAGCTAGATCTACTGTCTCTATTATATTATGACAGACCAGCTAGATCTACTGTCTCTATTATATTATGACAGACCAGCTAGATCTACTGTCTCTATTATATTATGACAGACCAGCTAGATCTACTGTCTCTATTATATTATGACAGACCAGCTAGATCTACTGTCTCTATTATATTATGACAGACCAGCTAGATCTACTGTCTCTATTATTATGACAGACCAGCTAGATCTACTGTCTCTATTATATTATGACAGACCAGCTAGATCTCTACTGTCTCTATTATATTATGACAGACCAGCTAGATCTACTGTCTCTATTATATTATGACAGACCAGCTAGATCTACTGTCTCTATTATATTATGACAGACCAGCTAGATCTACTGTCTCTATTATATTATGACAGACCAGCTAGATCTACTGTCTCTATTTATATTATGACAGACCAGCTAGATCTACTGTCTCTATTATATTATGACAGACCAGCTAGATCTACTGTCTCTATTATATTATGACAGACCAGCTAGATCTACTGTCTCTATTATATTATGACAGACCAGCTAGATCTACTGTCTCTATTATATTATGACAGACCAGCTAGATCTACTGTCTCTATTATATTATGACAGACCAGCTAGATCTACTGTCTCTATTATATTATGACAGACCAGCTAGATCTACTCTCTCTATTATATTATGACAGACCAGCTAGATCTACTGTCTGTATTATATTATGAGAGACCAGGTAGATCTACTGTCTCTATTATATTATGACATACCAGCTAGATCTACTGTCTCTATTATATTATGACAGACCAGCTAGATCTACTGTCTCTATTATATTATGACAGACCAGCTAGATCTACTGTCTCTATTATAATATGACAGACCAGCTAGATCGACTGTCTGTATTATATTATGACAGACCAGCTAGATCTACTGTCTGTATTATATTTTGACAGACCAGCTAGATCTACTGTCTCTATTATATTATGACAGACCAGCTAGATCTACTGTCTCTATTATATTATGACAGACCAGCTAGATCTACTGTCTCTATTATATTATGACAGACCAGCTAGATCTACTGTCTCTATTATATTATGACAGACCAGCTAGATCTACTGTCTCTATTATATTATGACAGACCAGCTAGATCTACTGTCTCTATTATATTATGACAGACCAGCTAGATCTACTGTCTCTATTATATTATGACAGACCAGCTAGATCTACTGTCTCTATTATATTATGACAGACCAGCTAGATCTACTGTCTCTATTATATTATGACAGACCAGCTAGATCTACTGTCTCTAGATTATATTATGACAGACCAGCTAGATCTACTGTCTCTATTATATTATGACAGACCAGCTAGATCTACTGTCTCTATTATATTATGACAGACCAGCTAGATTACTGTCTCTATTATATTATGACAGACCAGCTAGATCTACTGTCTCTATTATATTATGACAGACCAGCTAGATCTACTGTCTCTATTATATTATGACAGACCAGCTAGATCTACTGTCTCTATTATATTATGACAGACCAGCTAGATCTACTGTCTCTATTATATATATGACAGACCAGCTAGATCTACTGTCTCTATTATATTATGACAGACCAGCTAGATCTACTGTCTCTATTATATTATGACAGACCAGCTAGATCTACTGTCTCTATTATATTATGACAGACCAGCTAGATCTACTGTCTCTCTATTATATTATGACAGACCAGCTAGATCTACTGTCTCTATTATATTATGACAGACCAGCAGCTAGATCTACTGTCTCTATTATATTATGACAGACCAGCTAGATCTACTGTCTCTATTATATTATGACAGACCAGCTAGATCTACTGTCTCTATTATATTATGACAGACCAGCTAGATCTACTGTCTCTATGTCTCTATTATATTATGACAGACCAGCTAGATCTACTGTCTCTATTATATTATGACAGACCAGACCAGCTAGATCTACTGTCTCTGTCTCTATTATATTATGACAGACCAGCTAGATCTACTGTCTCTATTATATTATGACAGACCAGCTAGATCTACTGTCTCTATTATATTATGACAGACCAGCTAGATCTACTGTCTCTTATTATATTATGACAGACCAGCTAGATCTACTGTCTCTATTATATTATGACAGACCAGCTAGATCTACTGTCTCTATTATATTATGACAGACCAGCTAGATCTACTGTCTCTATTATATTATGACAGACCAGCTAGATCTACTGTCTCTGTCTCTATTATATTATGACAGACCAGCTAGATCTACTGTCTCTATTATATTATGACAGACCAGCTAGATCTACTGTCTCTATTATATTATGACAGACCAGCTAGATCTACTGTCTCTATTATATTATGACAGACCAGCTAGATCTATATTATGACAGACCAGCTGTCTCTATTATATTATGACAGACCAGCTAGATCTACTGTCTCTATTATATTATGACAGACCAGCTAGATCTACTGTCTCTATTATATTATGACAGACCAGCTAGATCTACCAGTCTATTATAATATGACAGACCAGCTAGATCTACTGTCTCTATTATATCATGACAGACCAGCTAGATCTACTGTCTCTATTATAATATGACAGACCAGCTAGATCTACTGTCTCTATTATATCATGACAGACCAGCTAGATCTAATGTATCTATTAAAATATGACAGACCAGCTCGATCTACTGTCTCTATTATATTATGACAGACCAGCTATATCTAATGTCTCTATTATATCATGACAGACCAGCTAGATCATCTGTCTCTATTATAATATGACAGACCAGCTAGATCTACTGTCTCTATATTATTATGACAGACCAGCTAGATCTACTGTCTCTATTATATTATGACAGACCAGCTAGAACTACTGTCTCTATTATATTATGACAGACCAGCTAGATCTACTGTCTCTATTATAATATGACAGACCAGCTAGATCTACTGTCTCTATTATATTATGACAGACCAGCTAGATCTATGTCTCTGTCTCTATTATATTATGACAGACCAGCTAGATCTCTGTCTCTATTATCTCTATTATATTATGACAGACCAGCTAGATCTACTGTCTCTATGTCTCTATTATATTATGACAGACCAGCTAGATCTACTGTCTCTATTATATTATGACAGACCAGCTAGATCTACTGTCTCTATTATATTATGACAGACCAGCTAGATCTACTGTCTCTATTATATTATGACAGACCAGCTAGATCTACTGTCTCTATTATATTATGACAGACCAGCTAGATCTACTGTCTCTATTATATTATGACAGACCAGCTAGATCTACTGTCTCTATTATATTATGACAGACCAGCTAGATCTACTGTCTCTATTATATTATGACAGACCAGCTAGATCTACTGTCTCTATTATATTATGACAGACCAGCTAGATCTCTGTCTCTATTATATTATGACAGACCAGCTAGATCTACTGTCTCTTTATAGTATGACAGACCAGCTAGATATACTGTCTCTATTATATTGACAGACCAGCTAGATCTACTGTCTGTCTCTATTATATTATGACAGACCAGCTAGATCTACTGTCTCTATTATCTATTAGATGACAGACCAGCTAGATCTACTGTCTCTATTATATTATGACCAAACCAGCTAGTCTACTGTCTCTGTCTCTATTATTATGACAGACCAGCTAGATCTACTGTCTCTATTATATTATGACAGACCAGCTAGATCTACTGTCTCTATTATATTATGACAGACCAGCTAGATCTACTGTCTCTATGTCTCTATTATATTATGACAGACCAGCTAGATCTACTGTCTCTATTATATTATGACAGACCAGCTAGATCTACTGTCTCTATTATATTATGACAGACCAGCTAGATCTACTGTCTCTATTATATTATGACAGACCAGCTAGATCTATTATTATGACAGACCAGCTCTCTGTCTTATATTATGACAGACCAGCTAGATCTACTGTCTCTGTCTCTATTATATTATGACAGACCAGCTAGATCTACTGTCTCTATTATATTATGACAGACCAGCTAGATCTACTGTCTCTATTATATTATGACAGACCAGCTAGATCTACTGTCTCTATTATATTATGACAGACCAGCTAGATCTACTGTCTCTCTATTATATTATGACAGACCAGCTAGATCTACTGTCTCTATTATATTATGACAGACCAGCTAGATCTACTGTCTCTATTATATTATGACAGACCAGCTAGATCTACTGTCTCTATCTCTATTATATTATGACAGACCAGCTAGATCTACTGTCTCTATTATATTATGACAGACCAGCTAGATCTACTGTCTCTATTATATTATGACAGACCAGCTAGATCTACTGTCTCTGTCTCTATTATATTATGACAGACCAGCTAGATCTACTGTCTCTATTATATTATGACAGACCAGCTAGATCTACTGTCTCTGTCTTATTATATTATGACAGACCAGCTAGATCTACTGTCTCTATTATATTATGACAGACCAGCTAGATCTACTGTCTCTATTATATTATGACAGACCAGCTAGATCTACTGTCTCTATTATATTATGACAGACCAGCTAGATCTACTGTCTCTATTATATTATGACAGACCAGCTAGATCTACTGTCTCTATTATATTATGACAGACCAGCTAGATCTACTGTCTCTACTGTCTCTATTATATTATGACAGACCAGCTAGATCTACTGTCTCTATTATATTATGACAGACCAGCTAGATCTACTGTCTCTATTATATTATGACAGACCAGCTAGATCTACTGTCTCTATTATATTATGACAGACCAGCTAGATCTACTGTCTCTATTATATTATGACAGACCAGCTAGATATATTATGACAGACCAGCTAGATCTACTGTCTCTATTATATTATGACAGACCAGCTAGATCTACTGTCTCTATTATATTATGACAGACCAGCTAGATCTACTGTCTCTATTATATTATGACAGACCAGCTAGATCTACTGTCTCTATTATATTATGACAGACCAGCTAGATCTACTGTCTCTATTATATTATGACAGACCAGCTAGATCTACTGTCTCTATTATATTATGACAGACCAGCTAGATCTACTGTCTCTATTATATTATGACAGACCAGCTAGATCTACTGTCTCTATTATATTATGACAGACCAGCTAGATCTACTGTCTCTATTATATTATGACAGACCAGCTAGATCTACTGTCTCTATTATATTATGACAGACCAGCTAGATCTACTGTCTCTGTCTCTATTATATTATGACAGACCAGCTAGATCTACTGTCTCTATTATATTATGACAGACCAGCTAGATCTACTGTCTCTATTATATTATGACAGACCAGCTAGATCTACTGTCTCTATTATGACAGACCAGCTAGATCTATGACAGACCAGCTAGATCTACTGTCTCTATTATTATGACAGACCAGCTAGATCTACTGTCTCTATTATATTATGACAGACCAGCTAGATCTACTGTCTCTATTATATTATGACAGACCAGCTAGATCTACTGTCTCTATTATATATGACAGACCAGCTAGATCTACTGTCTCTTTTATATTATGACAGACCAGCTAGATCTACTGTCTCTATTATATTATGACAGACCAGCTAGATCTACTGTCTCTATTATATTATGACAGACCAGCTAGATCTACTGTCTCTATTATACAGACCATGACAGACCAGCTAGATCTACTGTCTCTATTATAATAGAGAAACCAGCTAGATCTACTGTCTCTGTCTTATATTATGACAGACCAGCTAGATCTATGTCTCTATTATATTATGACAGACCAGCTAGATCTACTGTCTCTATTATATTATGACAGACCAGCTAGATCTACTGTCTCTATTATATTATGACAGACCAGCTAGATCTACTGTCTCTATTATATTATGACAGACCAGCTAGATCTACTGTCTCTATTATATTATGACAGACCAGCTAGATCTACTGTCTCTATTATATTATGACAGACCAGCTAGATCTACTGTCTCTATATATGACAGACCAGCTAGATCTACTGTCTCTATTATATTATGACAGACCAGCTAGATCTACTCTCTATTATTATTATGACAGACCAGCTAGATCTACTGTCTCTATTATATTATGACAGACCAGCTAGATCTACTGTCTCTATTATTATGACAGACCAGACCAGCTAGATCTACTGTCTCTATTATATTATGACAGACCAGCTAGATCTACTGTCTCTATTATATTATGACAGACCAGCTAGATCTACTGTCTCTATTATATTATGACAGACCAGCTAGATCTACTGTCTCTCTATTATATTATGACAGACCAGCTAGATCTACTGTCTCTATTATATTATGACAGACCAGCTAGATCTACTGTCTCTATTATATTATGACAGACCTATCTACTGTCTCTATTATGTATGACAGACCAGCTAGATCTACTGTCTCTATTATATATGACAGACCAGCTAGATCTACTGTCTCTATTATATTATGACAGACCAGCTAGATCTACTGTCTCTGTCTCTATTATATTATGACAGACCAGCTAGATCTACTGTCTCTATTATATTATGACAGACCAGCTAGATCTACTGTCTCTATTATATTATGACAGACCAGCTAGATCTACTGTCTCTATTATATTATGACAGACCAGCTAGATCTACTGTCTCTATTATATTATGACAGACCAGCTAGATCTACTGTCTCTATTATATTATGACAGACCAGCTAGATCTACTGTCTCTATTATATTATGACAGACCAGCTAGATCTACTGTCTCTATTATATTATGACAGACCAGCTAGATCTACTGTCTCTATTATATTATGACAGACCAGCTAGATCTACTGTCTCTATTATATTATGACAGACCAGCTAGATCTACTGTCTCTATTATATTATGACAGACCAGCTAGATCTACTGTCTCTATTATATTATGACAGACCAGCTAGATCTACTGTCTTATATTATGACAGACCAGCTAGATCTACTGTCTCTATTATATTATGACAGACCAGCTAGATCTACTGTCTCTCTATTATATTATGACAGACCAGCTAGATCTACTGTCTCTATTATATTATGACAGACCAGCTAGATCTACTGTCTCTATTATATTATGACAGACCAGCTAGATCTACTGTCTCTATTATATTATGACAGACCAGCTAGATCTACTGTCTCTATTATATTATGACAGACCAGCTAGATCTCTACTGTCTCTATTATATTATGACAGACCAGCTAGATCTACTGTCTCTCTATTATATTATGACAGACCAGCTAGATCTACTGTCTCTATTATATTATGACAGACCAGCTAGATCTACTGTCTCTATTATATATTATATTATGACAGACCAGCTAGATCTACTGTCTCTATTATATTATGACAGACCAGCTAGATCTACTGTCTCTATTATATTATGACAGACCAGCTAGATCTACTGTCTCTATTATATTATGACAGACCAGCTAGATCTACTGTCTCTATTATATTATGACAGACCAGCTAGATCTATCTACTGTCTCTATTATATTATGACAGACCAGCTAGATCTACTGTCTCTATTATATTATGACAGACCAGCTAGATCTACTGTCTCTATTATATTATGACAGACCAGCTAGATCTACTGTCTCTATTATATTATGACAGACCAGCTAGATCTACTGTCTCTATTATATTATGACAGACCAGCTAGATCTACTGTCTCTATTATATTATGACAGACCAGCTAGATCTACTGTCTCTATTATATTATGACAGACCAGCTAGATCTACTGTCTCTATTATATTATGACAGACCAGCTAGATCTACTGTCTCTATTATATTATGACAGACCAGCTAGATCTACTGTCTCTATTATATTATGACAGACCAGCTAGATCTACTGTCTCTATTATATTATGACAGACCAGCTAGATCTACTGTCTCTATTATATTATGACAGACCAGCTAGATCTACTGTCTCTCTATTATATTATGACAGACCAGCTAGACCACTAGATCTACTGTCTCTATTATATTATGACAGACCAGCTAGAGATCTACTGTCTCTATTATATTATGACAGACCAGCTAGATCTACTGTCTCTATTATATTATGACAGACCAGCTAGATCTACTGTCTCTATTATATTATGACAGACCAGCTAGATCTACTGTCTCTATTATATTATGACAGACCAGCTAGATCTACTGTCTCTATGTCTCTATTATATTATGACAGACCAGCTAGATCTACTGTCTCTATTATATTATGACAGACCAGCTAGATCTACTGTCTCTATTATATTATGACAGACCAGCTAGATCTACTGTCTCTATTATATTATGACAGACCAGCTAGATCTACTGTCTCTATTATATTATGACAGACCAGCTAGATCTACTGTCTCTATTATATTATGACAGACCAGCTAGATCTACTGTCTCTATTATATTATGACAGACCAGCTAGATCTACTGTCTCTATTATATTATGACAGACCAGCTAGATCTACTGTCTCTATTATATTATGACAGACCAGCTAGATCTACTGTCTCTATTATATTATGACAGACCAGCTAGATCTACTGTCTCTATTATATTATGACAGACCAGCTAGATCTACTGTCTCTATTATATTATGACAGACCAGCTAGATCTACTGTCTCTATTATATTATGACAGACCAGCTAGATCTACTGTCTCTATTATATTATGACAGACCAGCTAGATCTACTGTCTCTATTATATTATGACAGACCAGCTAGATCTACTGTCTCTATTATATTATGACAGACCAGCTAGATCTACTGTCTCTATTATATTATGACAGACCAGCTAGATCTACTGTCTCTATTATATGACAGACCAGCTAGATCTCTGTCTCTATTATATTATGACCAGACCACTGATCTCTCTATTATATTATGACAGACCAGCTAGATCTACTGTCTCTATTATATTATGACAGACCAGCTAGATCTACTGTCTCTATTATATATGACAGACCAGCTAGATCTACTGTCTCTATTATATTATGACAGACCAGCTAGATCTACTGTCTCTATTATATTATGACAGACCAGCTAGATCTACTGTCTCTATTATATTATGACAGACCAGCTAGATCTACTGTCTCTATTATATTATGACAGACCAGCTAGATCTACTGTCTCTATTATATTATGACAGACCAGCTAGATCTACTGTCTCTATTATATTATGACAGACCAGCTAGATCTACTGTCTCTATTATATTATGACAGACCAGCTAGATCTACTGTCTCTATTATATTATGACAGACCAGCTAGATCTACTGTCTCTATTATATTATGACAGACCAGCTAGATCTACTGTCTCTATTATATTATGACAGACCAGCTAGATCTACTGTCTCTATTATATTATGACAGACCAGCTAGATCTACTGTCTATTATATTATATTATATTATGACAGACCAGCTAGATCTACTGTCTCTATTATATTATGACAGACCAGCTAGATCTACTGTCTCTATTATATTATGACAGACCAGCTAGATCTACTGTCTCTATTATATTATGACAGACCAGCTAGATCTACTGTCTCTATTATATTATGACAGACCAGCTAGATCTACTGTCTCTATATTATGACAGACCAGCTAGATCTACTGTCTCTATTATATTATGACAGACCAGCTAGATCTACTGTCTATATTATATTATGACAGACCAGCTAGATCTACTGTCTCTATTATATTATGACAGACCAGCTAGATCTACTGTCTCTATTATATTATCACAGACCAGCTAGATCTACTGTCTCTATTATATTTTGACAGACCAGCTAGATCTACTGTCTCTATTATATTTTGACAGACCAGCTAGATCTACTGTCTCTATTATATTATGACAGACCAGCTAGATCTACTGTCTCTATTATATTATGAGACCAGACCAGCTAGATCTACTGTCTCTATTATATTATGACAGACCAGCTAGATCTACTGTCTCTATTATATTATGACAGACCAGCTAGATCTACTGTCTCTATTATATTATGACAGACCAGCTAGATCTACTGTCTATTATTATGACAGACCAGCTAGATCTATTATATTATGACAGACCAGCTAGATCTACTGTCTCTATTATATTATGACAGACCAGCTAGATCTACTGTCTCTATTATATTATGACAGACCAGCTAGATCTACTGTCTCTATTATATTATGACAGACCAGCTAGATCTACTGTCTCTATTATATTATGACAGACCAGCTAGATCTACTGTCTCTATTATATTATGACAGACCAGCTAGATCTACTGTCTCTATTATATTATGACAGACCAGCTAGATCTACTGTCTCTATTATATTATGACAGACCAGCTAGATCTACTGTCTCTATTATATTATGACAGACCAGCTAGATCTACTGTCTCTATTATATTATGACAGACCAGCTAGATCTACTGTCTCTATTATATTATGACAGACCAGCTAGATCTACTGTCTCTATTATATTATGACAGACCAGCTAGATCTACTGTCTGTCTCTATTATATTATGACAGACCAGCTAGATCTACTGTCTCTATTATATTATGACAGACCAGCTAGATCTACTGTCTCTATTATATTATGACAGTCTCTATTATATTATGACAGACCAGCTAGATCTACTGTCTCTATTATATTATGACAGACCAGCTAGATCTACTGTCTCTATTATATTATGACAGACCAGCTAGATCTACTGTCTCTATGTCTCTATTATATTATGACAGACCAGCTAGATACTGTCTCTTATATATTATGACAGACCAGCTAGATCTACTGTCTCTATTATATTATGACTGACCAGCTAGATCTACTGTAGCTATTATATTATGACAGATCAGCTAGATCTCCTGTCTAAATTATATTATGACAGACCAGCAAGATCTACTGTCTCTATTATATTATGAAAGACCAGCTAGATCTACCGTCTCTGTCTCTATTATAATATGACATACCAGCTAGATCTATTGTCTATTATATTATGACATACCAGCATGATCTACTGTCTATTATATTATGACAGACCAGCTAGATCTACTGTCTCTATTATATTATGACAGACCAGCTAGATCTACTGTCTCTATTATATTATGACAGACCAGCTAGATCTACTGTCTCTATATTATGACAGACCAGCTAGATCTACTGTCTCTATTATATTATGACAGACCAGCTAGATCTACTGTCTCTATTATATTATGACAGACCAGCTAGATCTACTGTCTCTATTATATTATGACAGACCAGCTAGATCTACTGTCTCTATTATATATATGACAGACCAGCTAGATCTACTGTCTATGTCTCTATTATATTATGACAGACCAGCTAGATCTACTGTCTCTATTATATTATGACAGACCAGCTAGATCTACTGTCTCTATTATATTATGACAGACCAGCTAGATCTACTGTCTCTATTATATTATGACAGACCAGCTAGATCTACTGTCTCTATTATATTATGACAGACCAGATCTACTGTCTCTATTATATTATGACAGACCAGCTAGATCTATTATATTATGACAGACCAGCTAGATCTACTGTCTCTATTATATTATGACAGACCAGCTAGATCTACTGTCTCTATTATATTATGACAGACCAGCTAGATCTACTGTCTCTATTATATTATGACAGACCAGCTAGATCTACTGTCTCTATTATATTATGACAGACCAGCTAGATCTACTGTCTCTATTATATTATGACAGACCAGCTAGATCTACTGTCTCTATTATATTATGACAGACCAGCTAGATCTACTGTCTGTCTCTATTATATTATGACAGACCAGCTAGATCTACTGTCTCTATTATATTATGACAGACCAGCTAGATCTACTGTCTCTATTATATTATGACAGACCAGCTAGATCTACTGTCTCTATTATATTATGACAGACCAGCTAGATCTACTGTCTCTATTATAATATGACAGACCAGCTAGATCTACTGTCTCTATTATATTATGACAGACCAGCTAGATCTACTGTCTATTATATATGACAGACCAGCTAGATCTACTGTCTCTATTATATTATGACAGACCAGCTAGATCTACTGTCTCTATTATATATGACAGACCAGCTAGATCTACTGTCTCTATTATATTATGACAGACCAGCTAGATCTACTGTCTCTATTATATTATGACAGACCAGCTAGATCTACTGTCTCTATTATATTATGACAGACCAGCTAGATCTACTGTCTCTATTATATTATGACAGACCAGCTAGATCTACTGTCTCTATTATATTATGACAGACCAGCTAGATCTACTGTCTCTATTATATTATGACAGACCAGCTAGATCTACTGTCTCTATTATATTATGACAGACCAGCTAGATCTACTGTCTCTATTATATTATGACAGACCAGCTAGATCTACTGTCTCTATTATATTATGACAGACCAGCTAGATCTACTGTCTCTCTATTACAGACCAGCTAGATCAGTCTCTAGATATAGACCAGCTAGATCTATTATATTATGACAGACCAGCTAGATCTACTGTCTCTATTATATTATGACAGACCAGCTAGATCTACTGTCTCTATTATATTATGACAGACCAGCTAGATCTACTGTCTCTATTATATTATGACAGACCAGCTAGATCTACTGTCTCTATTATATTATGACAGACCAGCTAGATCTACTGTCTCTATTATATTATGACAGACCAGCTAGATCTACTGTCTCTATTATATTATGACAGACCAGCTAGATCTACTGTCTCTATTATATTATGACAGACCAGCTAGATCTACTGTCTCTATTATATTATGACAGACCAGCTAGATCTACTGTCTCTATTATATTATGACAGACCAGCTAGATCTACTGTCTCTATTATATTATGACAGACCAGCTAGATCTACTGTCTCTATTATATTATGACAGACCAGCTAGATCTACTGTCTCTATTATATATGACAGACCAGCTAGATCTCTGTCTGTCTCTATATATTATACAGACAGACCAGCTAGATCTACTGTCTCTATTATATTATGACAGACCAGCTAGATCTACTGTCTCTCTATTATATTATGACAGACCAGCTAGATCTACTGTCTCTATTATATTATGACAGACCAGCTAGATCTACTGTCTCTATTATATTATGACAGACCAGCTAGATCTACTGTCTCTATTATAATATGACAGAGCAGCTAGATCAACTGTCTCTATTTTATTATGACTGACCAGCTAGATCTACTGTCTCTATTATATCATGACAGACCAGCTAGATCTACTGTCTCTTTTATATTATGACAGACCAGCTAGATCTACTGTCTCTATTATATCATGACAGACCAGCTAGATCTACTGTCTCTTTTATATTATGACAGACCAGCTAGATATACTGTCTCTATTATATTATGACAGACCAGCTAGTTCTACTGTCTATATTATATTATGACAGACCAGCTAGATCTACTGTCTCTATTATATCATGACAGACCAGCTAGATCTACTGTCTCTATTATAATATGACAGACCAGCTAGATCTACTGTACTGTATTATATTATGACTGACCTCTAGATTATATTATGACAGACCAGCTAGATCTACTGTCTCTATTATATTATGACAGACCAGCTAGATCTACTGTCTCTATTATGATATGACAGACCAGCTAGACTGTCTCTACTGTCTCTAGATCTACTGTCTCTATTATATTATGACAGACCAGCTAGATCTACTGTCTCTATTATATTATGACAGACCAGCTAGATCTACTGTCTCTATTATATTATGACAGACCAGCTAGATCTAATGTCTCTATTATATTATGACAGACCAGCTAGATCTACTGTCTCTGTCTCTATTATATTATGACAGACCAGCTAGATCTATTATATTATGTCTCTATGTCTCTATTATATTATGACAGACCAGCTAGATCTACTGTCTCTGTATATATATTATGACAGACCAGCTAGATCTACTGTCTCTATTATATTATGACAGACCAGCTAGATCTACTGTCTCTATTATATTATGACAGACCAGCTAGATCTACTGTCTCTATTATATTATGACAGACCAGCTAGATCTACTGTCTCTGTCTCTATTATATTATGACAGACCAGCTAGATCTACTGTCTCTATTATATTATGACAGACCAGCTAGATCTACTGTCTCTATTATATTATGACAGACCAGCTAGATCTACTGTCTCTATTATATTATGACAGACCAGCTAGATCTACTGTCTCTATTATATTATGACAGACCAGCTAGATCTACTGTCTCTATTATATTATGACAGACCAGCTAGATCTACTGTCTCTATTATATTATGACAGACCAGCTAGATCTACTGTCTCTATTATATTATGACAGACCAGCTAGATCTACTGTCTCTATTATATTATGACAGACCAGCTAGATCTACTGTCTCTATTATATTATGACAGACCAGCTAGATCTACTGTCTCTATTATATTATGACAGACCAGCTAGATCTACTGTCTCTATCTCTATTATATTATGACAGACCAGCTAGATCTACTGTCTCTATTATATTATGACAGACCAGCTAGATCTACTGTCTCTATTATATTATGACAGACCAGCTAGATCTACTGTCTCTATTATATTATGACAGACCAGCTAGATCTACTGTCTCTATTATATTATGACAGACCAGCTAGATCTACTGTCTCTATTATATTATGACAGACCAGCTAGATCTACTGTCTCTATTATATTATGACAGACCAGCTAGATCTACTGTCTCTATTATATTATGACAGACCAGCTATTATGTCTATGAGAGACCAGCTAGATCTACTGTCTCTATTATATTATGACAGACCAGCTAGATCTACTGTCTCTATTATATTATGACAGACCAGCTAGACCTACTGTCTCTGTCTCTGTTATATTATGACAGACCAGCTAGATCTACTGTCTCTATTATATTATGACAGACCAGCTAGATCTACTGTCTCTATTATAATATGAGAGACCAGCTAGACCTACTGTCTCTGTCTCTGTTATATTATGACAGACCAGCTAGATCTAATGTCTCTATTATATTATGACAGACCAGCTAGATCTACTGTCTCTATTATAATATGACAAACCAGCTAGGTCTACTGCCTCTATGTCTCTATTATATTATGACAGACCAGCTAGATCTACTGTCTCTATTATAATATGACAGACCAGCTAGATCTACTGTCTCTATTATATTATGACAGACCAGCTAGATCTACTGTCTCTATTATATTATGACAGACCAGCTAGATCTACTGTCTCTATTATATTATGACAGACCAGCTAGATCTACTGTCTCTATTATATATGAGACAGACCAGCTAGATCTATGTCTCTATTATATTATGACAGACCAGCTAGATCTACTGTCTCTATTATATTATGACAGACCAGCTAGATCTACTGTCTCTATTATATTATGACAGACCAGCTAGATCTACTGTCTCTACTGTCTCTATTATAATATGACAGACCAGCTAGATCTACTGTCTCTATATATTATGACAGACCAGCTAGATCTATTATATTATGACAGACCAGCTAGATCTACTGTCTCTATTATATTATGACAGACCAGCTAGATCTACTGTCTCTATTATATTATGACAGACCAGCTAGATCTACTGTCTCTATTATATTATGACAGACCAGCTAGATCTACTGTCTCTATTATATTATGACAGACCAGCTAGATCTACTGTCTCTATTATATTATGACAGACCAGCTAGATCTACTGTCTCTATTATATTATGACAGACCAGCTAGATCTACTGTCTCTATTATATTATGACAGACCAGCTAGATCTACTGTCTCTATTATATTATGACAGACCAGCTAGATCTACTGTCTCTATTATATTATGACAGACCAGCTAGATCTACTGTCTATATTATGACAGACCAGCTATTATATTATGACAGACCAGCTAGATCTACTGTCTCTATTATATTATGACAGACCAGCTAGATCTACTGTCTCTATTATATTATGACAGACCAGCTAGATCTACTGTCTCTATTATATTATGACAGACCAGCTAGATCTACTGTCTCTATTATATTATGACAGACCAGCTAGATCTACTGTCTCTATTATATTATGACAGACCAGCTAGATCTACTGTCTCTATTATATTATGACAGACCAGCTAGATCTACTGTCTCTATTATATTATGACAGACCAGCTAGATCTCTGTCTCTATTATATTATGACAGACCAGCTAGATCTACTGTCTCTATTATATTATGACAGACCAGCTAGATCTACTGTCTCTATTATATTATGACAGACCAGCTAGATCTACTGTCTCTATTATATTATGACAGACCAGCTAGATCTACTGTCTCTATTATATTATGACAGACCAGCTAGATCTACTGTCTCTATTATATTATGACAGACCAGCTAGATCTACTGTCTCTATTATATTATGACAGACCAGCTAGATCTACTGTCTCTATTATATTATGACAGACCAGCTAGATCTACTGTCTCTATTATATTATGACAGACCAGCTAGATCTACTGTCTCTATTATATTATGACAGACCAGCTAGACCAGCTAGATCTACTGACTCTCTATTATTATTATGACAGACCAGCTAGATCTACTGTCTCTATTATATTATGACAGACCAGCTAGATCTACTGTCTCTATTATATATGACAGACCAGCTAGATCTAATGTCTCTATTATATTATGACAGACCAGCTAGATCTACTGTCTCTATTATATTATGACAGACCAGCTAGATCTACTGTCTCTGTCTCTATGTCTATATTATATTATGACAGACCAGCTAGATCTACTGTCTCTATTATATTATGACAGACCAGCTAGATCTACTGTCTCTATTATATTATGACAGACCAGCTAGATCTACTGTCTCTATTATATTATGACAGACCAGCTAGATCTACTGTCTCTATTATATTATGACAGACCAGCTAGATCTACTGTCTCTATTTATATTATGACAGACCAGCTAGATCTACTGTCTCTATTATATTATGACAGACCAGCTAGATCTACTGTCTCTATTATATTATATGACAGACCAGCTAGATCTACTGTCTCTCTATTATATCATGACAGACCAGCTAGATCTACAGTCTCTTTTATACTATGACAGACCAGCTCGATATACTGTCTCTATTATATTATGACAGACCAGCTAGATCTACTCTACTGTCACTATTATAATTTGACTGGTCAGCTAGATCTACTGTCTCTATTATATTCATGACAGACCAGCTAGATCTACTGTCTCCATTATAATATGACAGACCAGCTAGATCTACTGTCTCTATTATATTATGACAGACCAGCTAGATCTACTGTCTCTATTATATTATGACAGACCAGCTAGATCTATGTCTCTATTATATTATGACAGACCAGCTAGATCTACTGTCTCTATTATGATATGACAGACCAGCTAGATCTACTGTCTCTATGTCTCTATTATATTATGACAGACCAGCTAGATCTACTGTCTCTATTATATTATGACAGACCAGCTAGATATCTATGTCTCTATTATATTATGACAGACCAGCTAGATCTACTGTCTCTATTATATTATGACAGACCAGCTAGATCTACTGTCTCTATTATATTATGACAGACCAGCTAGATCTACTGTCTCTATATTATGACAGACCAGCTAGATCTTATATTATGACAGACCAGCTAGATCTACTGTCGCTATTATATTATGACAGACCAGCTAGATCTACTGTCTCTATTATATTATGACAGACCAGCTAGATCTACTGTCTCTATTATATTATGACAGACCAGCTAGATCTACTGTCTCTATTATATTATGACAGACCAGCTAGATCTACTGTCTCTATTATTATATGACAGACCAGCTAGATCTACTGTCTCTATTATATTATGACAGACCAGCTAGATCTACTGACTCTTTTGTACTATGACAGACCAGCTAGATCTACTGTCTCTATTATATTTTGACAGACCAGCTAGATCTAGTCTCTACTGACTCTATCTACTGTTATATTATGACAGACCAGCTAGATCTACTGTCTCTATATATATTATGACAGACCAGCTAGATCTACTGTCTCTATTATATTATGACAGACCAGCCAGCTATCTACTCTCTGTCTCTATATTATGACAGACCAGCTAGATCTACTGTCTCTATTATTATGACAGACCAGCTAGATCTACTGTCTCTATTATATTATGACAGACCAGCTAGATCTACTGTCTCTATTATATTATGACAGACCAGCTAGATCTACTGTCTCTATTATATTATGACAGACCAGCTAGATCTCTCTTCTCTATTATATTATGACAGACCAGCTAGATCTACTGTCTCTATTATATTATGACAGACCAGCTAGATCTACTGTCTCTATTATATTATGACAGACCAGCTAGATCTACTGTCTCTATTATATTATGACAGACCAGCTAGATCTACTGTCTCTATTATATTATGACAGACCAGCTAGATCTACTGTCTCTATTATATTATGACAGACCAGCTAGATCTACTGTCTATTATATCAGACCAGCTAGATCTATTATATTATGACAGACCAGCTAGATCTACTGTCTCTATTATATTATGACAGACCAGCTAGATCTACTGTCTTTTATATTATGACAGACCAGCTAGATCTACTGTCTCTATTATATTATGACAGACCAGCTAGATCTACTGTCTCTATTATATTATGACAGACCAGCTAGATCTATTATATTATGACAGACCAGCTAGATCTACTGTCTCTATTATATTATGACAGACCAGCTAGATCTACTGTCTCTATTATATTATGACAGACCAGCTAGATCTACTGTCTCTATTATATTATGACAGACCAGCTAGATCTACTGTCTCTATTATATTATGACAGACCAGCTAGATCTACTGTCTCTATTATATTATGACAGACCAGCTAGATCTACTGTCTCTATTATATTATGACAGACCAGCTAGATCTACTGTCTCTATTATATTATGACAGACCAGCTAGATCTACTGTCTCTATTATATATGACAGACCAGCTAGATCTACTGTCTCTATTATAATATGACAGACCAGCTAGATCTACTGTCTCTATTATATTATGACAGACCAGCTAGATCTAATGTCTCTATTATATATGACAGACCAGCTAGATCTACTGTCTCTATTATATATGCCAAACCAGCTAGATCTACTGTCTCTATGTCTCTTATGACAGACCAGCTAGATCTACTGTCTATTATATTATGACAGACCAGCTAGATCTACTGTCTCTATTATATTATGACAGACCAGCTAGATCTAATGTCTCTATTATATTATGACAGACCAGCTAGATCTACTGTCTCTATTATATTATGACAGACCAGCTAGATCTACTGTCTCTATTATATATTATGACAGACCAGCTAGATCTCTCTGTCTATTATTATATTACCAGCTTATGACAGACCAGCTAGATCTACTGTCTCTATTATATTATGACAGACCAGCTAGATCTACTGTCTCTATTATATTATGACAGACCAGCTAGATCTACTGTCTCTATTATATTATGACAGACCAGCTAGATCTACTGTCTCTATTATATTATGACAGACCAGCTAGATCTACTGTCTCTATTATATTATGACAGACCAGCTAGATCTACTGTCTCTATTATATTATGACAGACCAGCTAGATCTACTGTCTCTATTATATTATGACAGACCAGCTAGATCTACTGTCTCTATTATATTATGACAGACCAGCTAGATCTACTGTCTCTATTATATTATGACAGACCAGCTAGATCTACTGTCTCTATCTATGACAGACCAGCTATCTACTGTCTCTATTATATTAGACCAGCTAGATCTACTGTCTCTATTATATTATGACAGACCAGCTAGATCTACTGTCTCTATTATATTATGACAGACCAGCTAGATCTACTGTCTCTATTATATTATGACAGACCAGCTAGATCTACTGTCTCTATTATATTATGACAGACCAGCTAGATCTACTGTCTCTATTATATTATGACAGACCAGCTAGATCTACTGTCTCTATTGTACTATGACAGACCAGGTAGATCTACTGTGTCTATTATATTATGACAGACCAGGTAGATAAACGGTCTCTATTATATAATGACAGACCAGCTAGATCTACTGTCTCTATTATATTATGACAGACCAGCTATATCTACTGCCTCTATTATATTATGACAGACCAGGTAGATCTACTGTCTCTAAAATATTATGACAGACCCGCTAGATGTACTGTCTCTATTATATTATGACAGACCAGCTAGATCTACTGTCTCTATTATATTATGACAGACCAGCTAGATCTACTGTCTCTATGTCTCTATTATATTATGACAGACCAGCTAGATCTACTGTCTCTATTATATTATGACAGACCAGGTAGATCTACTGTCTCTAATATATTATGACAGACCAGGTAGATATACTGTCTATGACAGACCAGGTAGATATACTGTCTCTATTAGAAAATGACAGACCAGCTAGATCAACTGTCGCTATTGTATTATGACAGACCAGCTAGATCTACTGTCTCTATTATATTATGACATACCAGCTAGATCTATTGTATTATGACAGACCAGCTAGATCTACTGTCTCTATTGTATTATGACAGACCAGATAGATCTACTGTGTCTATTATATTATGACAGACCAGCTAGATCTACTGTCTCTATTATATTATGACAGACCAGCTAGATCTACTGTCTCTATTATATTATGACAGACCAGCTAAATCTACTGTCTCTATTATATTATGACAGACCAGCTAGATCTACTGTGTCTCTATTATATTATGACAGACCAGCTAGATCTACTGTCTCTATTATAATATGACAGACCAGCTAGTCTACTGTCTCTGTCTCTATTATATTATGACAGACCAGCTAGATCTACTGTCTCTATTATATTATGACAGACCAGCTAGATCTACTGTCTCTATTATATATGACAGACCAGCTAGATCTACTGTCTCTATTATATATGACAGACCAGCTAGATCTACTGTCTCTATTATATTATGACAGACCAGCTAGATCTACTGTCTCTATTATATTATGACAGACCAGCTAGATCTACTGTCTCTATTATATTATGACAGACCAGCTAGATCTACTGTCTCTATTATATTATGACAGACCAGCTAGATCTACTGTCTCTATATATCTACTGTCTCTATGACAGACCAGCTAGATCTACTGTCTCTACTGTCTCTATTATATTATGACAGACCAGCTAGATCTACTGTCTCTATTATATTATGACAGACCAGCTAGATCTACTGTCTCTATTATATTATGACAGACCAGCTAGATCTACTGTCTCTATATGTCTCTATTATATTATGACAGACCAGCTAGATCTACTGTCTCTATTATATTATGACAGACCAGCTAGATCTACTGTCTCTATTATATTATGACAGACCAGCTAGATCTACTGTCTCTATTATATTATGACAGACCAGCTAGATCTACTGTCTCTATTATATTATGACAGACCAGCTAGATCTACTGTCTCTATTATTATGACAGACCAGCTAGATCTACTGTCTCTATGTCTCTATTATATTATGACAGACCAGCTAGATCTACTGTCTCTATTATATTATGACAGACCAGCTAGATCTACTGTCTCTATTATATTATGACAGACCAGCTAGATCTACTGTCTCTATTATATATATGACAGACCAGCTAGATCTACTGTCTCTATTATATTATGACAGACCAGCTAGATCTACTGTCTCTATTATATTATGACAGACCAGCTAGATCTACTGTCTCTATCTATATTATGACAGACCAGCTAGATCTAGATCTATGTCTCTATTATATTATGACAGACCAGCTAGATCTACTGTCTCTTATATTATATGACAGACCAGCTAGATCTACTGTCTCTATTATATTATGACAGACCAGCTAGATCTACTGTCTCTGTCTCTATTATACTTTGACAGACCAGCTAGATCTACTGTCTCTATTATAATATGACAGACCAGCTAGATCTACCACCTCTATTATATTATGACAGACCAGCTAGATCTAGTGTCTCTATATTTTGACAGACCAGGTAGATCTACTGTCTCTATTATATAATGACAGACCAGCTAGATCTACTGTCTCTATTATATTATGACAGACCAGCTAGATCTACTGTCTCTATTATATTATGACAGACCAGCTAGATCTACTGTCTCTGTTATATATTGAAAGACCAGCTAGATCTACTGTCTGTATTATATTATGACAGACCAGCTAGATCTACTGTCCGTATTATATTTTGCCAGACCAGCTAGATCTACTGTCTCTATTATAATATGACAGACCAGCTAGATCTACTGTCTCTATTGTACTATGACAGACCAGCTAGATCTACTGTTTCTATTATATTATGACAGACAGACCAGCTAGATCTACTGTCTCTATTATATTATGACAGACCAGCTAGATCTACTGTCTCTGTCTCTATTATATTATGACAGACCAGCTAGATCTACTGTCTCTATTATATTATGACAGACCAGCTAGATCTACTGTCTCTATTATGACAGACCAGCTAGATCTACTGTCTCTATTATATTATGACAGACCAGCTAGATCTACTGTTCTCTATTATATTATGACAGACCAGCTAGATCTACTGTCTCTCTTTATATTATGACAGACCAGCTAGATCTACTGTCTCTATTATATTATGACAGACCAGCTAGATCTACTGTCTCTATTATATTATGACAGACCAGCTAGATCTACTGTCTCTATTATATTATGACAGACCAGCTAGATCTACTGTCTCTTTTATAGTATGACAGACCAGCTAGATATACTGTCTCTATTATATTATGACAGAGCAGCTAGTTCTACTGTCTCTATTATATTATGACAGACCAGCTAGATCTACTGTCTCTATTATATCATGACAGACCAGCTAGATCTACTGTCTCTATTATAATTTGAGAAACCAGCTAGTCCTACTGTCTCTGTCTCTATTATAATATGAAAGACCAGCTAGATCTCATGTCTCTATTATATATGACAGACCAGCTGTCTCTATTAGATCTAGCTAGATCTGTCTCTATTATATATGACAGACCAGCTAGATCTCTGTCTCTGTCTCTATTATATTATGACAGACCAGCTAGATCTACTGTCTCTATTATATTATGACAGACCAGCTAGATCTACTGTCTCTATTATATTATGACAGACCAGCTAGATCTACTGTCTCTATTATATTATGACAGACCAGCTAGATCTACTGTCTCTATTATATTATGACAGACCAGCTAGATCTACTGTCTCTATTATATTATGACAGACCAGCTAGATCTACTGTCTCTATTATATTATGACAGACCAGCTAGATCTACTGTCTCTATTATATTATGACAGACCAGCTAGATCTACTGTCTCTATTATATTATGACAGACCAGCTAGATCTACTGTCTCTATTATATTATGACAGACCAATCTACTGTCTCTATTATATTATGACAGACCAGCTAGATCTACTGTCTCTATTATATTATGACAGACCAGCTAGATCTACTGTCTCTATTATATTATGACAGACCAGCTAGATATACCAGTCTCTATTATATTATGACAGACCAGCTAGATCTGCTGTCTCTATTATATTATGACAGACCAGCTAGATCTACTGTCTCTATTATATTATGACAGACCAGCTAGATCTACTGTCTCTATTATATTATGACAGACCAGCTAGATCTACTGTCTCTATTATATTATGACAGACCAGCTAGATCTACTGTCTCTATTATATTATGACAGACCAGCTAGATCTACTGTCTCTATTATGTTATGACAGACCAGCTAGATCTACTTTCTCTATTATATTATGACAGACCAGCTAGATCTACTGTCTCTATTATATTATGACAGACCAGCTAGATCTAATGTCTCTATTATATTATGACAGACCAGCTAGATCTACTGTCTATTTAATATTATGACAGACGAGCTAGATCTACTGCCTCTATTATATTATGACAGACCAGCTATATCTACTGTCTCTATTATATTATGACAGACCAGCTAGATCTACTGTCTCTATTATATTATGACAGACCAGCTATGACAGACCAGACTAGATCTACTGTCTATATATATGACAGACCAGCTAGATCTACTGTCTCTATTATATTATGACAGACCAGCTAGATCTACTGTCTCTATTATATTATGACAGACCAGCTAGATCTACTGTCTCTATTATATTATGACAGACCAGCTAGATCTACTGTCTCTATTATATTATGACAGACCAGCTAGATCTACTGTCTCTATTATATTATGACAGACCAGCTAGATCTACTGTCTCTATTATATTATGACAGACCAGCTAGATCTACTGTCTCTATTATATTATGACAGACCAGCTAGATCTACTGTCTCTATTATATTATGACAGACCAGCTAGATCTACTGTCTCTATTATATTATGACAGACCAGCTAGATCTACTACTCTCTATTATATTATGACAGACCAGCTAGATCTACTGTCTCTATTATATTATGACAGACCAGCTAGATCTACTCTCTATATTATATTATGACAGACCAGCTAGACCAGCTCTACTGTCTCTATTATATTATGACAGACCAGCTAGATCTACTGTCTCTATTATATTATGACAGACCAGCTAGATCTACTGTCTCTATTATATTATGACAGACCAGCTAGATCTACTGTCTCTATTATATTATGACAGACCAGCTAGATCTACTGTCTCTATTATATTATGACAGACCAGCTAGATCTACTGTCTCTATTATATTATGACAGACCAGCTAGATCTACTGTCTCTGTCTCTATTATATTATGACAGACCAGCTAGATCTACTGTCTCTATTATATTATGACAGACCAGCTAGATCTACTGTCTCTATTATATTATGACAGACCAGCTAGATCTACTGTCTCTATTATATTATGACAGACCAGCTAGATCTACTGTCTCTATTAATTATGACAGACCAGCTAGATCTACTGTCTATGACAGACCAGCTAGATCTACTGTCTCTATTATATTATGACAGACCAGCTAGATCTACTGTCTCTATTATATTATGACAGACCAGCTAGCTCTACTACTGTCTCTATTATATTATGACAGACCAGCTAGATCTACTGTCTCTATTATATGACAGACCAGCTAGACCTGTCTCTATTATATTATGACAGACCTAGATCTGTCTCTATTATATTATGACAGACCAGCTAGATCTACTGTCTCTTTATATTATGACAGACCAGCTAGATCTACTGTCTCTATTATATTATGACAGACCAGCTAGATCTACTGTCTCTATTATATTATGACAGACCAGCTAGATCTACTGTCTCTATTATATTATGACAGACCAGCTAGATCTACTGTCTCTATTATATTATGACAGACCAGCTAGATCTACTGTCTCTATTATATTATGACAGACCAGCTAGATCTACTGTCTCTATTATATTATGACAGACCAGCTAGATCTACTGTCTCTATTATATTATGACACCAGCTAGATCTACTGTCTCTATTATATTATGACAGACCAGCTAGATCTACTGTCTCTATTATATTATGACAGACCAGCTAGATCTACTGTCTCTATTATATCATGACAGACCAGCTAGATCTACTGTCTCTATTATATTATGACAGACCAGCTAGATCTACTGTCTCTATTATATTATGACAGACCAGCTAGATCTACTGTCTCTATTATATTATGACAGACCAGCTAGATCTACTGTCTCTATTATATTATGACAGACCAGCTAGTCTCTACTATTATCTCTATTATATTATGACAGACCAGCTAGATCTACTGTCTCTATTATATTATGACAGACCAGCTAGATCTACTGTCTCTATTATATTATGACAGACCAGCTAGATCTACTGTCTCTATTATATTATGACAGACCAGCTAGATCTACTGTCTCTATTATATTATGACAGACCAGCTAGATCTATATTATGACAGACCAGCTAGATCTACTGTCTCTATTATATTATGACAGACCAGCTAGATCTACTGTCTCTATTATATTATGACAGACCAGCTAGATCTACTGTCTCTATTATATTATGACAGACCAGCTAGATCTACTGTCTCTATTATATTATGACAGACCAGCTAGATCTACTGTCTCTATTATATTATGACAGACCAGCTAGATCTACTGTCTCTATTATATTATGACAGACCAGCTAGATCTACTGTCTCTATTATATTATGACAGACCAGCTAGATCTACTGTCTCTCTACTGTCTCTATTATATTATGACAGACCAGCTAGATCTACTGTCTCTATTATATTATGACAGACCAGCTAGATCTACTGTCTCTATTATATTATGACAGACCAGCTAGATCTACTGTCTCTATTATATTATGACAGACCAGCTAGATCTACTGTCTCTATTATATTATGACAGACCAGCTAGATCTACTGTCTCTATTATATTATGACAGACCAGCTAGATCTACTGTCTCTGTCTCTATTATATTATGACAGACCAGCTAGATCTACTGTCTCTATTATATTATGACAGACCAGCTAGATCTACTGTGTCTATTATATTATGACAGACCAGCTAGATCTACTGTCTCTATTATATTATGACAGACCAGCTAGATCTACTGTCTCTATTATATTATGACAGACCAGCTAGATCTACTGTCTCTATTATATTATGACAGACCAGCTAGATCTACTGTCTCTATTATATTATGACAGACCAGCTAGATCTACTGTCTCTATTATATTATGACAGACCAGCTAGATCTACTGTCTCTATTATATTATGACAGACCAGCTAGATCTACTGTCTCTATTATATTATGACAGACCAGCTAGATCTACTGTCTCTATTATATTATGACAGACCAGCTAGATCTACTCTATTATATTATCTCTGTCTATTATATTATGACAGACCAGCTAGATCTACTGTCTATTATGACAGACCAGCTAGATCTACTGTCTCTATTATATTATGACAGACCAGCTAGATCTACTGTCTCTATTATATTATGACAGACCAGCTAGATCTACTGTCTCTATTATATTATGACAGACCAGCTAGATCTACTGTCTCTATTATATTATGACAGACCAGCTAGATCTACTGTCTCTATTATATTATGACAGACCAGCTAGATCTCTAATGTCTCTATTATATTATGACAGACCAGCTAGATCTACTGTCTCTATTATATTATGACAGACCAGCTAGATCTACTGTCTCTATTATATTATGACAGACCAGCTAGATCTACTGTCTCTATTATATTATGACAGACCAGCTAGATCTACTGTCTCTATTATATTATGACAGACCAGCTAGATCTACTGTCTCTATTATATTATGACAGACCAGCTAGATCTACTGTCTCTATTATATTATGACAGACCAGCTAGATCTACTGTCTCTATTATATTATGACAGACCAGCTAGATCTACTGTCTCTATTATATTATGACAGACCAGCTAGATCTACTGTCTCTATTATATTATGACAGACCAGCTAGATCTACTGTCTCTATTATATTATGACAGACCAGCTAGATCTACTGTCTCTATTATATTATGACAGACCAGCTAGATCTACTGTCTATTATATTATGACAGACCAGCTAGATCTACTGTCTCTATTATATATGACAGACCAGCTAGATCTACTGTCTCTATTATATTATGACAGACCAGCTAGATCTACTGTCTCTATTATATTATGACAGACCAGCTAGATCTACTGTCTCTATTATATTATGACAGACCAGCTAGATCTACTGTCTCTATTATATTATGACAGACCAGCTAGATCTACTGTCTCTATTATATTATGACAGACCAGCTAGATCTACTGTCTCTATTATATTATGACAGACCAGCTAGATCTACTGTCTCTATTATATTATGACAGACCAGCTAGATCTACTGTCTCTATTATATTATGACAGACCAGCTAGATCTACTGTCTCTATTATATTATGACAGACCAGCTAGATCTACTGTCTCTATTATATTATGACAGACCAGCTAGATCTACTGTCTCTATTATATTATGACAGACCAGCTAGATCTACTGTCTCTATTATATTATGACAGACCAGCTAGATCTATCTATGACAGACCAGCTAGATCTGTCTCTATTATATTATGACAGACCAGCTAGATCTAATGTCTCTATTATATTATGACAGACCAGCTAGATCTACTGTCTCTATTTATATTATGACAGACCAGCTAGATCTACTGTCTCTATTATATTATGACAGACCAGCTAGATCTACTGTCTCTATTATATTATGACAGACCAGCTAGATCTACTGTCTCTATTATATTATGACAGACCAGCTAGATCTACTGTCTCTATTATATTATGACAGACCAGCTAGATCTACTGTCTCTATTATATTATGACAGACCAGCTAGATCTACTGTCTCTATTATATTATGACAGACCAGCTAGATCTACTGTCTCTATTATATTATGACAGACCAGCTAGATCTACTGTCTCTGTCTCTATTATATTATGACAGACCAGCTAGATCTACTGTCTCTATTATATTATGACAGACCAGCTAGATCTACTGTCTCTATTATATTATGACAGACCAGCTAGATCTACTGTCTCTATTATATTATGACAGACCAGCTAGATCTACTGTCTCTATTATATTATGACAGACCAGCTAGATCTACTGTCTCTATTATATTATGACAGACCAGCTAGATCTACTGTCTCTATTATATTATGACAGACCAGCTATCTACTGTCTCTATTATATTATGACAGACCAGCTAGATCTACTGTCTCTATTATATTATGACAGACCAGCTAGATCTACTGTCTCTATTATATTATGACAGACCAGCTAGATCTACTGTCTCTATTATATTATGACAGACCAGCTAGATCTACTGTCTCTATTATATTATGACAGACCAGCTAGATCTACTGTCTCTATTATATTATGACAGACCAGCTAGATCTACTGTCTCTATTATATTATGACAGACCAGCTAGATCTACTGTCTCTATTATATTATGACAGACCAGCTAGATCTACTGTCTCTATTATATTATGACAGACCAGCTAGATCTACTGTCTCCTTGTCTCTATTATATTATGACAGACCAGCTAGATCTACTGTCTCTATTATATTATGACAGACCAGCTATATCTACTGTCTCTATTATATTATGACAGACCAGCTAGATCTACTGTCTCTATTATATTATGACAGACCAGCTAGATCTACTGTCTCTATTATATTATGACAGACCAGCTAGATCTACTGTCTCTATTATATTATGACAGACCAGCTAGATCTACTGTCTCTATTATATTATGACAGACCAGCTAGATCTACTGTCTCTATTATATTATGACAGACCAGCTAGATCTACTGTCTCTTTTATATTATGACAGACCAGCTAGATCTACTGTCTCTATTATATTATGACAGACCAGCTAGATCTACTGTCTCTATTATATTATGACAGACCAGCTAGATCTACTGTCTCTATTATATTATGACAGACCAGCTAGATCTACTGTCTCTATTATATTATGACAGACCAGCTAGATCTACTGTCTCTATTATATTATGACAGACCAGCTAGATCTACTGTCTCTATTATATTATGACAGACCAGCTAGATCTACTGTCTCTATTATATTATGACAGACCAGCTAGATCTACTGTCTCTATTATATTATGACAGACCAGCTAGATCTACTGTCTCTATTATATTATGACAGACCAGCTAGATCTACTGTCTCTATTATATTATGACAGACCAGCTAGATCTACTGTCTCTATTATATTATGACAGACCAGCTAGATCTACTGTCTCTATTATATTATGACAGACCAGCTAGATCTACTGTCTCTATTATATTATGACAGACCAGCTAGATCTACTGTCTCTATTATATTATGACAGACCAGCTAGATCTACTGTCTCTATTATATTATGACAGACCAGCTAGATCTACTGTCTCTATTATATTATGACAGACCAGCTAGATCTACTGTCTCTATTATATTATGACAGACCAGCTAGATCTACTGTCTCTATTATATTATGACAGACCAGCTAGATCTACTGTCTCTATTATATTATGACAGACCAGCTAGATCTACTGTCTCTATTATATTATGACAGACCAGCTAGATCTACTGTCTCTATTGTATTATGACACGACCAGCTAGATGTGCTGTCTCTGTGTCTCTATTATATTATGACAGACCAGCTTGATCTACTGTCTCTATTATATTATGACAGACCAGCTTGATCTACTGTCTCTATTATATTATGACAGACCAGCTAGATCTACTGTCTCTATTATATTATGACAGACCAGCTAGATCTACTGTCTCTATTATATTATGACAGACCAGCTAGATCTACTGTCTCTATTATATTATGACAGACCAGCTAGATCTACTGTCTCTATTATATTATGACAGACCAGCTAGATCTACTGTCTGTATTATATTATGACAGACCAGCTAGATCTACTGTCTCTATTATATTATGACAGACCAGCTAGATCTACTGTCTCTATTATATTATGACAGACCAGCTAGATCTACTGTCTCTATTATATTATGACAGACCAGCTAGATCTACTGTCTCTATTATATTATGACAGACCTCTATCTATGTCTCTATTATATTATGACAGACCAGCTAGATCTACTGTCTCTATTATATTATGACAGACCAGCTAGATCTACTGTCTCTCTTTATATTATGACAGACCAGCTAGATCTACTGTCTCTATTATATTATGACAGACCAGCTAGATCTACTGTCTCTATTATATTATGACAGACCAGCTAGATCTACTGTCTCTATTATATTATGACAGACCAGCTAGATCTAATGTCTCTATTATATTATGACAGACCAGCTAGATCTACTGTCTCTATTATATTATGACAGACCAGCTAGATCTATGTCTCTATTATATGACAGACCAGCTAGATCTACTGTCTCTATTATATTATGACAGACCAGCTAGATCTACTGCCTCTATTATATTATGACAGACCAGCTAGATCTACTGTCTCTATTATATTATGACAGACCAGCTAGATCTACTGTCTCTATTATATTATGACAGACCAGCTAGATCTACTGTCTCTATTATATTATGACAGACCAGCTAGATCTACTGTCTCTATTATATTATGACAGACCAGCTAGATCTACTGTCTCTTTTATATTATGACAGACCAGCTAGATATACTGTCTCTATTATATTATGACAGACCAGCTAGATCTACTGTCTCTATTATATTATGACAGACCAGCTAGATCTACTGTCTCTATTATATTATGACAGACCAGCTAGATCTACTGTCTCTATTATATTATGACAGACCAGCTAGATCTACTGTCTCTATTATATTATGACAGACCAGCTAGATCTACTGTCTCTATTATATTATGACAGACCAGCTAGATCTACTGTCTCTATTATATTATGACAGACCAGCTAGATCTACTGTCTCTATTATATTATGACAGACCAGCTAGATCTACTGTCTCTATTATATTATGACAGACCAGCTAGATCTACTGTCTCTATTATATTATGACAGACCAGCTAGATCTACTGTCTCTATTATATTATGACAGACCAGCTAGATCTACTGTCTCTATTATATTATGACAGACCAGCTAGATCTACTGTCTCTATTATATTATGACAGACCAGCTAGATCTACTGTCTCTATTATATTATGACAGACCAGCTAGATCTACTGTCTCTATTATATTATATTATGACAGACCAGCTAGATCTACTGTCTCTATTATATTATGACAGACCAGCTAGATCTACTGTCTCTATTATATTATGACAGACCAGCTAGATCTACTGTCTCTATTATATTATGACAGACCAGCTAGATCTACTGTCTCTATTATATTATGACAGACCAGCTAGATCTACTGTCTCTATTATATTATGACAGACCAGCTAGATCTACTGTCTCTATTATATTATGACAGACCAGCTAGATCTACTGTCTCTATTATATTATGACAGACCAGCTAGATCTACTGTCTCTATTATATTATGACAGACCAGCTAGATCTACTGTCTCTATTATATTATGACAGACCAGCTAGATCTACTGTCTCTATTATATTATGACAGACCAGCTAGATCTACTGTCTCTATTATATTATGACAGACCAGCTAGATCTACTGTCTCTATTATATTATGACAGACCAGCTAGATCTACTGTCTCTATTATATTATGACAGACCAGCTAGATCTACTGTCTCTATTATATTATGACAGACCAGCTAGATCTACTGTCTCTATTATATTATGACAGACCAGCTAGATCTACTGTCTCTATTATATTATGACAGACCAGCTAGATCTACTGTCTCTATTATATTATGACAGACCAGCTAGATCTACTGTCTCTATTATATTATGACAGACCAGCTAGATCTACTGTCTCTATTATATTATGACAGACCAGCTAGATCTACTGTCTCTATTATATTATGACAGACCAGCTAGATCTACTGTCTCTATTATATTATGACAGACCAGCTAGATCTACTGTCTCTATTATATTATGACAGACCAGCTAGATCTACTGTCTCTATTATATTATGACAGACCAGCTAGATCTATTATATTATGACAGACCAGCTAGATCTACTGTCTCTATTATATTATGACAGACCAGCTAGATCTACTGTCTCTATTATATTATGACAGACCAGCTAGATCTACTGTCTCTATTATATTATGACAGACCAGCTAGATCTACTGTCTCTATATCTCTATTATATTATGACAGACCAGCTAGATCTACTGTCTCTATTATATTATGACAGACCAGCTAGATCTACTGTCTCTATTATATTATGACAGACCAGCTAGATCTACTGTCTCTATTATATTATGACAGACCAGCTAGATCTACTGTCTCTGTTATATTATGACAGACCAGCTAGATCTACTGTCTCTATTATATTATGACAGACCAGCTAGATCTACTGTCTCTATTATATTATGACAGACCAGCTATATCTACTGTCTCTATTATATTATGACAGACCAGCTAGATCTACTTTCTCTATTATATTATGACAGACCAGCTAGATCTACTGTCTCTATTATATTATGACAGACCAGCTAGATCTACTGTCTCTATTATATTATGACAGACCAGCTAGATCTACTGTCTCTATTATATTGTGAGAGACCAGCTAGATCTACTGTCTCTATTAAATTATGTTATGACAGACCAGCTAGATCTACTGTCTCTATTATATTATGACAGACCAGCTAGATCTACTGTCTCTATTATATTATGACAGACCAGCTAGATCTACTGTCTCTATTATATTATGACAGACCATCTTGATATACTTTCTCTATTATATTATGACAGACCAGCTAGATCCACTGTCTCTATTATATTATGACAGACCAGCTAGATCTACTGTCTCTATTATATTATGACAGACCAGCTAGATCTACTGTCTCTATTATATTATGACAGACCAGCTAGATCTACTGTCTCTATTGTATTATGACAGACCAGCTAGATCTACTGTCTCTATTATATAATGACAGACCATCTTGTTCTACTGTCTCTATTATATTATGACAGACCAGGTAGATCTTACTGTTGCTATTATATTATGACAGACCAGCTAGATCTACTGTCTCTGTCTCTATTATATTATCACAGACCAGGTAGATCTACTGTTGCTATTATATTATGACAGACCAGCTAGATCTACTGTCTCTGTCTCTATTATATTATGACAGACCAGCTAGATCTACAGTCTCTATTATATTATGACAGACCAGCTAGATCTACTGTCTCCATTGTATTATGACAGACCAGCTAGATCTACTTTCTCTATTATAATATGACAGACCATCGAGATCTACTGTCTCTATTATATTATGACAGACTAGCTAGATCTACTGTCTCTATTATATTGTGACAGACCAGCTAGATCTACTGTCTCTATTATATTATGACAGACCAGCTAGATCTACTGTCTCTATTATATTATGACAGACCAGCTAGATCTACTGTCTCTATTATATTATGACAGACCAGCTAGATCTACTGTCTCTATTATATTATGACAGACCAGCTAGATCTACTGTCTCTATTATATTATGACAGACCAGCTAGATCTACTGTCTCTATTATATTATGACAGACCAGCTAGATCTACTGTCTCTATTATATTATGACAGACCAGCTAGATCTACTGTCTCTATTATATTATGACAGACCAGCTAGATCTACTGTCTCTATTATATTATGACAGACCAGCTAGATCTACTGTCTCTATTATATTATGACAGACCAGCTAGATCTACTGTCTCTATTATATTATGACAGACCAGCTAGATCTACTGTCTCTATTATATTATGACAGACCAGCTAGATCTACTGTCTCTATTATATTATGACAGACCAGCTAGATCTACTGTCTCTATTATATTATGACAGACCAGCTAGATCTACTGTCTCTATTATATTATGACAGACCAGCTAGATATACTTTCTCTATTATAATATGACAGACCAGCTAGATCTACTGTCTCTATTATATTATGACAGACCAGCTAGATCTATTGTCTCTATTGTACTATGACAGACCAGCTAGATCTACTATCTCTATTATATTATGACAGACCAGCTAGATCTACTGTCTCTATTATAATATGACAGACCAGCAAGATCTACTGTCTCTATGTCTCTATTATATTATGACTGTCTCTATTATATTATGACAGACCAGCTAGATCTACTGTCTCTATTGTATTATGACAGACCAGCTAGATCTACTGCCTCTATTATATTATGACAGACCAACTAGATCTACTGTCTCTATTATATTATGACAGACCAGCTAGATCTACTGTCTCTATTATATTATGACAGACCAGCTAGATCTACTGTCTCTATTATAGTATGACAGACCAGCTAGATCTACTGTCTCTATTATATTATGACAGACCAGCTAGATCTACTGTCTCTATTATATCATGACAGGCCAGCTAGATCTACTGTCTCTTTTATAGTATGACAGACC
>NC_056449.1:36374847-36504847 GCF_018296145.1 Oncorhynchus tshawytscha
CAAACCACCCCGAGCCAGGGACAGGGAGCGTTACAATCCTCTCCCATCACTACTTCCTCCTCCTCTCCGGTCCCTGGCAGACCTCCTCTCTCTCTCCATCAGCACCCCGCCCCCCTCCTCGGCCGCCCCTTGCCCCGCGCCCCCCACCTTCAGACAGAGGCGGAGAGAAAGACTGCTCAAACGCAAGCAAAGGTCGAAGGGCACTGAGGACCCCATGGAAGTCATCACACTGACATGACGCCACTGACTGATGTTGAACACTGTGTTCTAATCACGTCACAGGAACGTGAAGCCAAGGCAGAAGCATTAAAACACTGTAGAATGGTCACCGTATGTCCCTGGTTAAGATGCTGTTATCACTGTGAACCAGAGGCAATGCAGCATGATTCCTCCTCAGTGCCTCCTGGGTTTTGACCAGAGTGATGTCTGTCTGTGAATTCAGCTGAAGTGCTGCTCGATCTCTCTCTCACTGTAATCAACTCCACTGAAGACGAGAAATAGGCCAGTAAATTAGTTTTGAGCTGCTGAATTGGGAACAGTGGTATGACTTGTTATAAGCAGACATACCAGTGAGTTGAAGATGCAATGTCACTTGCTATGTCTGTGTGTGTGTATTAGAGATATATATATATATCACTCTTATGACACTGAATAACTTGATTATGTCACTAAGTGCTACAGGGAGCCCTCTGAGAATTCCTACCCATAATCCTCAATGGATGGGGAGGCCAGAGTTCATTGTTCTGTCACTGCAGAGGAATTCCACAGTTAACATACCTGTCATGTTTTGGTTCTCTTCCCATCCTCCTTCCTTTTTGAGCGAGAGGGTGTATTAATGTAGCATTCTAATTCTATGCTTGGAACTTTGTTGATGTGTACATAATGACATGCTGCTGCCGTCTCTATGAACTGATGGTTCTGTGTGAGCTGAAGACTTGTTTCCATCAACCACAGTGTATATCAGGGACTTGATGTAACAGATTACTTGAATACGATGCCATTGAAACGTGACGTAACTTTTAATTTAAGTTGTTGCTTTATTTTGTATTCCTTGGTTGTTTTTGTTTTGTACTGGTGTGAAACACATTTTTAATTATTTTATTTTTTATTTTTTTATGTAAAAAGCCATTGTATAGCAACTGAATATTCAGGCTCAGGTTGTTAGGCGGAGGATATCCAATCAGCTGTTTTCTTACTATTTTGTGTGCTTTATGTAGATGCTAGCATGGCACCCGGGAGGGTTTCTCACTTCTCTCCCAGAGGAAGAGGACCTGCCTTTTTTAAATGACATACTAAGATCTATAAAACACACTGTTTTGCATCCTGATGGAATCCGTGACCTCGCGGTCGATGAAACACACAAGCCCATCTGCAGCTTATCACTAATTGCTTCCCACATTTCCAAAACTTCCACTTCCTGCTGGAACGTAAACACATCCAGATTCCCCTTCTGCGTCACAGGCGGTCTCGCTGGTTACTCGATGGCCGAAAATCTAAATCAGGGGCTCACTCAGAAGGACAGTTAGAAGGTTACAGAATGTTTAGATGCCCATAACTGATCTAAACAGCACGTTTCTATCTGTTGTGCAGAGCAGGGAATGATGGAAGCTCTAGAAATCACATTTCTATCTGCAACAGTGTTAACTTCTGGTCCTTTTCTGTCGGTATGCTTTGAATGTGTACATTTTTACTATGGTTGTACCTTGTCCCCAACAGTTTTCATACTTGAACTATGCTGATACTACTACGGCTGTGTTCTGATTCTCAATGTTCTGGGCTTAGATATCGAGACACTTCCATTGAACACTGTGAAGCCTGGCTTTAGTGAGATATCTGGCAAGCATCTGAAATGTGTCTAAACTTATTATAGCATAAACATACCTTACTGTCGTCTAGTATTTTACTACAAATGGAATGAAGGGCTTAGTAGGAACCAAATGCATCTTCCTGACTGATCTCTTCTGAACTGTCAATCCCACTCACTGTATGGTCATCACTACTTTTATAGACAAAAGGATTCTTCCTTTCAACTTTGTATAGTTTTTTTTTTAAAGTGCATTTTATTTAGTCTTGTTCTTGCTGTGTTAATAAAGATGGATGCGGTCGGTGTGGAGTACTAGGTCATATTCATTAGGCACCAAACGGAAGTGGAGTACTAGGTCATATTCATTAGACACCAAACAGAAGTGGAGTACTAGGTCATATTCATTAGGCACCAAACAGAAGTGGAGTACTAGGTCATATTCATTAGGCACCAAACAGAAGTGGAGTACTAGGTCATATTCATTAGGCACCAAACGGAAGTGGAGTACTAGGTCATATTCATTAGGCACCAAACAGAAGTGGAGTACTAGGTCATATTCATTAGGCACCAAACAGAAGTGGAGTACTAGGTCATATTCATTAGGCACCAAACAGAAGTGGAGTACTAGGTCATATTCATTAGACACCAAACGGAAGTGGAGTACTAGGTCATATTCATTAGGCACCAAACAGAAGTGGAGTACTAGGTCATATTCATTAGGCACCAAACAGAAGTGGAGTACTAGGTCATATTCATTAGGCACCAAACGGAAGTGGAGTACTAGGTCATATTCATTAGACACCAAACGGAAGTGGAGTACTAGGTCATATTCATTAGGCACCAAACGGAAGTGGAGTACTAGGTCATATTCATTAGACACCAAACGGAAGTGGAGTACTAGGTCATATTCATTAGGCACCAAACAGAAGTGGAGTACTAGGTCATATTCATTAGACACCAAACGGAAGTGGAGTACTAGGTCATATTCATTTGACACCAAACGGAAGTGGAGTACTAGGTCATATTCATTAGGCACCAAACTAGGTCATATTCATTAGGCACCAAACGGAAGTGGAGTACTAGGTCATATTCATTAGACACCAAACGGAAGTGGAGTACTAGGTCATATTCATTAGACACCAAACGGAAGTGGAGTACTAGGTCATATTCATTTGACACCAAACGGAAGTGGAGTACTAGGTCATATTCATTAGGCACCAAACGGAAGTGGAGTACTAGGTCATATTCATTTGACACCAAACGGAAGTGGAGTACTAGGTCATATTCATTAGACACCAAACGGAAGTGGAGTACTAGGTCATATTCATTAGACACCAAACGGAAGTGGAGTACTAGGTCATATTCATTAGGCACCAAACGGAAGTGGAGTACTAGGTCATATTCATTTGACACCAAACGGAAGTGGAGTACTAGGTCATATTCATTAGACACCAAACGGAAGTGGAGTACTAGGTCATATTCATTTGACACCAAACGGAAGTGGAGTACTAGGTCATATTCATTAGACACCAAACGGAAGTGGAGTACTAGGTCATATTCATTAGGCACCAAACGGAAGTGGAGTACTAGGTCATATTCATTAGGCACCAAACGGAAGTGGAGTACTAGGTCATATTCATTAGACACCAAACGGAAGTGGAGTACTAGGTCATATTCATTAGGCACCAAACGGAAGTGGAGTACTAGGTCATATTCATTAGGCACCAAACGGAAGTGGAGTACTAGGTCATATTCATTAGGCACCAAACGGAAGTGGAGTACTAGGTCATATTCATTTGACACCAAACGGAAGTGGAGTACTAGGTCATATTCATTAGACACCAAACGGAAGTGGAGTACTAGGTCATATTCATTAGGCACCAAACGGAAGTGGAGTACTAGGTCATATTCATTAGGCACCAAACAGAAGTGGAGTACTAGGTCATATTCATTAGACACCAAACGGAAGTGGAGTACTAGGTCATATTCATTAGGCACCAAACGGAAGTGGAGTACTAGGTCATATTCATTAGACACCAAACGGAAGTGGAGTACTAGGTCATATTCATTAGACACCAAACGGAAGTGGAGTACTAGGTCATATTCATTAGACACCAAACGGAAGTGGAGTACTAGGTCATATTCATTAGACACCAAACGGAAGTGGAGTACTAGGTCATATTCATTAGGCACCAAACGGAAGTGGAGTACTAGGTCATATTCATTAGCACCAAACGGAAGTGGAGTACTAGGTCATATTCATTAGACACCAAACGGAAGTGGAGTACTAGGTCATATTCATTAGACACCAAACGGAAGTGGAGTACTAGGTCATATTCATTAGGCACCAAACGGAAGTGGAGTACTAGGTCATATTCATTAGGCACCAAACGGAAGTGGAGTACTAGGTCATATTCATTAGGCACCAAACGGAAGAAGACTGACACAGGGAGGGACTAAATAAGCTTTTTCTTTATTGGACAAGTTAGTTTTGGCTACGATATGACCTATTGAATAAGACCCTGTTTTATAAGTAAAAGTACTCTCTTCCCTCACTAAAAAGCTACTTCTCTCACTGAGGTCTCAAGCTGTTTTTGTTGGTAGAACCATAGCATTAGAATAATTCATTCTGTTTATGGCTCGAACTCTTCTCACAGCCATCACTGTCTAGCCCTCACTACTGGTTCATCTTTTAGGACTTATTCTTTGACATTATTTTGTGATTTGACTCCATTTTGGTCCTTGCTGCCAGAAAGCAGAGAGCTCTGAACACATAACTATGTTGCATATTGTAGCCTTGACTGGTGTACTGCACATGTTTCTATAGCGATACTGCACATGTTTCTATAGCGATACTGCACATGTTTCTATAGCGATACTGTGCATTTTTCTATGTACACAGAACTGTGCTGATACCAAACAACCACACTACTTGTCATTTCATTGGACATGAGAAATGTCCCAGTATTTTTGTTTATAAAGGGGCTTCTTTTATCAGATGAGCCATTGAAATAAACAACAAACGGAATATCTTCACTGAGTTGGTGTTTGTTTTTGTGCACCGGGGGGGCAGAAACCCTGGTCTAGCTGACTTAAACTGAGGGGGAGGAATATGAAGTGTCCCCCAGACATTTTTCTACAAATCAACTCTTCTCTTCAGTCCTCACACTCCACCCCCTCGTCTCATTCATCATTCAGCGTGGTCCGTGTTCTACGACATTCTGTCATGGAGGCCTATTCATCACACACTCAGACAAGAGTGTTTTATGAATGTTAACACACAGACGTCACACAGTGAAACATTACCATCCAATTAATTCCTTCCAAAATAATTGTCCATTATTTATATTTTTTCACATATACTATAGCTTCTGATGGGATCACTGGAGGAGGATATAGTGAGATCAAGTAGCAGGAGACACCAGACACACAGTGCATCTGTAGACTAGTGAAGAGACCAGCCACACAGTCCATCTGTAGACTAGTGAAGAGAACAGCTACACAGTCCATCTGTAGACTAGTGAAGACACCAGCCACACAGTCCATCTGTAGACTAGTGAAGACACCAGCCACACAGTCCATCTGTAGACTAGTGAAGAGACCAGCTACACAGTCCATCTGTAGACTAGTGAAGACACCAGCCACACAGTCCATCTGTAGACTAGTGAAGACACCAGCCACACAGTCCATCTGTAGACTAGTGAAGACACCAGCCACACAGTCCATCTGTAGACTAGTGAAGACACCAGCCACACAGTCCATCTGTAGACTAGTGAAGAGACCAGCCACACAGTCCATCTGTAGACTAGTGAAGAGACCCGCCACACAATCCATCTGTAGACTAGTGAAGAGACCAGCCACACAGTCCATCTGTAGACTAGTGAAGAGACCAGCTACACAGTCCATCTGTAGACTAGTGAAGACACCAGCCACACAGTCCATCTGTAGACTAGTGAAGACACCAGCCACACAGTCCATCTGTAGACTAGTGAAGAGACCAGCCACACAGTCCATCTGTAGACGAGAGATCTGTAGACGAGAGAAGACACACCAGCCACACAGTCCATCTGTAGACTTGTGAAGAGACCAGCCACACAATCCATCTGTAGACTAGTGAAGAGACCAGCCACACAGCCCATCTGTAGACTAGTGAAGATACCAGCCACACAGTCCATCTGTAGACTAGTGAAGAGACCAGCTACACAGTCCATCTGTAGACTAGTGAAGACACCAGCCACACAGTCCATCTGTAGACTAGTGAAGACACCAGCCACACAGTCCATCTGTAGACTAGTGAAGACACCAGCCACACAGTCCATCTGTAGACTAGTGAAGACACCAGCCACACAGTCCATCTGTAGACTAGTGAAGAGACCAGCCACACAATCCATCTGTAGACTAGTGAAGAGACCAGCCACACAGTCCATCTGTAGACAAGTGAAGACACCAGCCACACAGCCCATCTGTAGACTAGTGAAGACACCAGCCACACAGTCCATCTGTAGACTAGTGAAGAGACCAGCTACACAATCCATCTGTAGACTAGTGAAGAGACCAGCCACACAGCCCATCTGTGGAGACTAGTGAAGACACCATCCACACAGTCCATCTGTAGACTAGTGAAGACACCAGCCACACAGTCCATCTGTAGACTAGTGAAGAGACCGGCCACACAGCCCATCTGTGGAGACTAGTGAAGAGACCAGCCACACAGTCCATCTGTAGACTAGTGAAGAGACCAGCCACACAGCCCATCTGTAGACTAGTGAAGACACCAGCCACACAGTCCATCTGTAGACTAGTGAAGAGACCAGCCACACAGCCCATCTGTGGAGACTAGTGAAGACACCGGCCACACAGCCAATCTATGGAGAATAGTGAAGATACCGGCCACACAGTCTATCTGTAGACTAGTGAAGACACCAGCCACACAGCCCATCTGTAGAAACTAGTGAAGACCTCAGCCACACAGCCCATCTGTGGAGACTAGTGAAGACACCAGCCACACAGCCCATCTGTAGAAACTAGTGAAGACCTCAGCCACACAGCCCATCTGTGGAGACTAGTGAAGACACCAGCCACACAGCCCATCTTTAGAAACTAGCGAAGACACCAGCCACACAGCCCATCTGTAGAAACTAGTGAAGACACCAGCCACATAGCCCATCTGTAGAAACTAGTGAAGACACCAGCCACACAGCCCATCTGTAGAAACTAGTGAAGACACCAGCCACACAGCCCATCTGTGGAGACTAGTGAAGACACCAGCCACACAGCCCATCTGTAGAAACTAGTGAAGACACCAGCCACACAGCCCATCTGTGGAGACTAGTGAAGACACCAGCCACACAGCCCATCTGTGGAGACTAGTGAAGACACCAGCCACACAGCCCATCTGTGGAGACTAGTACAGTGGCGATTGGAGAAGCAGGGTGGGATGTGAAATAATGGTGCACATTTTTTTTTTTAAACAATCCAAATGACCTCAATGGCTCCTTCAGTTATCCCGGCCTTCCATAGTTCTGTTGGAGGATATGGTAGTCAGGTCAAATAACCCCGCTGTAGGGAGTGCAGTGGGAGGTATTGTGGGGTTGGTGTTAGAGCCAGTAGTGGATCATTGTCTCCAGGCTTTGTGTGTGAAGCTAAGACGCAGTGTGGCCGGCTTCCTTTTCATTTGTCTGTTGATGGAGAGGGTGTGTGTGTGTGTATATATACAGTGGGGAGAACAAGTATTTGATACACTGACGATTTTGCAGGTTTTCCTACTTACAAAGCATGTAGAGGTCTGTATTTTTTTTATCATAGGAATATATATATATCATAGGAATATATATATTCATGTTGGAGATTCCTCACCCTGTAATTGTCTTCATTGGGTGGCTGGTGTCTGTGTCCACATGCTTCTGAGGAATTTACTGGGGCTTCTTGAAGACACGCTGGGCAGGATCAGATGAATGTATTGTCCCAGGGATTAGATGTATTTAAAAGTTAAACCAACATTGACTACTAACATACATGTAAACAGTTTTGTTGATAATTCTGTGACTGTCCAGTTCATAAAACCAGTGGCCAAGCCTCTGGTGGGACCAGGGTTGGGTAAGTTACTTTTTAAATGTAATCCATAACACTTACTAGTTAGGCCTACCTGTCCAAAATTGTAATCAATAGCGTAGTTGTTTTGGTTTACGCAAAATTAGTATCGTAATGTCATTACTTTCATGCCGAGCCAGCCTTCAGCTGTCTCGAGACATTTCAAGATGCTTTGAGACATGTCTTGAGACATTTGCTGTTTTTAAGACGTGTCTTGAGACAGCCCATGCCATTTTGTGCCATGTCTTGAAGACATGCAATTCTATAGGACGTCTCAAGACACTGTTGTTATTTAGGTCTACATATATTGGGCTCCTGAGTGGCGCAGCGGTCTAAGGCACTACATCTCGGTGCTAGAGGCGTCACTACAGACACCCTGGTTCGATTCCAGGCTGTATCACAACTGGCCGTGATTGGGAGTCCCATAGGGCGGCCCAGCGTCGTCCGGGTTTGGCCGTCATTGTAAATAAAAATTTGTTCTTAACTGACTTGCCTAGCTAAATTAAATAAATTGACAGTACCTGACACATTTTATTCATGTCTATATAATTGAAAAAGAAGAAAATATTAAGGAAACATAAGATAAAAATAAAGAAAAGAATGAAAACCACTGACAGAGAGACAGAGAATACTCCAGAGAAGGCTGCCTAGATTGACTCTCTCTCTGGTTGGACAGCCTCATGTGGAGCCCTTCTCAGGGTCAAGGACACTCTTTTACATTTGAATGCAAAACCTTATCACAAAAGGCAAACAAAACATCATTAAAATACATGTGAGGATCACTCTGGCCTGCACTCATACTTCTGTTCATAATGTTTGGAATTTAGGATTGTTCAACATATTACATTCACGGAACATTCTTTAGTCAGCTGACAGTTGTTGCAAGTATCCAAACAGTCTGGCAAACCTGGAGGATTGACCATCAGATTTTCAACTTGAGGTAAGGAAGCAAAGCATTTGAATGTATACTGAACAAAAAAAAAACAACATTCAACAATTTTACTGAGTTACAGTTCATATAAGGAAATCAGTGAATTGAAATTAATTAATTAAACCCTAATCTATGGATTTCACATGACTGGGCAGGGGCGAAGCCATGGGTGGGCCTGGGAGGGCATAGGCCCGACCACTTGGGAGCCTAGCCCAGCCAATCAGAATGAGTTTTTCCCCACAAAAGGGCTTTATTACAGACAGAAATACTCTGTTTCATCAGCTGTACGGGTCGCTGGTCTCAGGTGATTCTGCAGGTAAAAAAGAAGGATGTGGAGGTCCTGGGCTGGTGTGGTTACACGTGGTCTGCGGTTGTGAGGCCGGTTGGGAAAAAAACTACATTGTTAGAGAAATTAACATTAAGTTACCTGGCAACAGTTCTGGTGGACATTCCTGTAGTCAGCATGCCAAGTGTATGCTCCCTCAAAACTTGAGACATCTGTGGCGTTGTGTTGTGAGAAATAAGCTTTTTGTGCGTATGGAAGATTTCTGGGATCTTTTATTTCAGCTCATGAAACCAAAGCTTTACATGTTGCGTTTGTACTTGTGTTCAGTACATGTTACTCCAGAATAATATTTTGTCAATATTAAGAATTATGTTGTTAACATCTTGTTTTAGCAATGCCACGATTTATATTGAAGACTCTGTTTAGCTAACAACTGTCATTAGCTTAGCTAAATAAACACAACATCTCTAATTCCAGGTTGATACATTGTTTAATTTGCCTATGGAATCCATGGGAGATCAGAGAGAGGAAGGGATCATGTCAAATTTTTCAACTTCAATGATATCTCAGCATTATCACCACCTTCAATCTTAAAGGTCATGAACAGTCAAAATAATGTTAAATTAAATCAGATGATATTTGGATGAAACCAGATCAAAGTATGATGACCGAAGTATGAATAATGACTGTTGCTTCTACATTGATAAAGTTAAATCATAAAGTTACTGGTTCCATCTAGAGGAAACTGCGTGGCAGGCTGACTACCTGTTATGCGAGTGCAGCAAGGAGCCAAGGTAAGGTGCTAGCTAGCATTAAACTTACCATATAAAAAACAATCTATCTTAACATAATCACTAGTTAACTACACATGGTTGATGATATTACTAGTTTATCTAGTTTGTCCTGCGTTGCATATAATTGATGCGGTGCCTGTTAATTTATCATTGATTCACAGCCTACTTCGCCAAAAGGGTGATTTAACAAGCGCATTCACGAAAAAAAGCACTAACGTTGCACCAATGTGTAACCATAAACATCAATGCCTTTCTTAAAATCAATACACAAGTATGTATTTTTAAACCTGCATATTTAGTTAATATTGCCTGCTCACAAGAATTTAATATTAACTCGGGAAATTGTGTCACTTCTCTTGCGTTCTTTGCAAGCAGAATCAGGGTATATGCAGCAGTTTGGGCCGCCTGGCTCGTTGCACACTGTGTGAAGACCATTTCTTCCTAACAAAGACAGTAATTAATTTGCCAGAATTGTACATAATTATGACATAACATTGAATGTTGTGCAATGTAAGAGCAATATTTAGACTGATGGATTCCATCCGATAGATAAAATACAGAACGGTTCCGTATTTCACTGAAAGAATAAAGGTTTTGTTTTCAAAATGATCGTTTCCGGATTTGACCATATTATTAATGACCTAAGGCTCGTATTTCTGTGTGCTATTATATTATAATTAAGTGTATGATTTGATAGAGCAGTCTGCCTGAGCGGTGGTAGGCAGCAGCAGGCTCGAAAGCATTAATTCAAACAGCACTTTCCTGCATTTGCCAGCAGCTCTTCGCTGTGCTTCAAGCATTGCGCTGTTTATGACTTCAAGCCTATCAACTCCCGAGATTAGGCTGGCAATACTAAAGTACCTATTAGAACATCCAATAGTCAAAGGTATATGAAATACAAATGGTATAGAGATAAATAGTCCTATAATAACTACAACCTAAAACTTCTTAACTGGTGCGGCAGGGTAGCCTAGTGGTTAGAGTGTTGGACTAGTAACTGGAAGGTTGCAAGTTCAAACCCCTGAGCTGACAAGGTACAAATCTGTCGTTCTGCCCCTGAACAGGCAGCTAACCCACTGTTCCTAGGCCGTCATTGAAAATAAGAATTTGTTCTTAACTGACTTGCCTAATTAAATAAAGGTTAAAAATAAAAAAGGAACCACCAGCTTTCATATGTTCTGAGCAAGGAACTTAAACATGATCTTTTTTACATGGCACTTTTACTTTTGCATTATTTTGAACATGTTTCATTATTTATTTGAGACTAAATTGATTTTATTGATGTATTATATTAAGTTAAAATAAGTATTCAGTATTCAGTATTGTTGTAATTGTCTTTATTACAAATATATATATTATATATTTTTTAAATCAGCCGATTAAATCGGTACCGGCTTTTTTTGGTCCTCCAAGAATCAGTATCGGATCTAATTTAAATAAGTACCAACATCGGAGAAGGCGTGTTTGCAAAGGGGCATGGTATATATGGCTAGATAGCTATGCTACTTGTGCTAAAATTTGACTGTAGAGTGTCAGCAAATATAATTGAAAGTTTACACTATTCATCAATGGCAAAGATACTTATATGTTTCTCCTTTCATCTGTGTCTGGTGTTAGTTACTGGCTAGCTAGGTCTTCATCTGTGTCTGGTGTTAGCTAGGTCTTCATCTGTGTCTGGTGTTAGCTAGGTCTTCATCTGTGTCTGGTGTTAGCTAGGTCTTCATCTGTGTCTGGTGTTAGTTTAATGGCTAGCTAGGTCTTCATCCAGCATGGAACAAAATTGTGTGGGGGGAGGGGGTTCCTTCAAAACTCTGACCCAGTTGTCATGCCAACACCTCAGTCAGCGCTGCTGTGAACCGCATCACAAGAGACTTACCAAACGGGAGATGTGTGTATATATATATAAAAAATAAAGAGCCTGCCTTTTCAAACTTCCTAGTAGTTAGTCGTGAGATAAAAAGCACTTAGTCAAATGTATCATTTCTATCCCCCCCAAAAAATATTATGGGTGATATTGGAGTCAATCAAAAGGCTATTTTACATGGGAATTAGAGTGACTGTCCAGGACCTTTAACATGCCTCAAGACATCAAGTTTATCTACTCTTGCTTAACAGTTGAGACTGCAATTCTGGGCTATTTTGTTCCATTATTTTAAAATAGAGAATACAATCTACATGTTATGTCAAATAAATCGCTGACATAAATGACAGAGAAATGTCTGGTGCATTTATGGATGACTTTGTCTTGTTGATCAGGGATCAACCAACCCTAGATACTGCAGAGTAGATTGGATTTATTTAGATTCATTGAGAGAAGTCATGACTATACATGAATCTGACTTTTTTATTTTTACATGTGGTTTGATAGTTATTGTGTAATGAACGCGGCCTGTTTCTCTTTAGTCAGGATACGAGGATGGAAGACATCAGCACCTCAAGGTAAGCTGTCAACTAGCAAATAAATCAAATGATATTTGTCACATGTGCCGAAAACAACAGGTGTAGATCTCATCGTGAAAATTCTTACTTACAAGCCCTTAACAATGTAGTCTAAAAAATAAAAAATAGAGTTAAGAACAAAAAAATGGCAATAAAATATGCTATATACAGGGGGTGCCGGTGTTGAGTCAATGTGCGGGGAGGGGGGAAGTGGAGGTAATATGTACATGTAGGTAGGGGTAAAGTGACTATGCATAGATAATAAACAGCGAGAAGCAGATCACTGCGTTGCAAAAAATAATGTAACACATGCAATGTTTGTTTCTTCCCATAAGAACAGACCGAGTGCTTAACTGATTAATTCTATTTTCAGACTGGACATACGATAAAGCTGGAGTCCTCTCTAGTGTCAAACATTATTCAGCCCTCATGGATGGTAGGCCTTTCTGCTTAAGGTGAGCTCTTTATAATTGAAGTACAAAAACATAACAGGATAGTCATGGTTTTGTTATTGATGTTGCTGAATGATATGATCGCTACGCTGAACAAAAATATAAAATATATTTACTGAGTTACAGCTCATATAAGGAAATCAGTCAAATTAAATAGATTATTTAGGCCCTAATTTACAGATTTCACATCACTGGGAATAAAAATAAATGTAAATTTAAAAACATTTAAAAAGTAGGGGTGTGCATCAGAAAACCAGTCAGTACCTGGTGACCTCCATTTGCCTCATGCAGCTCGACACATTTCCGTCGCATAGAGTTGATCAGGCTGTTGATTTTGGACTGTGGAATGTTGTCCCACTCCTTGTCAATGGCGGTGTGAAGTTGCTGGATATTGGCTGGAACTGGAACACGCTGTTGTACACGTCGATCCAGAGCATCCCGAACATGCTCAATGTGTGACATGTCTGGTGAGTATGCAGGCCATAGAAGAACTCAGATGTTTTCAGCTTCCAGGAATTGTGTACAGATCCTTGCGACATGGGGCTATGCATTCATGCTGAAATATGAGGTGATGCTGGCAGATGAATGGAACGACAATGGGCATCAGGATCTCGTCACGGTATCTCTGTTTATTCAAATTGACAAAAATGAAATTGTGTACATTGTCCGTAGCTTATGCATGTCCATACCACAACCCCACCTTCACCATGGGGAACATTGTTCACAACGTTGACATCAGCAAACCACTCGCCCACACGATGCCATACACGCTCGCTATCTGCCAGGAACAGTTGAAACCTGGATTAATCCGTGAAGAGCACACTTCTCCAGCATGCTAGTGGCCATCGAAGGGGAGCATTTGCCCACTGAGGTCAGTTACGACTCCGACCTGCAGTCAGGTCAAGACCCTGGTGAGGACGAAGAGCACACAGATTAGTCTTCCTGAGATGTTTTCCGACAGTTTGTGCAGAAATTCTTCGGTTATGAAAACCCACAGTTTCATCAGTTGTCCGGGTGGCTGGTCTCAGATGATACCGCAGGTGAAGAAGCTGGATGTGGAGGTCCTGGGCTGGCGTGGTTACAGGTGGTGTGCGGTAGTGAGGCCGGTTGGATGCACTCCCAAATTCTATTAAAAAAAACATGAAGAGTAGCTGCTGCCTTGGCAGGAACTACTGGGGATCCTTGATAAATGTTGTCAGTCCTGGGGGCCCCCCCGGGTGCAGTGGTAGGACCCCTTCTTTATTGTTTTGATGTTAAATCTGAAGACAAAGTAGAAAAGTAAGTCACTGTGTCTAGAGAGCAAACATACAAAGCTTTAATATAATAGGAATTATACTGAACAAAAATATAAACAAAACATGTAAAGTGTTGGTCCCATGTTTCATGAGCTGAAACAAAAGATCCTAGAAATGTTCCATACGCACAAAAAGCTTATACCTCTCAAATGTTGTGCACAAATTTGTTTACATCCCTGTTAGTGAGCATTTCTCCTTTGCCAAGATAATCCATCCACCTGACAGGTGTGGCATATCATGAAGCTGATTAAAACAGCATGATCATTATATAGGTGAACCTTGTGCTGGGGGACAATAAAAGGACACTAAAATGTGCAATTGGGATGCTGACGGCAGGAATGGCTGGGCCTGGCTCCTCCGTGACTGGGCCTATGCCCTCTCAGGCCCACCCATGGCGGTGCCCCTGCCGTCATGTGAAATCCATAGATTAGAGCCTCATGAATTTATTTCAATTGACTGATGTCCTTTATATGAACTGTAACTCTATACAATTGTTGCATGCTGCATTTATGTTAACCTTTGGCAGCGTTATCAGAAAGCACAGAATTTATTGTCATTGCTACGCAGACGATACATAACTTTATGTTGCCGTGTCACCAGAGGACTTATTAGACCGTATTAGTTATTTAAATACTTGGCTGGTTGACAACTTCCTCCAGCTAAATCCAGACAAGACTGAGGTACTTATTGTTGGAGCCAAAGCATAGAGAGATAATCTAGCCACACAATCGAATTCACAGGCAATAAAGATAAAACCAGGTTTTTAAAAAACTAGGTGTTATTTTAAATTTTGAACTAAATTTCAAATCACACATTAGGAATGTGACCAAAATGGCTTTTTACCACCTGAGTAATTTTGTCAAGGTGGGGCCTTTTCTCTCTTATGCATGGATGAGTCTCTCTGTATCAGCCTAGTGGTTAGAGCGTTGGGCCGTCATTGAAAATAAGAATTTGTTCTTAACTGACTTGCCTAGTTTAATATATGTTAAATCATAAAAAAATACAAGCAGGCTTGACTACTGTAATGCTCTGTCTGGTCTACCCAAGAAAGCCATTGGTCAACTTCAAACCCTACAGAATGCTGCAGCACAGGTACTGTCCAAGACCAGATGGAGAGGACACATTACATCGGTTGAGGTCTCTGCCTGTGAGTTTTAGAATTCATTTTAAGATTAAAGGCAGCCTTTAGTTATTACGCCCCCAGCCTCTGGAAGAGCAGCACTGCTGCTTGTAAGTAAATATTTCACGGTAAGGTCTACACTTGTTGTATTCGGCGAATGTGACAAATAAAGTTTGATTTGATCTGTGGACAAATTGAAAAGAGAGCTTAAAACATTTTTAGCTTTGCTTTTCCTTAGGGTGCTTTTTAATTGTTCCGTTTGTGTAATTTCGTTTTTGTTATACTTAATTTGGTTGTGAAGTCAATATTTCAGCTTTATTGTCATAGTTTTTATTTGCGACCTTGTGGGCCGACACGGTAGGAAGTTACGAACTCTTCAAATAAACAAACTGATGTAGTGGCACCATCTAGTGGAGAAAAAGAAACGTCAGTCGTGCCATTTGCAAAGTTGTGAACATTTGCATACTTCGAACGTTCCAACTACAACCAAGCCCCTGATTGGTCGTTTTTGTTGTCTTTAACTATGTGGTCGTCCATGATTGGCTGTAGTAATTTTTACCAACTATGAAAACATTATTTACAACTACAAGTTCAAAGCGATAATTTAAAAAAACGCTGTTTGAACTTAAGGTAACAATGAAAATATTACTTTCATATAGACGGTTATTTCAACAACAACAAAAATAGGACACGGTTAAAGTTCCTGAACTGAAAAGTAACATAGGAACTATTTTAGTGGGAGTTGCTGTGTCCTACCCGGATCAGGAAGATGGTTATCCAGGACCCATGGTGTCTTTCCCAGGCAGCAAAATGAGAGGTGTTGGTACATTTATCAGCAGACCACTGCCTTTCCTATTACTTCACTTTACTTTATTGAAATGCGATATAACAGACGGCAATGTAGAGCACTTAAAGCGGGAGCATTCGCTCATGAAACCGTACCAGGGTAAGTACGCTAACGGCATGTGATAATGATAGCTAACTTCTATATTGTCAATAACGTTAGCTGCAAGGAGCCAGTTATACTAATTAACTAGATAGTTTGCTAACTAGCCAAATAGTGTGCAACTGCAGCCCGCAATTCGGGGCGTTCCTGCATCCCATTGGTTCCGTCATAACATGCTGACCAGACCGCTCGCGCAAGTTGATTTTGACGCAATCAGGACACGCAGGTTGAAATATCAAAACGAACTTTGAACCAAACTAAATTAATTTAGGGACAGGTCGAAAAGCATTAAACATATGTCAATTTAGCTAACTAGCTTGCTGTAGCTAACTAGTTTTCACCACCCTAACCCCACTCTACAGATGAAACTCACCACCCTATACAGTGGAAACTGACCACCCTAACCCCACTCTATACAGAGGAAACTCACCACCCTATACAGGGGAAACTCACCACCCTAACCCCACTCTATACAGAGGAAACTCACCACCCTATACAGTGGAAACTGACCACCCTAACACCACTCTATACAGGGGAAACTCACCACCCTAACCCCACTCTATACAGAGGAAACTCACCACCCTATGCAGGGGAAACTCACCACCCTAACCCCACTCTATACAGAGGAAACTCACCACCCTATGCAGGGAAACTCACCACCCTAACCCCACTCTATACAGAGGAAACTCACCACCCTATGCAGAGGAAACTCACCACCCTATGCAGGGGAAACTCACCACCCTAACCCCACTCTATACAGAGGAAACTCACCACCCTATGCAGGGGAAACTCACCAACCTGACTCCACTCTATGCAGGGGAAACTCACCACCCTAACACCAAATCAAATCAAATTTTATTTGTCACATACACATGGTTAGCAGATGTTAATGCGAGTGTAGCGAAATGCTTGTGCTTCTAGTTCCGACAATGCAGTAATAACCAACAAGTAATCTAACTAACAATTCCAAAACTACTGTCTTATACACAGTGTAAGGGGATAAAGAATATGTACATAAGGATATATGAATGAGTGATGGTACAGAGCAGCATAGGCAAGATACAGTAGCTGATATCGAGTACAGTATATACATATGAGATGAGTATGTAAACAAAGTGGCATAGTTAGTGGCTAGTGATACATGTATTACATAAGGATGCAGTCGATGATATAGAGTACAGTATATACGTATGCATATGAGATGAATAATGTAGGGTATGTAAACATTATATAAGGTAGCATTGTTTAAAGTGGCTAGTGATATATTTACATCATTTCCCATCAATTCCCATTATTAAAGTGGCTGGAGTTGAGTCAGTGTCAGTGTCAGTGTGTTGGCAGCAGCCACTCAATGTTAGTGGTGGCTGTTTAACAGTCTGATGGCCTTGAGATAGAAGCTGTTTTTCAGTCTCTCGGTCCCAGCTTTGATGCACCTGTACTGACCTCGCCTTCTGGATGATAGCGGGGTGAACAGGCAGTGGCTCGGGTGGTTGATGTCCTTGATGATCTTTATGGCCTTCCTGTAACATCGGGTGGTGTAGGTGTCCTGGAGGGCAGGTAGTTTGCCCCCGGTGATGCGTTGTGCAGACCTCACTACCCTCTGGAGAGCCTTACGGTTGTGGGCGGAGCAGTTGCCGTACCAGGCGGTGATACAGCCCGCCAGGATGCTCTCGATTGTGCATCTGTAGAAGTTTGGGAGTGCTTTTGGTGACAAGCTGAATTTCTTCAGCCTCCTGAGGTTGAAGAGGCGCTGCTGCGCCTTCTTCACGATGCTGTCTGTGTGAGTGGACCAATTCAGTTTGTCTGTGATGTGTATGCCGAGGAACTTAAAACTTGTTACCCTCTCCACTACTGTTCCATCGATGTGGATAGGGGGGTGTTCCCTCTGCTGTTTCCTGAAGTCCACAATCATCTCCTTAGTTTTGTTGACGTTGAGTGTGAGGTTGTTTTCCTGACACCACACTCCGAGGGCCCTCACCTCCTCCCTGTAGGCCGTCTCGTCGTTGTTGGTAATCAAGCCTACCACTGTTGTGTCGTCCGCAAACTTGATGATTGAGTTGGAGGCGTGCGTGGCCACGCAGTCGTGGGTGAACAGGGAGTACAGGAGAGGGCTCAGAACGCACCCTTGTGGGGCCCCAGTGTTGAGGATCAGCGGGGAGGAGATGTTGTTGCCTACCCTCACCACCTGGGGCGGCCCGTCAGGAAGTCCAGTACCCAGTTGCACAGGGCGGGGTCGAGACCCAGGGTCTCGAGCTTGATGACGAGCTTGGAGGGTACTATGGTGTTGAATGCCGAGCTGTAGTCGATGAACAGCATTCTCACATAGGTATTCCTCTTGTCCAGATGGGTTAGGGCAGTGTGCAGTGTGGTTGAGATTGCATCGTCTGTGGACCTATTTGGGCGGTAAGCAAATTGGAGTGGGTCTAGGGTGTCAGGTAGGGTGGAGGTGATATGGTCCTTGACTAGTCTCTCAAAGCACTTCATGATGACGGATGTGAGTGCTACGGGCGGTAGTCGTTTAGCTCAGTTACCTTAGCTTTCTTGGGAACAGGAACAATGGTGGCCCTCTTGAAGCATGTGGGAACAGCAGACTGGTATAGGGATTGATTGAATATGTCCGTAAACACACCGGCCAGCTGGTCTGCGCATGCTCTGAGGGCGCGGCTGGGGATGCCGTCTGGGCCTGCAGCCTTGCGAGGGTTAACACGTTTAAATGTCTTACTCACCTCGGCTGCAGTGAAGGAGAGACCGCATGTTTTCATTGCAGGCCGTGTCAGTGGCACTGTATTGTCCTCAAAGCGGGCAAAAAAGTTATTTAGTCTGCCTGGGAGCAAGACATCCTGGTCCGTGACTGGGCTGGATTTCTTCCTGTAGTCCGTGATTGACTGTAGACCCTGCCACATGCCTCTTGTGTCTGAGCTGTTGAATTGAGATTCTACTTTGTCTCTGTACTGACGCGTAGCTTGTTTAATAGCCTTGCGGAGGGAATAGCTGCACTGTTTGTATTCAGTCATGTCACCAGACACCTTGCCCTGATTAAAAGCAGTGGTTCGCGCTTTCAGTTTCACACGAATGCTGCCATCAATCCACTGTTTCTGGTTAGGGAATGTTTTAATCGTTGCTATGGGAACGACATCTTCAACGCACGTTCTAATGAACTCGCACACCGAATCAGCGTATTCGTCAATGTTGTTGTCTGACGCAATACGAAACATCTCCCAGTCCACGTGATGGAAGCAGTCTTGGAGTGTGGAGTCAGCTTGATCAGACCAGCGTTGAACAGACCTCAGCGTGGGAGCTTCTTGTTTTAGTTTCTGTCTGTAGGCAGGGATCAACAAAATGGAGTCGTGGTCAGCTTTTCCGAAAGGGGGGCGGGGCAGGGCCTTATATGCGTCGCGGAAGTTAGAGTAACAATGATCCAAGGTCTTTCCACCCCTGGTTGCGCAATCAATATGCTGATAAAATTTAGGGAGTCTTGTTTTCAGATTAGCCTTGTTAAAATCCCCAGCTACAATGAATGTAGCCTCCGGATAAATCGTTTCCAGTTTGCAGAGAGTTAAATAAAGTTCGTTCAGAGCCATCGATGTGTCTGCTTGGGGGGATATATACGGCTGTGATTATAATCGAAGAGAATTCTCTTGGTAGATAATGCGGTCTACATTTGATTGTGAGGAATTCTAAATCAGGTGAACAGAAGGATTTGAGTTCCTGTATGTTTCTTTCATCACACCATGTCACGTTAGTCATAAGGCATACGCCCCCGCCCGTCTTCTTACCAGAAAGATGTTTGTCTCTGTCACCACTCTATACAGGGGAGACTCACCACTCTATACAGGGGAGACTCACCACTCTATACAGGGGAGACTCACCACTCTATACAGGGGGTTATTATTATTCAAATTAAATGAATGTTATAAAAGTGTATAGTATAAATGACAGTGATTTGTATTTGAACTTACTGCCTTCTCCTTATCTCTTTCAGCAGCATCTTTGTCTTTGGCTTTGTTTGCCTGTGCCCTGGTGGCATTCATACAACGTTGTGCCCACGTCTTGAAACGGTTACTCTCCCTACTCAGTTTTTTCCCCCCTGCCAAAGCCTTTGCATCTATTGCAGGTCAAAAATATGATATTTTACTATTAGGATGGGATAGAATATATTACCTTTAGGACGGGATAGAATATATTACCTTTAGGACGGGATAGAATATATTACCTTTAGGACGGGATAGAATATATTACCTTTAGGACGGGATAGAATATATTACCTTTAGGACGGGATAGAATATATTACCTTTAGGACGGGATAGAATATATTACCTTTAGGACGGGATAGAATATATTACCTTTAGGACGGGATAGAATATATTACCTTTAGGACGGGATAGAATATATTACCTTTAGGACGGGATAGAATATATTACCTTTAGGACTGGATAGAATATATTACCTTTAGGACGGGATAGAATATATTACCTTTAGGACGGGATAGCATATATTACCTTTAGGACGGGATAGCATATAATACCTTTAGGACGGGATAGCATATATTACCTTTAGGACGGGATAGAATATATTACCTTTAGGACGGGATAGCATATATTACCTTTAGGACGGGATAGCATATAATACCTTTAGGACGGGATAGCATATATTACCTTTAGGACGGGATAGCATATATTACCTTTAGGACGGGATGTCATTATTACTATTAGGATGAGATCATATATTACTATTAGGATATTATATATTACTATTAGGATGAGATATCATATTACTATTAGGATATTATATATTACTATTAAGATGATATTATATATTACTATTAAGATGAGATCATATATTACTATTAGGATACTATATATTACTATTAGGATGAGATCATATATTACTATTAGGATATTATATATTACTATTAGGATGAGATCATATATTACTATTAGGATGAGATCATATATTACTATTAGGATATTATATATTACTATTAGGATATCATATGGGGCGGCAGGTAGCCTAGTGGTTCGAGCGTTGGTAACCGGAAGGTTGCAAGATGGAATCCCCGAGCTGACAAGGTACAAATCTGTCGTTCTGCCCCTGAACAAGGCAGTTAACCCACCGTTCCTAGTCCGTCATTGAAAATAAGAATTTGTCCTTAACTGACTTGCCTAGTTTAATAAAGATAAAATAAAATAAATGATAAGGTCCTTGGACCTTGAGGAGTAACGGTAGGCTCCTCCTTAGCAGTACATCTTGGGCCCTGCTTGGGGTAGCCAACTCCACTCAACTCTGTTTTGTCTGCGTGGCTAATTCATAACTCTTAATTACATTGCATTACATTGAGCCATTGACCATTACATTGAGCCAAATGACCATTCCACTTGTGAGGGGAATGGTCTTTTGCCAAACTGCGCATAGTAATTTTGTATTTGAAAGATTCTTTCTTGTTTATATGAAAGTTAAGTTTCAAAGGTTTCCAAAACTATATTGCTAGTGAGGATTAATAATGTTTCTAAATGTTAAAACAGAGTGTTGGGATTGTAGTTCACATGGAGCCAGCTGTCCTCCATACCATCAACTGAGAACCCAAGAATGGGACCGGCTGTGGGCCCCCTTGGGTTCTTGAGAGCTGGGCAAGGGGTGGCAATGTGTAATTGATGAACAACGGAATTCTTCACATTCTTCTCCCATGTGTCCCTAAAATCCTGCTTGACTCTTCACCAAAATGTTGTACAGGTGTTGGAAGCAGCCCATCCAGTCAGTGGGACTTCTGGGGGAGCACGCTAGTCACCAGCTCGTATGTGCGCCTGACACCCGATGAGAGAAGTAAACAGGGATCCATATGGAACACAGTGGTGAGTAAGGAACTAGCTTCTATGAAATGTATTCTGTTAGGCATTACAGACAGATACACAAACAATAGTCCACTCCCAAATCCATTATAGCTTGATTGGAGAATATCTACATTTTAAACTGAATAGATAGGTCCAATTCATGGTTGAATTGATGATCCAATGTCATTGTGTTTTCTCTGTGAAGCCTGTTCATCTGAAAGACTGGGAGATGCACGTGCAGTACAAGATCCACGGGTCGGGGAAGAAAAATCTCCATGGAGACGGCATCGCCATCTGGTACACGAAGGAGAGACTTCATCCAGGTAATACTTCATCTTGCCAAAATAGAATCTTTGTCATCAATCACTTCCTCATTCCAGTACAAAGCTTTGGCAATCAAATCAGTAGACTAGTCTATGTGATGTGGTAGCACTGGGTTGCATTTGCCGTAATCACTTTAAGTCTCAGTCATGTGCTCATCATATCTCGAACTCTTTGCCTTCCATTCAGGCCCAGTCTTTGGAAACCAAGATCATTTTGTTGGCCTGGCTTTATTTGTGGATACCTTCTGCAATGATCTCCATGGGATGGATGTAAGTGCAGCGATCTGGCTGGTTGACTTGACGTGATTCTTCCCTTTGCAGGGTCTGTGTTTGGCAGCAATGCTAAGTTCCACGGTCTCGCCCTTTTTATAGACACGTACCATAACGATGAGGCGGCTGACGTGAGTTGATGCAGCTACATTTATCATTATTCTCCTGCGTTTCATGTCAATGTGATGGAAGGATTTTAATGTGATGTATTTTCTTTTGAGTTTCTTTCCGAAAATGACCTTTTTGTAGCATCTCCTTTAATATGTTGCATTCTGCTTATTAAACATTTTGAAATGCATGTACAAATATTTTTGCATCCGGCCGCGACTGGGAGGTCCGTGGGGCAACGCACAATTGGCCTAGCGTCGTCCGGGTTAGGGAGGGCTTGGTCGGTAGGGATGTCCTTGTCTCATCGCGCACCAGCGACTCCTGTGGCGGTGTTTCCTCAGAGACATTGGTGCACAAGATAGTAGCTACTAAAAACAATTGGATACCATGAAATTGGAGAGGAAAAAGGGGTAAAATTAAAAAACGAATAATTATATATATATTTTTGCATCACAGCGTAAGCTGTATTGATTGGTAACTGAGTCAGGACTAGGATCAAATAATTGATTCAAAATGTCTTATCTTTATTGAATATTGTTTTCTGTTACATCCCTTGTGTTTTACACTAGCGTTCCTTTCCCTACATCTCTGCCATGGTGAATAATGGTTCTCTGCCCTATGACCATGGGAATGATGGACGTACCTCTGAACTGGGAGGCTGCTCTTCTGAGATCAGGAACAAAGACCATGACACCTACCTCGCCATTCGCTACTCCAAGGGCAGACTCACGGTGGGAATCCCTTTTTAAGTGATATAAATTACTATAGTCTAGACATCTTGGACTGGTATCCTAAACACAGATGAGGCTTAACCCAGTCCTGTATGAAACGGCATGCTTTAATAGAGATGCTTCTTGGAGCATGCTTTTTGGTCCAGGACTACGCTTCATCTTTGTCTGGGAACCTGGCCTCTTGTGTTGTATATACATTTAATATTTTTTCTTCTTCTTTTATAAGTATAAGTTATGTAATTGACATGATACAATTCTATTCAAATAATGGCAATTGCTGAATTGTGCCATTCTGATCTCTACAGGTGATGATTGACATTGATGATAAGAATGAATGGAAAGAGTGCATTGACATTGGGGGTGTCCGCCTCCCCACGGGGTACTACTTTGGGGCTTCTGCTGCTACAGGAGATCTCTCTGGTAGGTTGGATATCAGGTTGTGGAGACTGATTATTGCTACAGTGGATCTCTGGTAGGTTGGATCAGGTTGTGGAGACTGATTATTGCTACCGTGGATCTCTGGTAGGTTGGATCAGGTTGTGGAGACTGATTATTGCTACAGTGGATCTCTGGTAGGTTGGGTCAGAGTGGATTAAATAGAGACTGATTCTTTCAAGATGTAGATCACATTTCTTTTTAGGTCTCGAACACAAATTTAAAAACTGCATGCTGAGAAAGATAATGCCTGACCTTGATTAAATTCTTATTAAAAAAAAACCTTGCTGTGCAGAGGAGTACACACAGATTGAACCAATTACTTGTTTGTCATTTCACAGTCTGGCGTTGTACATTTGAAGTCTATGGTGATTCATGCTAACACAACTCTCATGTTGCAGATAACCATGACATCATCTCTATGAAGATGTATCAACTGATGGTGGAACACGCACCTGATGAGGACAGTCTGGACTGGACCAAGATTGAGCCAAGCGTCAGCCTGCTGAAGTCCCCCAAAGGTAGGTTGATTTTATTCGATAAAGAAAACCCATTTCTGTTCTAACCAAATAGACAAAGATGGTATTCCATTTGACCACCGTTAAGTATTTGTCATCTTACTATAAATCATCTACGGTAGGTGAGTAGACTTGTTAGATTAAGAGTTAACCATGATCATTCTTCTTTAATTTTTCTCTTTCAAAGACAACATTGATGATCCTACTGGTAACTTCCGAAGCACACCTCTTACTGGCTGGAAGGTCTTCCTGCTTCTGCTGTGTGCTCTACTGGGAATTGTAGTTTGTGGTGTTGTAGGGGCTGTAGTCTTTCAGAAGCGCCAGGAAAGAAACAGGAGGTTTTACTGAGAGGAAAAACATATTTTTGTATGCGAGAGGTATTTGTAAAATGAACTGTTGTGAAAAATACAGATTCAGAAACACATCCAAAGTGAATTTTCTAAAGATTGTACAAATGTTTATATCTGCTGAAGCACCGCGATGATTACAGTCACTTATGGTATCGTCCAATGTTTGTGAAATAACCATGACTAATGGTTACTACCACGTATATGACGTGACCTTTTGATGGAGGCAGTTTGTTTTTATTCACACCCTTTCCCCTGTTATTTTTGTTTTCACGGTACAGGGGATACTTGTGAATTTGGATCAACCTGTAAAAAACACTGATTTGTTAAATAACTTTCAAATGAGATTTACTTTCACAACATTTTCTGTATGAGTTGATTTATTTTCACCTCGTCTTTTTATACCATTGGATTCTGAGTGATTGGACTGATTTTAAATATGTTTAGGATTTCATTTTGTTTTTTACATTGCTCTCTAACTGCTCTTGACTTTGAATTCAATATGGATGTTGGTAAGGATTTTGGGTACATTTACATTCGGTAAGGCCTACCTTGGGGGCTTTACAAATCTCTCCATGTGAGATTGCATCACATTTGACATTAGATCCATGGGAAGTGGTGTTTTTAACGATTCTGCATAAAGTGTCTCTTTCCTTTTGAGGTGGCTGCTTAAACACGGATTATTTGAGTAGTAAATGTCCCTTTACCGTGATTGAATGATTCAAACTGAACAAGGCCGTGTTGCGTTATCCTGTAAGACTCAATAAAACTGGTCTCCCCAAATTATTAAACTCCAGTGTCTTCTAATGTGTAGTCCTAAAGCTTTCATATCATTTTGTGTGACAGACGGTACACGTTAGCCCTGCACTTTTTCTAGTGAAGCTCTACTACTGATTAAACTATTTGATGTCTAAATTGAAGACGTAACCTATCGCTTATCATCGTCCAATCAACACTCGAGTTAGACTTGTGGTTATGGTAGTTCTAAGTAATGTTCTTCCGGTTTCATGATTATGCATACATTATTATTATTTTTAAATCCGACACTAACAATGCGAATGAAAATAATTAAGCCATCTAATTAACTGACTATCAGTTAATTATTTTCATTCGCATTGTTAGTGTCGGATTTAAAAATAATAATAATATATGCATAATCATGAAACCGGAAGAACATTACTTAGAACTACCATAACCACAAGTCTAACTCGAGTGTTGATTGGACGATGATAAGCGATAGGTTACGTGGCATTGGTGTCCGCGCAGACTCAGATCACAACATCCTTCGTCTATCATCGCCTGGAAGATGGTGGCAGTCAAAATGCAGTCTTGTGTGTTGTTAGTTTTGCTTTTGAACGTTTATTACACCTTTGTCTCCTCGCTGTACTTTCACATCGGGGAGACTGAGAAGAAATGCTTCATAGAGGAAATTCCGGATGAAACCATGATCATCGGTCAGTAACGTTATCTTGGGATTGCTATGCTATTTAGCCTCGGGAAGTCAGCTAACGTTAACCAGCAATCTAGTTAGTTAGCTAGAAAGCTAGCCAGCCAACATTAAATGTGTCTGTAAACTTACTTTTCAGTTGACTTGTTGACAGACTTGGCTAGCTAGCTTCTCAAATTCATGAGCAGGTTAGCTAACTAAGTTAACCAGCTAGCTAACGTTAGCTATACAAATCAAATACAGTTTTATTAGTGGCGTACACATTTGCAGATGTTATCACAGGTGCGAAATGCTCATGTTTCTAGCTCCAACAGTGCAGTTATATCTAACAAAAACCTGACACATGTCATATTGATGTCCTCAACTAGCTACAACTATCATGATGTGGATACTTTTAATAAATATAAACCATATCTAGTGTAACTACATTTTACTGTCGTACCATCCATATTGTAGGTCCTGAAACGACACCCTGACCTATCAGTTTACCCTCTAGCTAGGCACTTGTAAGGATAAGACCGGTAGAAGCAGTCATTGGCTGGCATGTGTAAACAATTACATTTTTGTCTCTTTTTTTTTAAAGGAAATTATCGTACACAATTGTACGACAAACAGAAAGAAGAGTACCTTCCTGCCACACAGGGTCTGGGGATGTTTGTTGAGGTGAAAGACCCTGATGAGAAGGTAGGATGCTACACTGCAACCAGTATCATTCACATCATATGGTATTCTCTTGAGAGAAGCCTGTGAGAATAATTAAAAACCAACCTACATTAAATTGAATAGTAATTATACTGAAAAAGTGTTGCTTTCTGTGTGTTTCCTGTTTGGACTCTAGGTGATCCTGTCTCGTCAGTATGGATCAGAGGGAAGATTCACCTTCTTTCTTCTTTCTGTGTGTTTCCTGTTTGGACTCTAGGTGATCCTGTCTCGTCAGTATGGATCAGAGGGAAGATTCACCTTCTCCTCTCACACCCCAGGAGAACATCAGATCTGCCTTCACTCCAACTCCTCCAAGTTTGCCCTCTTCGCTGGAGGAATGCTTGTAAGTACATTAGTGGGACAAATGTGGGGGGGAAAAGGCTATTGCACTCACAATGTGGGTCAATAAGAAAAGCTGATGGCAGGATACAATATGGGATGGGGGTGGTGTAAGTGTTTTGAAAGGGACAAATGTGGGGGGAAAAGGCTATTGCACTCACAATGTGGGTCAATAAGAAAAGCTGATGGCAGGATACAATATGGGATGGGGGTGGTGTAAGTGTTTTGAAAATACCCATGTTTATGTTCCTCTGAATTGCTGTGAACCACCCTCAGAGAGTTCACCTGGACATCCAAGTGGGAGAGCACACCAATAACTATGCAGAGATTGCAGCTAAAGACAAGCTGACAGAGCTGCAGCTGAGAGTGAGACAGCTGGTGGAGCAAGTGGACCAGATCCAGAAGGAGCAGAACTATCAGAGGGTGAGTACATTTTTAAATGTTTTTTTTTTTAAATTGAAGCTTTATTTAACTAGGCAAGTCAGTTAAGAACAAATTCTTCTTTACCACGGCGGCCTACTCCGGCCTAACCCAAATCAAATCAAATTAAATTTTATTTGTCACTGACACATGGTTAGCAGATGTTAATGCGAGTGTAGCGAAATGCTTGTGCTTCTAGTTCCGACAATGCAGTAATAACCAACGAGTAATCTAACCTAACAATTCCACAACTACTACCTTATACACACAAATGTAAAGGGATAAAGAATATGTACATAAAGATATATGAATGAGTGATGGTACAGAACGGCACAGGCAAGATGCAGTAGATGGTATGGAGTACAGTATATACATATGAGATGAGTAATGTAGGGTATGTAAACATTATAATAAGTGGCATTGTTTAAAGTGGCTAGTGATACATTTTTTACATCAATTCCCATTATTAAAGTGGCTGGAGTTGAGTCATTATGTTGGCAGCAGCCACTCAATGTTAGTGGTGGCTGTTTAACAGTCTGATGGCCTTGAGATAGAAGCTGTTTTTCAGTCTCTCGGTCCCTGCTTTGATGCACATGTACTGACCTCGCCTTTTGGATGATAGCGGGGTGAACAGGCAGTGGCTCGGGGTGGCAATGGTTGAGATGTTGTTGTCCTTGATGATCTTTATGGCCTTCCTGTGACATCAGGTGGTTTAGGTGTCCTGGAGGGCAGGTGGTTTGCCCCCGGTGATGCGTTGTGCAGACCTCACTACCCTCTGGAGAGCCTTATGGTTGTGGGCTGAGCAGTTGCCGTACCAGGCGGTGATACAGCCCAACAGGATGCTCTCGATTGAGCATCTGTAGAAGTTTGTGAGTGCTTTTGGTGACAAGCTGAATTTCTTCAGCCTCCTGAGGTTGAAGAGGCGCTGTTGCTCCTTCTTCACGATGCTGTCTGTGTGGGTGGACCAATTCAGTTTGTCCGTGTGTACGCCGAGGAACATAAAACTTACTACCCTCTCCACTACTGTCCCGTCGATGTGGATAGAGGGCTGCTCCATCTGCTGTTTCCTGAAGTCCACCCACGACCATCTCCTTTGTTTTGTTGATGTTGAGTGTGAGGTTATTTTCCAGACACCACACTCCGAGGGCCCTCACCTCCTCCCTGTAGGCTGTCTCGTCGCTGTTGGTAATCAAGCCTACCACTGTAGTGTCGTCCGCAAACTTGATGATTGAGTTGGAGGCGTGCATGGCCACGCAGTCGTGGGTGAACAGGGAGTACAGGAGAGGGCTCAGAATGCACCCTTGTGGGGCCCCCAGTAGTCGTTTAGCTCAGTTACCTTAGCTTTCTTGGGAACAGGAACAATGGTGGCCCTCATGAAGCATGTGGGAACAGCAGACTGTGATAAGGGTTGATTAAATATGTCCGTAATATGACGCTGGGCCAATTGTGCCCCGCTCTATGGGACTTTCGATGACGGCTGGTTGTGATACAGCCCGGGATCTAACCAGGGTCTGTAGTGAAGCCTCTAGCACTGCTTAGACCGCTGTGTCACTTGGGAGCCCAATTCTAACTCAAGTCTACATCAGCTCTTGAGTAAAGCCCTTGACACATTGGTAGTGTTTGCTTGCCATGAGTTCTTGGCACCTCTGAAAAGAGAGCTGGCTGTAATTTACAAACTGATTCTACATGTAGAAAAATACTAAAATAATGTCAGATGTCTACCGACAGGTGGTCCGTAAAACACAATGAGCAAAACGAACCATTTGGTGCAATGTTTTCTCCTTAAAATACCAGTCTTTTCAAGGCAGTTTGATTTAAGACATTTGCTGAATTCCATATTTACCTCTAGTTCAGATATCGATTGCCTTGGCTTGTGTGCTACTATTTGTATTTATAATTGCTCTGTCTTTTCCAGTACCGCGAGGAGCGCTTCAGGCAGACCAGTGAGAGCACAAACCAGAGGGTTCTGTGGTGGTCCATCGTTCAGACATTGATCCTGGTGGCCATTGGCTTCTGGCAGATGAGACATCTCAAGAGTTTCTTCGAAGCCAAGAAATTAGTGTAGACCTGCACTCTCATTTTGTTGTTTACCTGAGTCTGGGTTGGGGATCAAATCAGTAAACTCAGGAAGTGAACTTTAACTCTATTCAATTGAAAATTCTCCCATTGTTTTCTATGAGGCATTTTTCATTCATCAATTCAGGTTTTAAATTCACTTCCTGAATTGATAAGTGAAATGAACCCAACCCTGGTCTGAATGCAGTACTCAAACATCAGTCAGAATGTGTGTTTGCTCCCAGAAGTATATGTGCAGACTGGTGAAGTTACCATCCTATCAGTGAAAACCACCCAATTACTTTGCATTTTGATAGGGCTCTGCTTTTGGATTTTTAAGACCCTTTTATGACCTTGATATTCCCCATCCCTGTTTCTATAAGGTATCAGTCTGCAATTAGTTTTATTTATGATCCTCTACATAATGTTTTACTTTAGGCTGGGGAAAAAAATGTTTTTTTTACTATTGATGATATCAAACATTGTTCTTCGGAAAGTTAAAACCACTTGTATTTTTTTTTCAACACATGCTTCCCCCCATAATATATTTCTGTTTGTGACTGCCAGTCATATTATAGGCTGCATCTTTTCTCTCAAAATAACAGGTGTGTTTTCAAACTAATTAGATGATGTTCTCACTCTACATGCATTGTAATGGGTTTTTTGTTACTAGCTGAGAGAGAGCACCTATTTTTAGTTTAGAGCTGTACAACAGAAATGGTGACTTGATTTATGAAATGTATTTTTGGTCATGTGTGCATACTGGTCTTTGTATCTGGATGTTTTTTTATTTAGATTCAAATTAATTTACGTTTCAACCCCTGATGTATTTAGTGTCAGTCATGGTCTGTGTGTTTAGAAACAGAAAGACATCCAGCATATTTTTTTTTTTTTATGGAGATCTTGAAAATGTGGAACCTTCTCCTGTCTTGTTAGCCAGTATCTGTATTCACAAAGCACCTTGGAGTAGGCTTGCTGATCTAGTATCTGTTACCCCTTGCTATTCATTTTGATTTAGAAGTCTAAGCTGATCCTAGCTCAGCACTTCTATTCTGAGACGCTTACTGAATACGGGCTCGGTCTGTGTTTTATTTAATGGTCCATTTATAAAGCTGGAAAGTGAAACAAGAAACATGACATTTTAGTTAAAGGGTGGTGATAGTGTCTGTTAATATGGTAGTTCTATGGAAGAAAAAAAAGTAATGTGAAATACTAGCTATGCATTTGCTTAAGTGAGCAGTTCACACAGTTTCTCCCTAACTTGCTGAATACACTGCCAAAGATGTTCACTTATCACAATCCATTGACTTGATGATGGTCAAGTAAATATTGATTTAAAGAGATTTGCTTGTTTTTTTTCCCCCCATCTATACTGCATATCTAAGTGAACCAGGAGAGATGGTGTTTTTGGCTTCTGTTTTGTCCATTTCCTTTCTACAAATTCTCAAGTAGAGTTTTGAAGACACTGATTTAATTCAATAAAGAACTGCTGTCCAGTTAAACAGTTTGCTCCAGTTCTCATCATATACAAGGAGTTGATTTGTGGGTAAATATCAATTGTACACTTAAAGTATTTAGCCAGAAAGCAGTCTTTGCTTCTTGTCTATCATAAAACAATAAGAACTATACTGGATCATTTTTGCAAAAAATAAATGCTTTGTTCAGTTAATCTTTTTTTGTTTATCCATGATTATCCTAAAATTATTCCTAATTGTGTTAGTTCATTGGTGCTTTTTGTTGTTGCCTTTTGTTATGGTTAGATGTCAGAGGTTGAGTATGATATTAATTTAATTGATTTTAATGGTTTATTTTGGGTGGGGATATTTCAGATTCTGTCAATTTGAAAACTTGTCTAAATTGCACTCAAATATAAAGTTTTGTGACCTTTGGCTAGCTAGCTTGAATTACTATTTCCCTAGACACTTTGCCAAATAAAAATAGATCAGACGAAGGTCCATCCATAGGGAATGCGTTCTGTAGTTCCCCAAATGCATGGGAATGTTTAGTCTTGATCATGTGTTTCTCCCGGAGCAATGTCTTAGGCGAACTTTAGAAAAACAGGTTGTGATATTTTCTTGAGTAGAAGCTCTTTAGTCAACTAACGAATGATGTCAATGTAACTTTCGTATGGTAGTGTGTGAAACACACCGTTAATTATCGAAACAAATTATATTTGTATAGTTTGTTGCTAGACTTCTTTTGTTTCCCGAAATCCACGGGTCTCACTGTGCAGTAGGTCATGGAGGGTAGGAACAACATTTCCCTTGCTCCTCTATGTTGCCACGTGTCCACCCGGGTGCGTCTTCATTACGCCGATTCTGTTGCAAAACGTTTCTTAAACGGGACTGGACCTACCCGAATGTGTCCAATATAAACACCCGTTTTTTTAGCTGTAAAACTGTTTACAACAGTTTGGACTAATTATTACACCCCTGCTAGACAGCTCACTAGTCATTAGCCAGCGTCAAGCTAAAGCTTTGCCAATGTAACAAGAAAATGGACACGGGATGTCAGTAACCAAAGGCATATTGTGACATTTCGAGGAAAAATATGACAAGAATATCAGTTGGACATCGAAATCCGACTGCAAAGGAGAGAGCCAGGAAGAATGGAGAAGTTCGCTTGTAGAATCACGACAACAACATCCTCTTGTTTCACGAGTAGCTAACTTCTGTGCAACCTTGAAAGCTGTTGTCATTTGCAACTTTGAAAATGATGTATTCATCAAGAAGAAAACCAGTCCTCTATTTCAAAGAAGACAGAAGGTAAAACATAACGGTATCTCTAATGTTAACAATGAGAGATTATCCAATCCTAGACTGATTAGGCTAGACGAGGGAACAGATGTATGCATTTCAAGACATTAGCAAACTAGTCAAATGTGTCATTTTTTTAATCTACTAGTGAGGCCTATGTGAATCATAAAAAATACACTACTACTGTAGGTACACTAAAGCCTTAAATCTCTATTACATTGGGCCACTAGCCTATTTCTCAAAAACGTGTGAGAATTGCAGCCGGTGTAGATGGATTGCAGTCAGGTGTAGATGGATTGCAGTCAGGTGTAGATGGATTGCAGTCAGGTGTAGATGGATTGCAGTCAGGTGTAGATGGATTGCAGTCAGGAGTAGATGGATTGCAGTCAGGAGTAGATGGATTGCAGTCAGGAGTAGATGGATTGCAGTCAGGTGTAGATGGATTGCAGTCAGGAGTAGATGGATTGCAGTCAGGAGTAGATGGAGTCAGGAGTAGATGGATTGCAGTCATGGATTGCAGTCAGGTAGATGGATTGCAGTCATTGCAGAGTAGATGGATTGCAGTCAGATTGCAGTAGATGGATTGCAGTCAGGTGTAGATGGATTGCAGTCAGGAGTAGATGGATTGCAGTCAGGTGTAGATGGATTGCAGTCAGGTGTAGATGGATTGCAGTCAGGTGTAGATGGATTGCAGTCAGGTGTAGATGGATTGCAGTCAGGTGTAGATGGATTGCAGTCAGGAGTAGATGGATTGCAGTCAGGTGTTGAAGATGGTGCAAATATTTCACATCATTTCTTGGTATTGTTCAACCTCAAAGAAATGAAACACCAAAAGCACCTCGTCCAGAAGAGCGTAATCCGTGAGTAGTTGACTACAATAGAAGTGTGTTGCTCTCAGATTTGGTTGTGTGAAATAATCTCGGTGCATTGATTTTAGTTTGTTTTCTGGTAAAATTGCACGATAATATTTGAAATCAGCCATTCCTTATAATCTGGACGTAGCCAATGCATACAGTGTGTGTGGGTTTGGTTGTGCAAGCGTTTTAATGTACAATACTAATGCCTAACTTGAGTTATTGAAACATTTTAACTATTAGCTGTTTTCCAATGGCAATGTGATGTGTCTTTCAGCTACTAAACCGCTCACTTTTACATGCATGGCACTTGATCAATTTGTGGTTAAGGTGTGCATCATAGCATTGATTGACTATACTACATTTCTCAATATGAGACTTGCTATTACTTCTACTTTCAGATTCTGTTCTGAGAAATGCACAGTCTACAAACTATTTGGTCTGTGTGTGGTGCTGGTACTGGTCTCCCTCCTATGGCTCCAACTCAGCTGTACAGGAGACATGAGCCGGGTTGTAGTGGATGACGGACGCATCCCCCATCAGCCTTGTCCGCTGGAGAGACAGGCATCCGCTGCGGACGACCCTTCCTGGGGTCCTCACAAGCTGGCCCTCCTGATACCTTTCAGGGAGAGGTTTGAGGAGCTGCTGGTGTTTGTCCCCTTCATGCACACCTTCTTGAACAACAAGAAAATACTGCATAAGATCTTTGTAATCAACCAGATGGATCACTATCGGTAAGTGATGGAAGACGTTATGTTGCCCTGTTAGTTATTAGGCCTACAACAGAAGTGTTGTCTAATCTGAAGGCCACAACATATTCTATTCTGTTCTATCCTGTTCTATTCTATTTCAGTCCAATGGTTGTTGATGAATTCTGCTTGGCACAGGGGAACTATAGTCTGGATGTGTGCCTAGTTGATTTGCGCCTTACCAAAGAAATATTGACTCCTCCTGGAAGTAAATAATGAGTTCCACCCATATCTCACCGCAGGTTCAACAGAGCCTCTCTCATTAACGTTGGTTACACGGAGAGTGGTAACGACACTGATTACATCGCCATGCATGATGTGGACTTGTTACCTCTGAATGAAGCTCTGGACTATGGTTTCCCAGAGGAGGGCCCGTTCCACGTGGCCTCACCAGAGCTGCACCCCCTGTATCACTACAAGGCATACGTGGGAGGAATCCTGCTGCTCACCAAACAGCATTATCACATGGTAGGTTAGCCAATTGTTAAGTTAATCATTCGTTATCCATAATAATAGACAGCACTTCAAATCTCCAATATGTTCTTTTTTTTTCATGTACATATTAAAATAAAATTATTTGTCACATGCACTGAATACAACTGGTGTAGACATTAGAGGTCGACCGATTAATCGGATTGGCCGATTAATTTGGGCCGATTTCAAGGTTTCATAACAACAGGAAATTGGTATTTTTGGACACCGATTTTATTATCATTTTTTTTTACAACTTTATTTAACGAGGCAAGTCAGTTAATTTAAGAACACATTCTTATTTTCCATGACGGCCTAGGAACGGTGGGTTAACTGCCTTGTTCAGGGGTAGAACGACAGATTTTTACCTTGTTAGCTCAGGGATTCAATCTTGCAACCTTACGGTTAACTAGTCCAACGCTCTAACCACCTGCCTCACGAGGAGCCTGCCTGTTACGCGAATGCAGTAAGAAGCTAAGGTAAGTTGCTAGTTAGCATTAAACTTCTTATAAAAAACAATCAATCAATCATAATCACTAGTTAACTACACATGGTTGATGATATTACTAGTTTATCTAGCGTGTCCTGCGTTGCATTTAATCGGTGCGTATTCACGAAAAAGGACTGTACCTAACGTGTACCTAACCATAAACACCAATGCCTTTCTTAAAATCAATACACAGAAGTATATATTTTTAAACCTGCATATTTAGCTAAAATAAAGGTTAGCAGGTAATATTAACCAGGTGAAATTGTGTCACTTCTCTTGCGTTCATTGCACGCAGAGTCAGGGTATATGCAACAGTTTGGGCCGCCTGGCTCATTGCAAACTGTGAACTAATTTGCCAGAATTTTACGTAATTATGACATAACATTAAAGGTTGTGCAATGTAACAGCAATATTTAGACTTAGGGATGCCATCCATTAGATAGAATACGGAACGGTTCCGTATTTCATTGAAAGAATAAAAGTTTTGTTTTCGCGATAGTTTCTGGATTCAACCATATTAATGACCTAAGGCTCGTATTTCTGTGTGTTATTATAATTATGTGTATGATTTGATAGAGCAGTCTGACTGAGTGATGGTAGGCAGCAGCAGGCTCGTAAGCATTCATTCAAACAGCACTTTTGTGCATTTTGCCAGCAGCTCTGTTTATGACTTCAAGCCTATCAACTCCCGAGATTAGGCTGGTCTAACCGATGTGAAATGGCTAGCTAGTTAGCGGGGTGCGCGCTAATAGAGTTTCAAACGGTGACGTAACTCGCTCTGAGACTTGGGAGTAGTTGTTCCCCTTGCTCTGCATGGGTAACGCTGCTTCGAGGGTGGCTGTTGTCGATGTGTTCCTGGTTCGAGCCCAGGTAGCGGCAAGTAGAGGGATGGAAGCTATACTGTTACACTGGCAATACTAAAGTGCCTATAAGAACATCCAATAGTCAAAGGTTAATGAAATACAAATCGTATAGAGACAAATAGTCCTATAATTCCTATAATAACTACAACCTAACTTCTTACCTGGGAATATTGAAGACTCATGTTAAAAGGAACCACCAGCTTTCATATGTTTTCATGTTCTGAGCAAGGAACTTAAACGTTAGCTTTTTTACATGGCACATATTGCACTTTTACGTTCTTCTCCAACACTTTGTTTTTTCATTATTTAAACCAAATTGAACATGTTTCATTATTTATTTGAGGCTAAATTGATTTGTATTTATGTATTATATTAAGTTAAAATAAGTGTTCATTCAGTATTGTTGTAATTGTCATTATTACAAATACATTTTAAAAATCGGCCGATTAATCGGTAGCAGCTTTTTTGGCCCTGCAATAATCGGTATCGGCGTTGAAAAATCATAATCGGTCGACCTCTAGTAGACATTATCGTGAAATGCTTACTTAAGAGCCCTTACCAATGATGCAGAGTTTAAAAATAGTAACACAAGATAAATAAAATAAACAAATGTAGCTTTATACAGGGAATACCAGTACCAGATCAATGTGCAGAGATATGTACATGAAGGCAGGGCGAAGTGACTCGGCATCAGGATAGATCATAATAATTGTATGATTGTGGTGTGTTGTTTTAGCTGTGTCGTGTTCTGTGTTCCTAAAGTGCAACGGCATGTCCAACCGGTTCTGGGGATGGGGGAGAGAAGACGATGAATTCTACAGGAGACTAAGAACTGCTGGATTACAGGTAAACCAGGACGGTCCTTTACGTGTCACAAAGAGACAGAGATCGCTAAGAATTTGGGTTAATCCCTGAAAATACTCCAAAAATAATGATAAAGCCAATGAATGATTAGCGCCAGTATCTGACACCTCTCCCTACGTAGTAGAACAACTCAAGAGTACGTTTGCATGTAGATCAGCAAAACCGCTACCGCCACGTCTCTAAATACTATGAATAATATAATCAATCTGTCATTTTCTGTTTGCCAGCTCTTCAGGCCCAGTGGGATAAAAACAGGGTATAAAACCTTTCGCCACATCCATGACCCTGCCTGGAGGAAGAGAGACCAGAAGAGAGTGGCTGCACAGAAACAGGTAGAGATGCATTCACCTCCTACCGTGTTGTATTGCATTCTCAGATAGACAGATACTGGATTTATCTCTTTGGTTGTATTTCTAATCACAGTACTGACATTGTTTTTCTCTCCTCGTTTTTTGGAAGGAACAATTCAAGGTTGACCCTGAGGGCGGGTTGACTAACTTGCAGTACAAGCTGGAGTCGAGACAGGAGCTGACTATTAGTGGAGCCCCTGTCACTGTCCTCAACACCAAACTGGAGTGTGACACAGACAAGACTCCCTGGTGTCTGTTGAACTAAGATGGCCCCCATGATAGACCTATGCTGCCTCTCATCTGGGTTATGTTCATTATCTACCAAACGGAATAAAACAGGGAGGGACTACCTGAGCTTCTCCAATGAGAAACACTTGTTTTTGTGTGCCCTTATGAATATGACCCCGGTGCTACAGAGGGGTGCTGTTAACCCCTGCATGCTGTGCTACTTCGGGACAGTTTCTGGTCCTGAGGACATGGCTAAAACAAACAACCGCACCAGGAGACATGGGTACCATATTCTGTCCGGTCCAGAGAAGAGCCTTTGACCTTTGAACCCAGCAACGCCTTCCCTCATCGGAGAGATGGAATGTATTTATAAACTAGCTAAATGATATTGTCCTTTAGAACTGTGGTGTAGTCGTCTGACTTGCTTTCAGAACTGTGAGTGACTGGATCTCAAGCAGGCCTAACTTCAGGGTCTTTTAAACTACAGACACTTTGCCAATATTGACGACACACGAAAGGTGTACTGAAATCGTAAGCAAAGGCCTTTGTGTCTGTTTATCCAGGTGACCGACCAGGACCAACCCTGCTTAGCTTCAGAGGCCAACCAGCAGTGGGATGTTGGGTGGTCTGGCTCCTGGGTGTGGTACTAGTGGACCATTGCCTCTCCTTCAGTTGAAGTCTGCTATACTGTCTGGATTAATGTCTTATCATCAGAGTTAGTTTGCTATGAAAGGGTTTTCTTTCTGACATTGTAATGCACCGGGATTGGCATGCCACCTCCATGGTACATAGCGCTGTATTCTCATCCGGTATCCATTGTGACCCATCATGTACTCAACTAGTAGTGAGTTGAGTATCAGAGTGCCCTTTTAGATTTGTTGTTGATGGTAAAATCAGCTTTTAAGGTTTACAGTTGTGCTTTAGAAAGTTTTTAGAGAACGACTAGATATTATGAAAGTATGTTTAGGTAATGTCAAGCATATGTTACAACAGTTTGGCCATATACCATACTGCTGTAATGTCAAGCGTACAGTTGAAGTCAGAAGTTTACATACACCTTAGCCAAATACATCTAAACTCGGTTTTTCACAATTCCTGACATTCAATCCCAGTAAAAAATGCCCTGTCTTAGGTCAGTTAGGATCACCACTTTATTTTAAGAATGTGAAACGTCAGAATAACAGTAGAGAGAATGATTTATTTCAGCTTTTATTTCTTTCATCACATTCCCAGTGGGTCAGAAGTTTACATACACTCAATTAGTATTTGGCAGCATTGCCTTTAAATTGTTGGGTCAAACGTTTCGGGTAGCCTTCCACAAGCTTTCCACAATAAGTTGGGGGAATTTTGGCCCATTCGTCCTGACAGAGCTGGTGTAACGGAGTCAGGCTTGTAGGCCTCCTTGCTCGCACACGCTCTTTCAGTTCTGCCCACAAATGTTCTATGGGATTGAGTTCAGGGCTTTGTGATGGCCACTCCAATACCTTGACTTTGTTGTCCTTAAGCCTTTTTGCCACAACTTTGGAAGTATGCTTGGGGTCATTGTCCATTTACGACCAAGCTTTAACTTCCTGACTGATGTCTTGAGCTGTTGCTTCAATATATCCACATAATTTCCCTGCCTCATGATGCCATCTATTTTGTGAAGTGCACCAGTCTCTCCTGCAGCAAAGCACCCCCACAACATGATGCTGCCACCCCCGTGCTTCACAGTTGGGATGGTGTTCTTTGGCTTGCAAGCCTCCCCCTTTTTCCTACAAACATAACAATGGTTATTATGGCCAAACAGTTCTAATTTTGTTTCATCAGACCAGAGGACATTTCTCCAAAAAGTACGATCTTTGTCCCCATGTGCAGTTGCAAACCGTAGTCTGGCTTTTATATGGAGGTTTTGGATCAGTGGCTTCTTCATTGCTGAGCGGCCTTTCAGGTTATGTCGATATAGGACTCGTTTTTACTGTGGATATAGATACTTTTGTACCTGTTTCCTCCAGCATCTTCACAAGGTCCTTTGCTGTTGTTCTGGAATTGATTTGCACTTTTCGCACCAAAGTACGTTCATCTCTAGGAGACGGAACGCGTCTCCTTCCTGAGAGGTATGACGGCTGCGTGGTCCCATGGTGTTTATACTTGCGTACTATTGTTTGTACAGATGAACGTGGTACCTTCAGGTGTTTTGAAATTGCTCCCAAGGAAGAACGAGACTTGTGGAGGTCTACAATGTTTTTTTCTGAGGTCTTTGCTGATTTCTTTTGATTTTTCCCATGATGTCAAGCCAAGAGGCACTGAGTTTGAAGGTAGGCCTTGAAATACATCCACAGGTACACCTCCAATTCACTCAAATGATGTAAATTAGCCTATCAGAAGCTTCTAAAGCCATGACATAATTTTCTTGAATTTTCCAAGCTGTTTAAAGGCACAGTCAACTTAGTGTATGTAAACTTCTGACCCACTGAAATTGTGATACAGTGAATTATAAGTGAAATAATATGTCTGTAAACAATTTTTGGAAAAATGACTTGTCATGCACAATTTATTTTACCTTTTACAAGGTAGATGTCCTAACCGACTTGCCAAAACCATAGTTTGTTTAACAAGCAATCTGTGGAGTGGTTGAAAAACTAGTCTTAAGTACTCCAACCTAAGTGTATGTAAACTTCTGACTTCAACTGTATCGTACTGCTGTAATGTCATGCGTATGTTACAACAGTTTGGCCATATATCATACTGCTGCAATGTCTTTTTGAATGATTCGACAAGTCAATGGTACCCGAAAAATGTATTTGTACAATATTCAGTATTTATATAAAGTTATGACTCAAAACCCTGGGAAAAACTTGCACGTTGTCTTATTCTCATTATAAATGTCTTCATTGTACATATAATCAACACATCTGTATCGTATTTTCAATACTGAACATGATCCAATTGATCCATTTCAAGATCTGTATGACAGACCATTGTGCTTAGACTTTGTTATGTTGACGAATCTCACTATAATTGACATTGAAAAGTACTTGCTCCAGTTGAAACCTTCTGAGGAAATGCTAATAAGGATTCGTTAATAACTGATGGCACTTTTGCATGACAGTGTAAATGAAGTTGTGTCACCTCTTGTTTAGATTTCAGGTGCTTAAAGTGACCAGTGGCCTGTCATTCCTGGTGTGTCTTTTAATCTTCCTGGTCCAGTAAAACAGCCTTTGAAGTCAACCCTGCATTGTCCCGCTGGTTATAGACAAGCCACATTTTTGAATCCACTAGATACTTGTATCACTGCCCCAGAAGTCTACAATAAGCCTGTCTGAAATGTAGTATATGGTATTCTAGGTTTATAAAATCAGGCATAACTTGTTATGCATTTAAAGTCAGCTCAGGACTGCAGGAGTTAGGCCTATTTCTGCTTCATGACCATGAAACGTTTCATTATTGCATTTAAATAGCCTAGGGAGCAAGCTACCATAAATCCTGTCCATATGCGATTATCGTTGTATGCCTTGTTGTAGCCTAATAATTATAGAAAAGACTATAGCATATTTATTTCAGAAGCACAAACTAAGTCTTACTCAATGGCAACTTTGCCTAATTCTGGGGGCAGACGTTTCCCAAAACCCAATGGCATTCGTTTTCGATTAGATCGTGATTTCATTTGAATATCACAATGAAAACCTTTAGGCTTGTCTACTGAATCATGACTGGTGATTTGTCACTTCAGCCCCGCATGTAAAGCTCCTGTCTGAAGTATTTTGTCAGGTCATAATTGATCCATCGGCTCTTGGTCGACCAGAACACTGCACCATTTAGGAAAGGTTTACACTAATCTCCTCAAAGTAGTTTCTGACTCGATGCGACAATACCTCTCAGGCCCTCTGATCTATCTGTCGAGACGGGGTATAAAAGTCCTCGCCTCCCGCCTGGAGAAGGAGCCACATTGAGCCACACTCAACCGCGCAGCATGACGAGAGGAAGCCTGAGCGCGAGTTCCCTCAACGGGACATCTTCTTTCTCATTACCATCATACTTTCCTTTTTATGGTGGAGCAGCAGACATCTCCTCATGCTTGACAAACACGATTCCATCAACAACACAGACAAAAAAAGCGCGATCCTTCAGTATAGAAGTGATTAATTCCGTGGGTCCTTCCGGGGAAGCAGCCGCACAACAAGCCATGCACATCCAGCAACCAGACGGAGGCGCACTGCACCATCCGGCGATGCTGACTTGGGCGCATTTTGGAGACACAAATTCACTTCACCCAGTTTACTAGAGGCGTCTAAGTGGTTATAATCAAGTTCTGTAGAACGGTAAGATTTAAAGTTTAATTTATCTCGTAAATGTTTTTGACTTTTATTGTTATGGTCCAAGGGAGAGTAGCATACATTATAGGTCTCGCGTCGAATTGTTTTGTAAAACGGATGATCTGACTCCTCTATTAATTCCAAATGGAATAGGGGTCATTGGGATAATGTATAATTAAGAATATATAGCAAATTAATGTTTGTTTTCTCTCTGCAGGACAACCGGACAGTCTATAGGGGAACCTTCGTGCGGAGATCCCGCACTATCTACACACCGACAACCAGCTGACTAAACTAGAAGAGGTGTGCAGTAAGCAGCGGTACATGACCGGGACGGAGAAGATTCTTCTGGCCTCATCGCTGAGACTGGCCGAGACACGGGTCAAGGTCTGGTTCCAGGACAGGAGAACGCGGTGGAGGAAGGCCCACGGGGACATGGTCGGTGTACAGGAGAGACACGCTCACGGTGAAAAGTCGAGCAAGGAGGAGGATGAGTTGATTTCCGTGGACAATGACGAGTCATGGGTGTATTTTTTAAATATGTTTTATATTAGTAAATGCCTTGAGCCCACCACACACATTCATGGTGATTCTTGAATTCTTATTCTTGTCAAACAAGAGAGAATATAGCCGATATTTTACCACTGCGTGGCCTGGCATGGTATGCTTGTGCTCATCAGCTGACAACTAGGCTATGAGTCACTGAAGATTTAGCCATATAATTTGTGTAATGTATTTTATATTCCCCATATCACAACATTCCTTATGTGATTTAATTTTCCCCTGCATTCCTTTTACACCTGCAGTTTTTATTGGGTTTCCTTTCAGTTTTTGTGGCGGCATTTATCCACGTACCGAACCCAGGATATAGGCCTAGCTTTATACCGAACACAGGATATAGGCCTAGCTTTATACCGAACCCAGGATATAGGCCTAGCTTTATACCGAACCCAGGATATAGGCCTAGCTTTATACCGAACTCAGGATATAGGCCTAGCTTTATACCGAACACAGGATATAGGCCAGCTTTACGAACTCAGGATATAGGCCTAGCTTTATACCGAACTCAGGATATAGGCCTAGCTTTATACCGAACCCAGGATATAGGCCTAGCTTTATACCAAACCCAGGATATAACTACCGAACCCAGGATATAGGCCTAGCTTTATACCGAACTCAGGATATAGGCCTAGCTTTATACCGAACACAGGATATAGGCCTAGCTTTATACCAAACCCAGGATATAGGCCTAGCTTTATACCGAACCCAGGATATAGGCCTAGCTTTATACCGAACACAGGGTGTAAGCCTTCTGTACCAAACCCAGGATATAGGCTTAGCTTTATACTGAACACAGGATATAGGCCTAGCCTTGTACCGAACCCAGGATATAGGCATAGCCTTGCTGTTGTTTCTGTTCTTAAAATGTGGAATATTTTGTACTGATCACTGTCGCTATATTGTTGTTTTGACTGATATTCTTTAGCTACTTGATATGTAATTGTCTTGTATTTAAAAAAAATAAAAAATAAACCTTTGGCTTATAGATGTGAAATGATTAATAATATATAGGAAATGCCGAGTCCAAAACAGCAAGTTTGGATTTATTAAAGAACACACTATTTGCTGCAAATAATTATAGGCTACATAAATACATCATCCAAATCGACTAATTCTAATATACTCGGATGACAATAGTGTGATGGACACAAGACTGCAGATATAGCACCAAACTGAGTGACTAATGCATTATGGGCCACTACAGACTGTTTATTCGTTTTCAATGAGTTAAGAAGTCCCCCCGGGCATACTGGCCTTCACTTAACCAGGTATTATGTTCCTAGAAGCCAGGTGTGTGGAGGTAAAAGCTTAAAGTCAGACCCAGCACTGACATTCTTCTCCCTAATTGACCTTTATGGACTCGAGCTGACAGAGACAGGAAATGTTTGTCCGCGAGAGTAAATAAATCAGACAGTCCGGAGAGAGAGAGAGACAGCCATAAGGGGCACAAAACGTTCCACAATTTGAGCCTAAATATGCTTCAAGGTTAAATTCCTCCTCACGCCATTTGCACACACTGTACATAGACGTTTTTTTTCTATTGTGTTATTGACTGTACGCTTGTTTATTCCATGTGTAACTCTGTGTTGTTGTTTGTGTCGCACTGCTTTGCTTTATCTTGGCCATGTCGCAGTTGTAAATGAGAACTTGTTCTCAACTGGCCCACCTGGTTAAATAAAGGTGAAATAAAAAAAAATTAAAAAAAATGGCAATTAGGTAGTAGATGAAAGTTTACATTATGTAGTTATTAAAAAATAATACGTGTGAAATTAATTAACATTATATAATTAATAACTAATAAAGTTAAAGTAATTCGGGGTAAATAAAATAAAAAATAATATTGTTGAATTTAATTAGACTTTTTTTTTTGCTAATAGGTAATTATAGAGAATATCATGAATTCTATCCCAGATCTGATTTGAACAGAATATCAATATTATCTTAAAAAGTAAAAGTTTTTACTCAGCCCGCACTGACCTTTACTGAGACCATTAAAATCCACTAGAGGGCATTGACCACATAATAGTTTGTGTGAATGCATTGACATGGAGGCTACATGTGCCCTTTAAAAAGAAATGTATGTAGTTCTGTCATTGAGCTGTTCTTGTCTATTAATGTTCTGTATTAGGTCATGTTTCATGTTTTGTGTGGATCCCAGGAAGAGTAGCTGATGCTTTTGCAACAGATACTGGGGATCCTAATTAAATGCAAAATAAATAGAGCTCCCAAAGTAACTAATTAATTCACTTGAAATCATTCATTCACCACCAAATTAAATGCAAATGAAAATAAATTATTAAACCAGCACAAGATTTGACAAAATGATGCCCCTCAACTTTACCCTTGACAAATGTACTTAACTAGGGCAATACTGTAACTATTTGAATTGATAAAGTTATTATTAAAATACTGATTTAATATCATCAACAACAATGTATATTTAATAAGGGGACTGTTTTCTTCATTCCATTTCTCATTCAATGTACTGAAACCATGAAGGTAATCTGTAATGACCTGATGTTGTCCAAGAACGTTCCATTCATCAGAGTTCTATAAACTGCAAAAAAAAAAAAAATGTTTTTCATGTCTTTTATACTGTAGCTTACTATGTATAATAAAGTAAATGACAGGCATTTCCTATAACACATCCTATTTCTGTTCCTTTCTGAATAGAGTAACCTCATTCCTTGTAAAAGGGACTTAACTCCAGTTAGCTGATTCAAGGCCTACCATGCAGGGGGACAATAATCATATTTTAACTCAGCTTCACACCCCTGCGTGCCTACAAAAACTCCAGCTGCTTAATACCTCCTTTCAGACCAGCAAATTCTGTCATTAATTGCCAGAGGCAAAATTAATAGTTGTTAATGGCCACCTGAATCAAAGGCTCCGGGGCTAGATCTGCCAGTAAAACCTATTCATTCTATACAGGCGGATTGGGCGGTATAGGATTGGTATAGGGAACAAGAGGGGTGGAGAGTAAACTCCTTTGGGACTCAAAGGGCTCTTTGGCCCTTGGTGGTTCACATCAGCTTCCACAGAGCAGATCATGAAAGATGGAAGCAGGGGGCTTTTGTGGTTCGTCCTGATTATTTCTCCCCTGAAAGGACTGACATCTGTCCTGGGTTCCTGGGACTGGCTGTTCCTCTGATCTACTGGTACCCCCTCCTCTCCCTCAACAACATCTAAGATGGTAACTACCAAAAGAGGGAGGGAAGGTACCCTGGACATAATGTAAAGAGGACATATTTCCCAGACCTTTGACCTTAGTAAAACAATACCTCTTTAACTGACCTATTCTCAAAAGGAGTTTCATTTAGCAGACCTATAGGCCTATTCTGTAAAGGAGTATCAAATATCAGATCTATAGGCCTATTCTGTAAAGGACTTAAATGATTTTCAGTCATCAGTGGTTTTGGATGCCTTGACTAAAAAAAAATCATAGTAAACCTCAGAGATATTTTGTAGTTAATCCCTAGAATTATCAGGGACTAGTCTGATGACTAGTCTGATTTTTGATCTAGAATTAAATTGATCAATAAACCTACAGGTGCCACTGTCAGATATGGGCTATAAGATAGGAAATAGCAGAATGACTCATTTGTGTGAGAATCTTTTTTATGGTTTTCTATTACAAGGCTAATTTCCTAGATTTTAGGGACCATTTGGGGGACGGGACATAGGGAATAATAAACTTGTTATGAGTAAGTTATAATTAGTCAATCATTAACAAGAACATCTCATATTATGGTGCTTCTGATTTAATATGATATCACTTTGCAACATTTAAATAAACGTATATGGATAGGCTATTATTAGTCACAAGTCAATTCAATAGAGCATAAGTCACTCATTCAGACTAACAAAATGGCTGTCATCCGCTAGGCTACACGGTCATATCTGCGCATGCCCACCACACCTCTGTCACCGACAGTAGAGACCAGGTATTGAGTCTGACGAGTGACAGGCTCTTTCTCAAAGGCTTAGCCTACTGATCCTGGCTCCTAATACAGCACAGTCCAACAATGGTTTCCAGGAGTGATGAGACCGAGACAAGAGCCAGGCTGTCATAAACCTAAAGTAATCACAGACTAATAGATCTGACGTTGCAGTGGTAACTAGAACCGAAACTTGATTTTTGGCATATTGTTACAGCAGAGAAAACCGGACGATATCCTGAGACAAGTGACGGAGACAACTGAACCGGCTCTACAGGCAACCCGCTTCCAGACGTCCACTGATATTGGCAACGAGGTTTGCACGCGCAAGGAACTGCGAGTTATGGATTTCCCGGGAACTGTCCTACTGCTTCTGTTGTGAGGTTTTCTTCTGCATCACCTGTTTTATAACAGTGTTATTGAATATATTATTAGAAAGATATAAACTACAACCTATTTGATCATGTACCAACATAGTAAGAAATGTTTTACCATCGAATCCCTGGTTGGGAAAGATGTGAACTCTTCGACTACCGGCGACGAACCGATCAGACCTACAGCGCTGAGGTTCACGGAATCAATTCACCCGGCGCCCTTTGGGAGTTGTTTCCAGAACTCCGGCAGGACTTTATACAGCAGTCCAGACATGATGTTCCCTGACCCGGGCACACACACAGGGAACACCGGTCTGCCCCTGCATCCCCTCCAGCTTCCATCTCAGCCTTTCTTCAACCCGCATCAGAGAGACACGTTGAATTTCTACCCGTGGGTTCTTCGAAACAGATATCTCGGACACAGGTTCCAAGGTAAGCGAACAAGTACTTTAATTGAACGAATATTGCTAAATTATTTTAAATAATATTATATGTTTGTGCATATGCTTGTTATTGCACACGTATGGGGACATATTACGCACGAGCTAAATTACAATGACTGTAAGCATTAGAATTGAGAACTCACTCTATAGTTCCGTGATGGAAGAAATGTCCTCATGATCCCTGAACATGCAACATGTTGGTAGGGATGGTAATTTATTCAGGAAACAAAAAATGTCTAAAAACGTCGTAAACAAAGCAACAAAAACAGGATCAATGCAAATGACTGAAACTACTGTTTGCAGAGGACATCGTTTCAACATCCAACTATAGTTATTTTACTGATTAAGTTATAGGTCTATTCATTATTGCTACATTTTCTGAGATTGGATGCATTAAAATAAGCATAAAACAACGCACCCAGGCGTTGAACCCGCCGGTAGCTTAAAAAGCCTGTAAAAAAACATAAATGCATACTTTTCGTCCATTTCCAGTAGTGATTTTAAAAAAACCATTAATATATGTTTTAATTAAATGAAAGTAGACTATATTGTTTATTTTTATTAATTTACACATCGAAGCCATTGCACTTTCTTATAATACATGTTCCGATAAATTTAGGAGATCAATAGTCTAATATGTTTAATAATAATAATAATAATAGGGTAAATTCAATTAAATGTGTAAGTTGTATGCAATTATTGAAATAAAATAGGCCTATAATCAAGAATTATTTCACTTTTGCCTAACCATTCGTTTTAGGTTTTGCATCATTCAAAAAGTTAATTATAAGGAGTCGTGCAAAAAGTACCCAATTATCATACTTGAGTAAAAGTAAAGATATCTTAACAGAAAATTACTAACGTAAAAGTAAAATACGACTTGAATAAAAGTCTAAAAGTATTTGTTTTTTTTAAATATACTTAAGTATCAAAAGCACAAATATAAATGATTTCACATTCCTTATATTAAGCAACCTGGACGGCACGATTTTCTTGATTTTTAAATGTACGTATAGCCAGGGGCACACTTCAACACTCAGACATAGTTTACAAACGAAGCATTGTGTTTAGTGAGTCTGCCAGATCAGTGGCAGTAGGGATAACCAGGGATGTTCTCTTGAGAAGTGCGTGAATTGGACCATTTTCCTGTCCTGCTAAGCATTCGAAATGTAACGAGTACTTTTTAGGTGTCAGAAAATGTATGGAGTAAAAAGTACATTATTTTATTTAGGAATGTAGTGGAGTAAAAGTAAAAAAATATATAAATAGTAAAGTGAAGTACAAATACCCCAAAAAACTACTTAGTAGTACTTTAAAGTATTTTTACACCACTGATTATAAGGATTTTTGTTTCTCAAATATTTAGATATAATTACCGTAACTAATATTTAATTAGACAATTTAATGTTCAAAGTTATGGATTAAAAGTAACAAAAGACAGGAATAATGTAATATTATTAATTTCTAATCATAATAACAGAAATAATAAACAATAAACAAATAATAACAATATTATTTTATTGAAATTTGCTTTGTGTTCAAATTTTGATTTAAGGGCTAGATATTTCTGATAAGACAATGGACCAGATACAAAAGTCTTTAGGAACCAAATAAATCCATGAGAGAAATTGAATATTGGAAAATCTCAGGATTCAGTGACCAAAACTTAAAATCTTCTTACTCAAGCTATGTGCAGTGCATTCATGCAATATATGTTGAACATCCTTAATAACTGATGCTGGGTGGTCCTCAAAAAACAAAGCAATTTGTTAAACCAGACAGATCAATAACTTTCAACGCTCATCTCGTTAACTCAGTGGACAGCAGTAGTTAGCCACATCAGGTGTGCTCTCAGGTATGTTACACTCTGACCAATCAGCCCAGGGCTGTATTCACAGTGTCTCGGGGTATTAGTGCTGATCTAGGATCAGCCTTTTAGATCATTAATGAATGAGATTATGAGGACAAAGGAGGGAATCTGATCCTAGATCAGCACTCCTCTTCTTTACGGTCCTGTCCAGGCAACCTTCAGGGTGTACCTCAGTCAGGTAATCAGTGGGAGTCAGAGGTTGTTGTCACTGTTGCTCAGATCAGGATCTCAGATAAAGTGGCTTTGTTTACAGACACAGCCGATCCACTCACTGATGGTGTCCAATAACCATGAAAACTAGTGTTTAGACAAGGCTAACTACAGACCGGAGGAGTGAGAGGAGAGGATTAGCCATCATGACTGTCACTTACTGTTAGGGATGGATGGGAGATTTATTTTCTTTCATACTCCCCACACTTCTTGAGAGACTGAGAGACAGAGAGAGACAGAGAGAGAGAGAGAGAGAGAGAGAGAGAGAGAGAGAGAGAGAGACAGAGAGAGAGAGAGAGAAGTACAATATAAACAGGTTCGTAGGTCTTACACATGTGAGCAGCTCTTTATATTGGGGTGCATTTCAGTGTGTAATCTCTGGGGTACATTTGAGTGTGTATGAGATTGTTATGGGATTGTTATCATCAGGAAGGAGGGCAGACAGTTCATTCACCCATCTCATCTCCCAATGGTCTGATGGTCTGGAGGTTTGCTTTGACACATTTTTATTCATTAGGAGGTGTTGAATGTCAGGAGGTTAACTGATAGGATAACAGGGCATTGTAAACATTATTTTCCAAACATATTGGATAGTTCATAGAATACTCCTCTTTTGTTTTTGTTTCAGTCTTTGGTTTATAATCAGACAGAAAAACAATCAATCAATCAATCACTGAAATAAAGACGGACTGTGTGAGGAGGATAAAACATTATGATTACTTGCATATAAAATCTCATTATGATTACTTGCACATAAAATCTCATTATGATTACTTGCATATAAAATCTCATTATGATTACTTGCATATAAAATCCTAATAGATAAAAATGTTGTATGTAAAGAATCATTTATGCAGGAATTGATAGTTTCCTTTTCACATTCATTCATTAGCTCTCTACACGTATACTTTATAGTCCATTTAGTGATAAACGGAAATAGACCATCCTAGTCCTTAATAACAGCCATCCGGCTCCCTCTGTATTCATCCATCCAGGGTTAGAATGAGAGATTGGCCCCCACCACTACCCAGTGTGTAGCTGACTGCTGACAAGACCATTCTTGTTGGTGCCAAGGGACTGGTGTTATTGGTGATGAACACAGCTCTCTGGCTGGCGCTGCCATCTGCTCCCTGGTAGTCATGTTGGAGGCATGTTCCCCCATGTTCCCCCACCCGCTGACTACAGGCCAGAGTGTTGAAGGCTCATCGCCTGGAGGGTATTCCCTCTGTGGTTGGGGCTGAGCCTTACAGTTTAGGGTTAATATTCACAAAGAGTCTCGGAGTCGGAGTGTTGATTTAGGATCAGGTCCCCGAGTCCATATAATTATATTTATTATGCTCTATAAGGCTATATTGATCCTAGATCAGCACTCTTACTGAGTGGAGGTCTGAGCAGAACCAGCATTAGCGTTCAGGCCTAGTGTTCAGCCTGGTGAGTTCCTCCCCAGTCTCAGTCTTCTTCAGGGGGATGTGAGTGGAGGTGACGCCACTAACGCCATACAACAGCTGATGCCAGTCTGACTGTCTATCTGAGTGGCTAAACCACCAGCCAGAACTAGCATGGGGTTCACCAGTGTGTGATAGGAGGGAAAATTCTCAAGGAAAATCATATTGTTTATTTCCTTATCAATGCATTACTATATTAGATGAAAACTACAATAGTTACTGCTGTTAAAAATTAAGACTTTAATACGAGATATATTACATTACATTCTCCTAAATGTATTTAATTCGGCCTAATGCTGAGATTTACAAAATAAATGTACCACAAAATGGAGATACTATTTAGTTGTTTTATTTTAGGGCATGGACCCTAAAACCTTTATATCCTGTGACTTCTGTGACAGTATGGCTTGTTGGTGTTCAGTGCCCCTTGAGAAGCATTAAGCCCAAAGTTTTCATCACCTGCAGCTGCAGTGGATCTCTTTTTACATTCTCCTGTTCTACCAGAGTCGCGCTCCTCACATTCTCTCTCTTCAGAGGTGTCTCTATTGTTATCTTCTCTGATGTTCAAAGCATTTTCAGCACGCCAGCTGAAGATGGTTGTTAACGACAGTCCTGTGGCAGAAAATATGCATTCTTTAGTTAGCTAACACAGCTGAAGTGCTGGAGAGCATACCGTATTTGGTGCCGGACCCCAATATACTGTTATCCTTGGCATTGTTAGTGCTATAGCCTATTTATTGTAGCAGTAAGGGGTGCTACAGTGCCTTCAGAAGTATTCACACCCCTTGAGTTTTTCCACATTTTGTTGTGTTACAGCCTGAATTTAAAATGTATTACATTAAGATTTTGTGACACTGGCCTACATACAATAGCCCAAAATGCCAAAGTGGAATTATGTTTTTAGAATTTTTTACAAATGAATTAAAAATGAAAAGCTGAAATGTCTTGAGTCAATAATTATTCAACCCCTTTGTTATGGCAAGACTAAATCAGTTCAGGAGTTAACATTTGCTTAACAAGTCACATAATAATAGTGTTGAACATTATTTTTGAATGACTACCTCATCTCTGTACCCCACATACAATTATCTATAAGGTCCCTCACTTCGAGCAGTGAATTTCAAAAACAGAATCAACCACAAAGACCAGGGAGGTTTTTCAATGCCTTGCAAAGAAGGGTGCCTATTGGGTAAAAAAAAACACACAAAAAACAGACATTGAATATCCCTTTGAGCCTGGTGATGTTATTAATTACACTTTGGATGGTGTATCAATACACCCAGAACCCTACAAAGATACCATGAGGCCAATGTTGACTTTAAAACAGTTGCAGAGTTTAATGGCTGTGATAGGAGAAAACTAAGGATGGATCAACAACATTGTAGTTACTCCACAATACTAACCTAATTGACTGAGTGAAGAGAAGGAAGCCTGTACAGAATAAAAATATTCAATTTTTTTTATTAAAATAATTATTTTTCTTATTTACAATGACGGCCTGTGAACAGTGGGTGAAAGGCCTTGTTCAGGGGCAGAAAACAACTTTTTTTTTTACATTGTCAGCTCAGGGATTCGATCTAGCTACCTTTCGGTTGCACTCCCAACGCTCCAACCACTAGGCTACCTGCCGCCCAAAACATGCATCCTGTTTGCAACAAGGCACTAAAGTAAAACTGCATAACATTTGACTAAGAAATGTCCTGAATAAAAAGCGTTATGTTTGGGGCAAATCAAACACAACACATCACTGACTACCACTCTTCATATTTTCAAGCATGGTGGTGGTTGCCTCATGTTATGGGTATGCTTGTCATCGGCAAGGACTAGGGAGTTTGGAGCTAACCATGGAGCTAAGCATAGTCAAACTCCTAGTGGAAAACCTGGTTCAGTCAGCTTTCCAACAGACACTGGGAAACAAATTCACCTTTCAGCAGGACAGTAACCTAAGACATACGGCCAAATATACACTGCATTGACTTAACATGACGACATTGACTGTTCCTGAGTGGCCTAGTTACAGTGTTGACATAAATCTATGTCAAGTCTTGAAAATGGCTGTCTAGCAATGATCAACAACAAACTTAACAAAGCTTGATGAATTAAAAAATATATATATTATGCAAATATTGTACAATCCAGGTGTGCAAAGCTTTTAGAGGCTTACCCAGAAAGACTCACAGCTGTAATCACTGCCAAATGTTATTCTGACATGTATTGACTCAGGGGTGTGAATACTTATGGAAATGAAAGATTTCTGTATTTCATTTTCAATACATTTACAAAAATGTCTAAGAACCTGTTTTCACTTTGTCATTATGGGGTATTGTATGTATGTAGATGTGTGAGGATTTTTTATATTTTTTATCCATTTTGAATTTAGGCTGTAACACAACAAAATGTGGAATAAGTCAAGGGGTATGAATACTTTCTGAAGGCACCGAGTTTACAAAACATTATGAATGGCTTTTTCCATGACATAGAGCAATGGTCTCCAACCTTTTCTAGCATAAGAGCTACTTCAAAAAAAATGTAACATGTCACAAGTTACACATTTTTTTCCTAGTCATTACATAGGCCCATTCTTCTCTTCTCCCCTGCAACTCTTCCACGGCTCCTTGGTGTACAAGATGTGTTTTCTGTCAATATAGGTGGTAATATAATGGTTAATAAACAACTCTTCCCCGGGTCCTTGGTGTACAAGAGAAAGTAGTGCGCTGATTTTTGGGCAATATACCTTGTAAAATAACGGTTCACAAACAACTCTAAGGGAGGCCTTATAAAATCTGTGATTTTTTTCTCCCACATTCTGTTTAATATTTTCCCAAATTCAATATACCTTTCTCAGTTTTAGTTTTCCTGGTTTTAGTTTAGTTTTTCGCAATCAAAAATACAATTGTTCATAGAGAAACAACGAAATTTGACGTTCTGTGTTGATGGCAATGCTAAAATCATATCACATTTGTTTTAGGTCTGGAAGAAAACAAACAGATTCCGATTTTTTGTTGTTGTAATTCCCCTTTAATTGCGCATCTAGCGAGTGAGGATTGTGCCATCTAATGTGCTGCTCTAGCGATGGTTCTGGTGGCAAAGTTAGTAAATAACAAATAATAGATACAAATGATATACTCATGATATACTTCTGCCAGGTAAGCAAGCCTACTTTGCAGTTAACATTTAATTGAGAAGGTTTGGGGGAAAGTATTTCTGTCAACCCACAAGATGTTTATCACATCAAATCGCCACACACGGAGTGATTAAGAAACACGTGCACCACACAGGCATACAGGGGCAATATTGCTGGACATTAATTGTGTTAGGTTTGCCTTTTTAAACCAGTAGTAGCTATCCAGGGGTGGGATAATGTCAATCTTGCGTCGATAAGATAGTAGCTTGGAACTTGCTGTGTCTGATGTTTGTGAGATTTGTTAATGACAGTATGCGGTGGAACACATGAAAATCACTTTCAGAATTGTTTGGCAAACTACTCAGCGATTGACCTGTTGGAGACCCCTGAGACACAGACTGTCCAGGTGAATCCAGGTGAAAGCTATGGTCCCATATTCATGTCACTTGTTAAATCCACTTCAATCCGTGTAGATGAAGGGCAGGAGACAGGTTAAAGAAGGATTTTTAAGCCTTGAGTCAATTGAGTATGTGTGCCATTCAGAGGGTGAATGGGCAAGACAAAATATTTAACTACCTTTGAACGGGGTATGGTAGGAGGAGCTAGGCACACCGGTTTGTGTGAAGAACTGCAGCGCTGCTGAGTTTTTCGCGCTCAACAGTTTCCTGTATGTATCAAGAATGGTTCACCACCCAAAGGACATCCAGCCAATTTGACACAACTGTGGGAAGCATTGGAGTCAACATGGGCCAGCATCCCTGTGGAACGCTTTCGACACCTTGTAGAGTCCATGCCCAGAGGAATTGAATCTGTTCTGATGGGAACATGGGGGAGGGGAACATGGGGGAGGGGAACATGGGGGAGGGGTACATGGGGAGGGGAACATGGGGGAGGGGTACATGGGGGAGGGGAACATGGGGGAGGGGTACATGGGGGAGGGGAACATGGGGGAGGGGTACATGGGGGAGGGGAACATGGGGGAGGGGAACATGGGGGAGGGGTACATGGGGAGGGGAACATGGGGGAGGGAACATGGGGGAGGGGTACGTGGGGAGTGGAACATGGGGGAGTGGAACATGGGGGAGGGGAACATGGGGGAGGGGTACATGGGGGAGGGGAACATGGGGGAGGGGAACATGGGGGAGGGGTACATGGGGAGGGGTACATGGGGAGGGGTACATGGGGAGGGTACATGGGGGAGGGGAACATGGGGGAGGGGAACAACGCAATAGGACGGTGTTCTTAATGCTTTATACACTTGGTGTATATTCATCTGTGCATGTAGAAAAACATTGTTGTAGCATTGTTTTGAATAGAAGCTGAGGAAACCTGCTATTAGCTATTATTACCTGGTGCTAATAAGAAAGATTATTTCTTTATTTGATATATTAGGATCCCCATTAGTCGATGGCGACAGCTAGTCTTACTGGGGTCTGACACATAACCAAAAAGACATTACAGACAAAAGACTTTACAATTGACACACATTTGGGGCGGCAGGTAGCCTAGTGGTTAGAGCGTTGGGCCAGTTGCTGAATCTAATCCCTGAGCTGACAAGGTAAAAATCTGGCCTTCTGCCCATGAACAAGGCGGTTTACACACTGTTCCCCGGTAGGCCGTCATTGTAAATAATAATTTGTTCTTAACTGACTAGCCAGGTTAAATAAATGTAAAACATTAATGTGTGTGTGCATCTATCAGTTACACATACATGTCAGTTCATACACACAACAAGTAGGTCACATGGGGGAGAGGTGGTGTTGCTGTTCACTTCCGCTACATAAGATGGAAGGAAGTTCCATGCACTCATGGCTCTGTATAATACTGTACCTTTCCTTGAATTTGTCCTGGACCTGGGGACTGTGAAAAGACCCCTTGTGGCATATCTGGTGGGGTAACTATGTGTGTCAGTGCTGTGTGTAAGTTGACTATGCAAACCATTTGGAATTTCCAACCCGTTAATGTTTCCTATAAAAACAAGAAGTGACGAAGTCATTGTTTCCTCAACTTTCAGCCAAAAGAGACTAGCATGCACAGTATTAATATTAGCCCTCTACAACGAAGAGCAAGACGTGCCGCTCTGTTCTGGGCCAGCTGCATCTTAACTAGGTCTTTCTTTGCAGCTCATATGACTGGACAATAATCAAGACAAGATAAAACTAGAGCCTGCAGGACTTGCTTTGTGGAGTGTGGTGTCAAAAAAGCAGAGTATCTCTTTATTACAGACAGACCTCTCCCCATCTTTACAACTATAGAACCTTTTGACCATGACAGTTTACAATCTAGTAATTTAGTCTCCTCAACTTATTCAACAGCCACACAATTCATTACCAGATTCAGCTGAGGTCTAGAACTTAGGGAATGATTTATACCAAATATAATGCTCTTAGGTTTAGAGATGTTCAGGACCAGTTTATTACTGGCCACCCATTCTAAAACTGATTGCAACTCTTTGACTTTTATTAGCTGTGGTTGTTGATGCGTATATGGTTGAATAATCAGCATACATGGACACACATGTTTTGTTTAATGCCAGTGGCATGTCATTGGTAAAAATATAAAAGAATAGAGGGCCTAGAGAGCTGCCCTGCAGTACACCACACGTTACATGTTTGACATTAGGGAGGTTTTCATTAAAGAAAACCCTCAGAGTTCTATTTGATAGCTCTGAATCCACTATATGGCAGAGGTTGAAAAGCCATAACATACGTTTTCTCAACAACAGTTTATGGTCAATAATATAAAAGGCTGCACTGCAGTCTAACAGTCCTTTGGAAATGTTTTTTTTGCAGCAATTCAACCGTGAAGGCCTGATTCACACAGTCTCCTCTGAACAGTTGATGTTGAGATGTGTCTGTTACTTGAACTCTGTGAAGCATTTATTTGGGCTGCAAATTCTGAGGATGGTAACTCTAATGAACTTATCCTCTGCAGCAGAGGTAACTCTGAGTCTTCCATTCCTGTGAGGGTCCTCATGAGAGCGAGTGTCATCATAGCGCTTGATAGTTTTTGTGACTGCACTTGAAGAAAGTTTCAAAGTTCTTGAAATATTATGTATTGTCTGACCTTCATGCCCTAAGGTAATGATGAACTGTCATTCTCTTGAATTATTCGAGCTGTTCTTGCCATAATATGGACTTGGTGTTTTACCAAATAGGGCTAACTTCTGTATACCACCCCTACCTTGTCACAACAGAACTGATTGGTTCAAACGCATTAAGAAGGAAAGAAATTCCACAACTTTTAAGCAGGCACACCTGCTCATTGAAATGCATTCTAGGTGACTACCTCATGAAGCTGGTTGAGAGAATGCTGAGAGTGTGCAAATCTGTCATCAAGATAAAGGGGGGCTATTTGAAGAATCTCAAATCTCAAATCTATTTTTATTTGTTTAACACCTTTTTGGTTACTATATGATTCCATATGTGTTATTTCATAGTTTTGATGTCTTCACTATTATTCTACAATGTATAAAATAGTTAAAAATTAAAAATAAAAACCCTTGAATGAGTAGCTGTTCTAAAACTTTTAGTGTTGTGAAACGGTAGAGTATATGCATCTGTTGGTCACAGATACCTTAATAAAAAGGTAGGGGCGTGGATCAGAAAACCAGTCAGTGTCTGGTGTGACCACCATATGATGCATGCAGCACGACACATCTCCTTCGCATACAGTTGATCAGGCTGTTCATTGTGCCACTTCAATGTTGTCCCACTTCAATGGCTGTGCTAAGTTGCTGGATATTGGTGGGAACTGGAACATGCTGTTGTACATGTCGATCCAGAGCATCCCAAACATGTTCAATGGGTGACATGTCTGGTGAGTATGCAGGCCATGGAAGAACTGGGACATTTTCAGCTTCCAGGAATTATGTACTGATCATTGAGACATGGGGCCGTGCATTATCAAGCTGAAACATGAGGTGATGGTGGTGGATGAATGGCACGACAATAGGCCTCAAGATCTCATCAAGGTCTCATCAAGGTATCTCTATGGATTTAAATTGCCATCAATGAAAGGCAATTGTGTGCATTGTCCGTAGCTTATGCCTGCCCATACCATTACCCCACCCCCACCATGGGGCACTTTGTTAACAACGTTGACATAAGCAAACCACTTGCCCACACACACTGTCTGCCATCTGCCCGGTACAGTTGAAACCGGGATTCGTCCGTGAAGAGCACACTTCTCCAGCGTGCCAGCGGCCATCGAAGGTGAGCATTTGCCCACTTACATACGTTGACGACGCCAAACTCCAGTCAGGTCAAGATCCCGGTGAGGACGACGAGCATGAAGATGGTTTCTGAAAGTTTGTGCAGAAATTCTTTGGTTGTGCAAACAAAACAGTTTCATCAGCCCTCCGGGTGGCTGGTCTCAGATGATCCCGCAAGGGAAGAAGCCGGATGTTGAGGTCCTGGGCTGGCTTGGTTACATGTGGTCTGCGGTTGTGAGGGCGGTGGGACATACTGCCAAATCTTCTAAAACGACATTGGTGGCAGCTTTTAGTAGAGAAATTAACATTCAGTTTTCTGGTTACAGCTCTGATGGGCATTCCTGCAGTCAGCATTCCAATTCTCTTGTGCACAAACTTGTGCACAATTTTTGTTTTGTGCATTTGGAACGTATCTGAGCTCTTTAATTTCAGCCCATGAAACATGGGAACACTTTACATGTGGCGTTTATATTTTTGTTTAGTATACTTGGGGCTCCCAAGTGGCGCAGCGGTCTAAGGCACTGTATCTCAGTGCTAGAGGCATCACTACAGACACACTGGTTCAAATCCAGGCTTTATCACAACCGGCCGTGATCCCATAGGGTCTCACAATTGGCCCAGTTTGGCCGGTGTAGGCTGTCATTGTAAATAAGAATTTGTTCTTAACTGACTTCCTTGGTTAAATAAAAAAAATACTTCAAGAGGTTTTATTGAGTCTAGCCTAAGAAAAGTATTCACAAAGATTTATGGAATAACTCACTTTAAATTACAGTACTATTAAAATGTGATTCATGTCTTGGTTACGTTGGCACACCTATGCAATGTCCTATTTAAAGTTTCTTATTTTGAAACACTTTGATCTGAATAGCAAACATACATTTCTCTCACAATAAACATATGCTTATAAAAAATTAGGCACTTGAGCAAATTTCAGGTTTGCTGAGTGCAAACTTCTGTGCAACTTCCAGCACACGTTTGCTGAGGCTGTACCCACTTTAAGTTACTGTTTCAAAAAGTATTCTACTGTGGCTATTTGATCATAATGTAGGCTTAACAGAGTAGCCTACCATCAACAACAATTGAGAAATTGTATGTTGTTCAATATAGGACTACACTCCGTGAGTAAAAATAAATAAATAGACATTACCCTGTTTATCCACTTCTCCTTCAGACAAGGAGGTGACTGAACATGTTGTGGTGTCGATGCAGGAAACCACTTTACAAAATTAAAGATCTTTATTATTCCCATACTATAATTACAGAGAATCAGACAAATGATTCTACCCTCTGCCTATTGGCTACTTAGATCATAATTAGAGAGAATAAGACAAATTATTCTACCCTCTGCCTATTGGCTACTGAGATCATAATTACAGAGAATCAGACAAATTATTCTACCCTCTGCCTATTGGCTACTTAGATCAGAATGACAGAGAATCAGACAAATTATTCTACCCTCTGCCTATTGGCTACTTAGATCATAATTACAGAGAATCAGACAAATTATTCTAAACTCTGCCTATTGGCTACTTAGATCATAATTACAGAGAATCAGACAAATGATTCTACCCTCTGCCTATTGGCTACTTAGATCATAATTACAGAGAATCATACAAATTATTCTACCCTCTGCCTATTGGCTACTTAGCTTATTCAAGCATGTCTCAAAATACAACATGGCCCCTTAATTAAAGACAAAAAAAAAACTTTTACCTGACTCGCTTTTCAAAGATGTACAGCTTTTCTTCTCTTGTAGGAAGAAATCACTCCCCCATTGCTGACTACAAATAATATATAACTGGGATAATAACTCACTAAATAGCAAGGATATGAACAAATGTCCACATTTGGCTACATGTAGCTCTCGCTTTGATCTCAAAACAAGCGCATCTACTCATGATCGCTCATCCTGTAAACACAGTCCAGTTCGAAGTGAATGGCACAGATCCATATATGGCAATGGTCTATTTACATATAGGCCTACTGCAGCTCTGATTGGTTATGCCGCACTGGTCTGGTCTGTGTAGAGTACGGGGCCTGACTCGTGCCTGATAGTGTTTAACTAAGTTGGAAAACTCTAGAAAGTTGAGTGAAGTTCAATCTAGTGCGTCTCTCTGTGCGGTAGTCCCAGGGGTGCGCACGAGCGCAGCTGAAGGCCTCAGTTTAGCTGAACTCGGCTAGCCGAACTGAACGAGTGTGCTCACAAACTCCCTTAAAAGACCGTCGCTTGAAAAATGAGAAAATAAGCAGCAATGGTAAAAGACCTTCGCCTGAAAAATGAGAATAAAATCAGCAATGGTACTCTTTGTCCCTTTTGAGACGCCATAGCCAGTATACACTTCCTCAAAATAGTCAGAATTAATCTAAGATAACTCAAGAAATGTGTAATAAATTTGGACGTTTAGTCGCGCAATTTTGCATCTAACTAAGATGTTGACCAATCACCGACGAAGAGGCGTAGACTTCGGCTCCAAACTTCGGCTTGCTTCCAGAAAAAAAATGTGTGTTCCCGAACAACCGAAAAAACCCTCACCGAAGTCCAAAACAAACAAAATGTCGTCATAATATGTGCACGAACTCTACCGACCTGTTTCAGCTGGGAAGAATGCAGACACCTTTATTATTAGAGGGAACACTGGTCATGACCTTGATATATCAGAGGGTTTTTTTCTCTTTCAAATGTTCTTCTCTCTCTCTCTGTGTGTGTGTGTGTGTGTGTGTGTGTGTGTGTGTGTGTGTGTGTGTGTGTGTGTGTGTGTGTGTGTGTGTGTGTGTGTGTGTGTGTGTGTGAGGAACCAATAGGCTCGTTGTTGAAAGTCCCTGGAGATGGATGTCGTCCATGTTGGCTGAACCAACATGTCAATCATTCAACTCTACTATTTCCTAACTGTGATGACATTCAAACGTTATGTGTAATGCCTACAGCATATCATCTCCTTAACGATAAATCTGTCTACATACTAGAACAAGCATGTGGAATGAGGTGTGGTGGCATTGTGAAATGGAGGGATAATGTCACAACCAAACATTAGTAGCGTTTACCTGTACATTAATCAATTACTCACGTTATGGGAAAGTGTTATGAATGATGAGTCAAGTGAAGATGCCCATCGGGGCACATTGATATGGCTGATACTGGCCTAGAGAGCAAGATGCAATGTGCTTCAACACTGATGTCCTGCTTAGCAACATGCAATACATATCAACGCTGATGTCCTGCTTAGCAACATGCAATACATATCAACGCTGATGTCCTGCTTAGCAACATGCAATACATATCAATACTGATGTCCTGCTTAGCAACATGCAATACTGATCAATACTGATGTCCTGCTTAGCAACATGCAATACATATCAACACTGATGTCCTGCTTAGCAACATGCAATACATATCAACACTGATGTCCTGCTTAGCAGTATGCAATACTGATGTCCTGCTTAGCAACATGCAATACATATCAACACTGATGTCCTGCTTAGCAGCATGCAATACTGATGTCCTGCTTAGCAGCATGCAATACATATCAACGCTGATGTCCTGCTTAGCAACATGCAATACTGATGTCCTGCTTAGCAACATGCAATACATATCAACACTGATGTCCTGCTTAGCAACATGCAATACATATCAATACTGATGTCCTGCTTAGCAGTATGCAATACATATCAATACTGATGTCCTGCTTAGCAACATGCATGCATATACTGATGTCCTGCTTAGCAACATGCAATACATATCAATACTGATGTCCTGCTTAGCAACATGCAATACATATCAACACTGATGTCCTGCTTAGCAACATGCAATACATATCAACACTGATGTCCTGCTTAGCAACATGCAATACATATCAACACTGATGTCCTGCATGCAATACATATCAACACTGAGCAACATGCAATACATATCAATACTGATGTCCTGCTTAGCAACATGCAATACATATCAACGCTGATGTCCTGCTTAGCAACATGCAATACTGATGTCCTGCTTAGCAACATGCAATACATATCAACACTGATGTCCTGCTTAGCAACATGCAATACATATCAACACTGATGTCCTGCTTAGCAACATGCAATACATATCAACACTGATGTCCTGCTTAGCAACATGCAATACATATCAATACTGATGTCCTGCTTAGCAACATGCAATACATATCAATACTGATGTCCTGCTTAGCAACATGCAATACATATCAACACTGATGTCCTGCTTAGCAGCATGCAATACATATCAACACTGATGTCCTGCTTAGCAACATGCAATACATATCAACACTGATGTCCTGCTTAGCAACATGCAATACTGATGCCCTGCTTAGCAGCATGCAATACATGTCAATACTGATAGCAGCATCAATACTGATGTCCTGCTTAGCAGCATGCAATACTGATAGCAGCATGCAATACATATCAACACTGATGTCCTGCTTAGCAGCATGCAATACATATCAATACTGATGTCCTGCTTAGCATGCAATGCAATACTGATGTCCTGCTTAGCAGCATGCAATACATATCAACACTGATGTCCTGCTTAGCAGCATGCAATACTGATGTCCTGCTTAGCAGCATGCAATACATGATCAGCATGCACTGATGCCCTGCTTAGCAGCATGCAATACTGATGTCCTGCTTAGCAGCATGCAATACATATCAACACTGATGCCCTGCTTAGCAGCATGCAATACTGATGTCCTGCTTAGCAGCATGCAATACATATCAATACTGATGTCCTGCTTAGCAGCATGCAATACTGATAGCAGCATGCAATACATATCAACACTGATGTCCTGCTTAGCCTGCAATACATATCAACACTAGCAGCATGCAATACATATCAACACTGATGTCCTGCTTAGCAGCATGCAATACTGATGTCAACACTGAGCATGCAATATGCATATCAATACTGATGTCCTGCTTAGCAGCATGCAATACATATCAACACTCAACACTGATGCCCTGCTTAGCAGCATGGAATACTGATGTCCTGCTTAGCAGCATGCAATACATATCAACACTGATGTCCTGCTTAGCAGCATGGAATACTGATGTCCTGCTTAGCAGCATCAATACTGATGTCCTGCTTAGCAGCATGCAATACTGATGCCCTGCTTAGCAGCATGGAATACTGATGTCCTGCTTAGCAGCATGCAATACATATCAATACTGATGTCCTGCTTAGCAGCATGCAATACATATCAACGCTGATAGCAACATCAATACTGATGTCCTGCTTAGCAACATGCAATACTGATGTCCTGCTTAGCAGCATGCAATACAATACTGATGCCCTGCTTAGCAACATGCAATACATGTAGCAGCATGCAATACTGATGTCCTGCTTAGCAGCATGCAATACATGTCAATACTGATGTCCTGCTTAGCAGCATGCAATACATGTCAATACTGATGTCCTGCTTAGCATGCAATACTGATGCAGCATATCAACGCTGATGTCCTGCTTAGCAGCATGAATACTGATGTCCTGCTTAGCAACATGCAATACATATCAATACTGATGTCCTGCTTAGCAACATGCAATACATATCAATACTGATGTCCTGCTTAGCAACATGCAATACTGATGTCCTGCTTAGCAACATGCAATACATATCAACACTGATGTCCTGCTTAGCAACATGCAATACTGATGTCCTGCTTAGCAACATGCAATACTGATGTCCTGCTTAGCAACATGCAATACTGATGTCCTGCTTAGCAGCATGCATATACTGATATCAGCACTGACTGATGTCCTGCTTAGCAGCATGCAATACATATCAACACTGATGTCCTGCTTAGCAACATGCAATACTGATGTCCTGCTTAGCAGCATGCAATACATATCAACACTGATGTCCTGATGTCCTGTCCTTAGCAACATGCAATACATATCAACACTGATGTCCTGCTTAGCAACATGCAATACATATCAACACTGATGTCCTGCTTAGCAACATGCAATACATATCAACACTGATGTCCTGCTTAGCAACATGCAATACATATCAACACTGATGTCCTGCTTAGCAACATGCAATACTGATGCCCTGCTTAGCAACATGCAATACATATCAACACTGATGTCCTGCTTAGCAACATGCAATACATATCAACACTGATGTCCTGCTTAGCAACATGCAATACATATCAATACTGATGTCCTGCTTAGCAGCATGCAATACTGATGTCCTGCTTAGCAGCATGCAATACTGATGCCCTGCTTAGCAGCATGCAATACTGATGCCCTGCTTAGCAACATGCAATACATATCAACACTGATGTCCTGCTTAGCAGCATGCAATACATATCAACACTGATGTCCTGCTTAGCAGCATGCAATACATACCAACGCTGATGTCCTGCTTAGCAGCATGCAATACTGATGTCCTGCTTAGCAGCATGCAATACATATCAATACTGATGTCCTGCTTAGCAGCATGCAATACATGACTTAGCACATGCAATACATATCACTGATGTCCTGCTTAGCAGCATGCAATACATATCAATACTGATGTCCTGCTTAGCAGCATGCAATACATATCAATACTGATGTCCTGCTTAGCATGCAATACATATCAATACTGATAGCAGCATGCAATACATATCAATACTGATGTCCTGCTTAGCAGCATGCAATACATATCAATACTGATGTCCTGCTTAGCAGCATGCAATACTTATCAATACTGATGTCCTGCTTAGCAGCAACATGCAATACATATCAATACTGATGTCCTGCTTAGCAACATGCAATACATATCAATACTGATGTAGCCATGCAATACTGATGCAACATGCAATACTGATGTCCTGCTTAGCAGCATGCAATACTGATGTCCTGCTTAGCAACATGCAATACATATCAACACTGATGTCCTGCTTAGCAACATGCAATACATATCAATACTGATGTCCTGCTTAGCAACATGCAATACTGATGCCCTGCTTAGCAGCATGCAATACTGATGTCCTGCTTAGCAGCATGCAATACATATCAATACTGATGTCCTGCTTAGCAGCATGCAATACTGATGTCCTGCTTAGCAGCATGCAATACTGATGTCCTGCTTAGCAGCATGCAATACATATCAATACTGATGTCCTGCTTAGCAACATGCAATACATATCAATACTGATGTCCTGCTTAGCAACATGCAATACTGATGTCCTGCTTAGCAACATGCAATACATATCAATACTGATGTCCTGCTTAGCAACATGCAATACTGATGTCCATGCAATACTGATGCAACATGCAATACATATCAATACTGATGTCCTGCTTAGCAACATGCAATACATATCAATACTGATGTCCTGCTTAGCAACAGCAACATGCAATACTGATGTCCTGCTTAGCAACATGCAATACATATCAATACACTGATGTCCTGCTTAGCAACATGCAATACATATCAATACTGATGTCCTGCTTAGCAGCATGCAATACAAATCAATACTGATGTCCTACTTAGCAGCATGCAATACTGATGATGCCCTGATGCTTAGCAGCATGCAACACTGATGTCCTGCTTAGCAGCATGCAACTGATGCTTAGCAATACATATCAATACTGATGTCCTGCTTAGCAGCATGCACTGATAGCAAATCAATACTGATGTCCTGCTTAGCAACATGCAATACTGATGTCCTGCTTAGCAGCATGCAATACTGATGTCCTGCTTAGCAGCATGCAATACTGATGTCCTGCTTAGCAGCATGCAATACTGATGTCCTGCTTAGCAGCATGCAATACTGATGTCCTGCTTAGCAGCATGCAATACTGATGTCCCGCTTAGCAGCATGCAATACTGATGTCCTGCTTAGCAGCATGCAAATCAATACTGATGTCCTGCTTAGCAGCATGCAATACTGATCAATACTGCTTAGCAGCATGCAATACTGATGTCCTGCTTAGCAGCATGCAATACATATCAATACTGATGTCCTGCTTAGCAGCATGCAATACTGATGTCCTGCTTAGCAGCATGCAATACTGATGTCCTGCAATACTGATGTCCTAGCAGCATGCAATACATATCAACACTGATGTCCTGCTTAGCAGCATGCAATACTGATGTCCCGCTTAGCAGCATGCAATACTGATGTCCTGCTTAGCAGCATGCAATACATATCAATACTCATGTCCTGCTTAGCAACATGCAATACATATCAACACTGATGTCCTGCTTAGCAGCATGCAACACTGATGTCCTGCTTAGCAACATGCAATACATATCAACACTCATGTCCTCCTTATTCAGTTCTTTATCCTCCTTTTGAGGTGTAATTGGACAAGCTATTAATCACAAACAACACCAAAGCCTACAAACAAACCATTAGTATCAGTTTGCTGAGTTGTACAACAGTTAGTATACTATAGTTAGTATACCGCAGTTAGTATACTATAGTTAGTATACTATAGTTAGTATACTATAGTTAGTATACTATAGTTAGTATAGTATAGTTACTATACTATAGTTAGTATACTATAGTTAGTATGGTATAGTTACTATACTATAGTTAGTATACAGCAGTTAGTATACTATAGTTAGTATACTATAGTTAGTATACTATAGTTAGTATACAGCAGTTAGTATACTATAGTTAGTATACTATAGTTAGTATACTATAGTTAGTATACTTAGTTAGTATACTATAGTTAGTATACTATAGTCAGTATACTATAGTTAGTATAGTATAGTTACTATACTATAGTTAGTATACAGCAGTTAGTATACTATAGTTAGTATACTATAGTTATTATACTATAGTTAGTATACTATAGTTATTATACTGTAGTTAGTATACAGCAGTTAGTATACTATAATTAGTATACTATAGTCAGTATACTATAGTTAGTATACTATAGTTATTATACTATAGTTAGTATACAGCAGTTAGTATACTATAGTTAGTATACTATAGTTAGTATACTATAGTTAGTATACTATAGTTTCTCTCTTTACCGGTCTCTTTACACATACAACAAGAGCTGCTACGGTGTCATTCCTGTCTGTCAACCCTAAGTCTAACCCTTCACTTTCTCTCCTTCCTCTCCTCTCTCCAGATGAGGACAGCAGCCCAGAGAACCTACTCCTTCATGGGCCTTTTTCCCGCAAGCCGAAGCGCATCCGGACAGCCTTCTCCCCCTCACAGCTCCTCAGGCTGGAGAGGGCCTTTGAGAAGAACCACTATGTGGTGGGAGCAGAGCGGAAGCAGCTCGCCAGCGGCCTCTGCCTCACGGAGACACAGGTGAGTGTGATGAGGGGACTCAGCGATGTTGAACGCACCCTAAACCCCTAGGGCCTAAAAGCCCATTTGTGCTTGATCCGAAAATGTGTTCGGAGGCTCCGGATGGAGGGTGTGACACAATTGTGGCGCCTCTGGAGGCTTGCGGAGGCCAAATCGAACTCTGTACCGCATCGTTATGCTCCTTCGTATAGCTCCGTATAGCTCCGCATTGACATGATTGGTTGACGGTAGGTCCAGCATGAACATAAACTCACTTCCTTGACAACTTCCTTGACAACAGCTCTGCTCAGCGAAGTGCAAGAAGTATACATGCCCTGACTTTAGAGGCCGTATCATAGTAAATGCTGTATGGCCACTGCAGAATGCGGATTTATCTTGCAAAGCCTTTAAGGCATGGCTGCATTCCAGAGCGCTGAAACAGGAGATATGAGTAGACTCGTAGTCAGAACTCCACAACACCCCCTCAACCAACGTATAGCAAAACCAGGTTTCTTAACCACAAGTTGTTTGTCCTACGGTAGCTATCGGGATGGGCAAGGTGATGTCAATAAATTATGTAGTAGATTTCACAATTATTTATGACTTCATTTCACTAATCAACATCAGAAACACGCTGCTGATAAACAGCAATTTAGGCTTTTCGCAATCCTCTCATGCAATATATTATACATTGGGAATACAGTATTGCGATGTGCTGAACTTTTAATTTCAAAGGAATTAGACCAATAATTGAATCAAGCTTGTAAATGTGAAATAAAAATTACAACCAGACAATGCCTGAAACATGAGATAGAAATATGTTGCTATTTGCAAACAGCTGTAAAGAACGAGAGTATGTGAAGCCTTAGGTAAAGGCAATGTTTGCCAGTGTTATAGAGACAATATGGAAGCAATAACAGGTTTACACCATGTGAAATATTGTGTTGTCATTGTTGCTAGGACACTTTGAAAAAAGCTTTGCTTAAAAATCATAGGGGAGACACACGCAGACACTTTTATAACTAGTAACGTACATTTACTGAAGAAAATGTGTGTTTCACATTTCACAAATAGTAGTAGTTTTTACAAAAAGCACATTGATACTATATATTTTGCCAATGTTTCTTCCAGTATTAAACGTGATGTCTCTCCTTTCTCTCCCAGGTAAAGGTTTGGTTCCAGAACAGGAGGACGAAGCACAAGAGACAGAAGCTGGAGGAAGAGTCACCTGAGTCACAGCAGAAGAGGAAAGGAAGCCAGCACGTCAGCCGCTGGAGGGTGGCTACGCAGCAGGGCAGTGGCCCTGAGGACATCGATGTCATCTCAGAGGACTGACATACGTCGTGGTTGTCACCTTGATTAAACCATCATAAATCATTTGTCATGAATGCAGACTGACTGACTGACTGCTGACTGACTGTGTCGGCAGTCTGTGTGCTCCTCTGAACACCTGGTTTGACCTTTCAATGAAAACGATCACTGCTTTAAGTTGGACAGAAGAAGGCCAAGTTCATCATTTTTATTACACAGCTCTGACTGCTGTAAACGTGGTGGACATCTGCATTTTGGTCTATGTTGCTTGCCGTAGCAGCACAAATGACTGAAGAGAGACGGTTTGACTGAGAGGAATCCATCCAATACAGTTGGTTACTCTATTGTCTACCTGAACTTGAGATTGTCCTTCCCTCACACTCACATTTAACAAAAACATTGTCATTGTTTTAGCGTTTTCAGTTTGTTGTGTAATTGTACAATGCTAAATATGCACAATATGTTTGAGGTCAAAAATAAGCCATTGGTATGATAGCTATAGAGGAACCACCTAGAACCTGCTGATTCTGTTTAGGATTTTGTTTGTCTTAATTAGTCTTTACACCAGTCCCACTGACAAGTAGGTAACCACCACTACAGACAATACATCAGATGCCACATTACCCTGAGATATGTTTTGGGGTCTCACATTGGAATAGTTTGGACAATTTAAATTGTAGGTATTTATGTGCATCTAAAAATGTTATTCTATGCATATTATGTCCTGGTTTTGTTTTTCTCTGTATGTTTAAAAGGCAGTTTTTGCCTAGTTTGTTACTCTTTAAATTCATTGCAAGTTTGTTTTTTTGCCCTTTGACAAATATTTGATCAATTCTACTGAGACCATGTAGAATGTACAGTGCAGGCACATTACAACTTGTCCACAAGAATGACATGGAAAAACAAATGTACCTCAATACTACATTTATTTCAGCAACCATTACAATTCCTGTGATATCATGTTATGTAGCACTTCGTAGTGGAATATATATATATATATATTTTTATTTGTTTTAAATAGATGTTAGAAATAACGCACTATAAGTAGGCCTACACTTTGATTTTCTTTGAACCTATGCCCCGAGAGTGAACGTTTTTTGTACTTTCTGTGTGTGGTCAGATGACTTTGGAAAATAAAAAAACATCAACATAACATTATTTGTACAATACTACTGATATGTTATGTGCGAGGATGTCTAAGCGTTAATTTTATGACCTATTTTCAACATCTATAATTGTCGACACGTGAAACTACAAACACGTATCGGTTAAATGACAACGACACAGAACTTGAAAAAGTAAATTGATTCACGACGATTTGGTATTTGTTATTTGGTCTACATCTTTTTAGAACAGCTGTTAATATTTTTGTGAACTGCGGTTGAATAGTCTAAACTACTGATCAGCATATTTTTGTGACATGTATAAATTATTTTTTTCTTTTTTATAAAAAAGTACAGAAAGCCTAGTCTAGCCTATATACAGAGGCATGGTTATAGTTTATAACGCTTTATCTTGTGTTGTTAAACGTGTTATCCATAAGAAACCCAAATGGTCTGTGTTTTACTCATCTTTATTCAGTCTGCAGATAGCCTTTATTATTAGGCCTATCCAAAATTATACATTGGCTATAATAGGGTTATTAACAATTAGCCTAGATTATTAATACACCTTTTGACGAAAACATTAAACATAAGGAGGTTCTTTAGACGGCAGTAGGCCTATTAAGTTAGGGCCAATCCTTTTTCAATGTATTCTCCGTCTGGACTTGTGCCTGTAGATCTATAATCTGTAACTCAACGAGACACTGGATAGGTTGCGATGAGTGCAGGGCCAAATACGACGACACGTTCAAAGCGATATGTGAAGCAAGTTTAACATAACTCGGTGTCAATACACACTCTGTTCCGTCTCGTGCTCTTCAAAGGACATCTTTCACCAGAAATATTGTTGTGCCAGAGATGTTTTTCTTTCCGGACACACCGAAGGACACATGCAACACTTACAACAGCAAAAATAGAGAATGACAAACGCAAATTGATTAGCATCCTAGGCCATAACACTTCAGCCGAAAGAGTTTCCAAAAAGGTAGGCCTATGTCAGACTCAGAATCAAACGCATATTTTTTATTCCAATTTTTGCCATGCATGAGATGAGGATATGCTGCTATGGGAAAACAACTTCACTGTTCCGTTATGCCGACACACACAGACGAGTAACGGCTGAGAAATAGACAATCACAGCAAGACATGTGTCGGGCCAAACGGACATGATCAACCCAACAACAGGTCAAAACCCGTCCCTGCTATTATTACTAACATGACATTTCCTCCTTACTAAAACGGCTTTCTTTGGGGAATAGAGACAAGTCTAGCGTGAGCCATAGTATTAATCAGTGATATATGGAGCATAGTCCCTGAGTGGTCAATCATTTAGAGCCGTTGTTCTTCATACTCAAACTGTCCCTAATTTCATTCTACGTTTTATTATATTCTATGTCACCATGGTTGTGTTTGATATTCAGCTTGTATTAATGTAGATTGATGAAACGTTGCTTGAAGGGCCTCTGCTGGGCCTTCGGTTCTGTGTTTTACCAGCTGGAAAATTAATTCATATCACCTTTATGCGTTGTGATTTACACCTGCTAATTCTTCAAGCCCCGAGCAATTGAGAGGTGTTAGATTTGCGTCATTTTCATCACCTTTTTACAATAGACAGCCTCATTATCGGCAGATAGGCGCATAAACTGTGAACAAAATCTAGGAGCAAACTATTCATATTCTCGGTAATTGGGACTTTAATCTTTTTTTTCAGGGTACAATTACATAGTCAATTACATACTTTCAGACACATCGATGATACGAGCATTGAAATAGGGATAGAAAAATCCGCCAAGGCAACATGATTGCCAGGATTTTGTTGTTACATTGATACAGTTGTTTCTGTTCTGCTTGACGCATGAGTGGAATGCAAACCAGCTCTCTTTTAGTAATTCTAAGTAATCTTATTTGTACTGTTGGAATGGGGATTAATCTATAGTATATTTAGTATAGTATAGTTGATTATATTATATTATTGACTGGGTGGTTTGAGCCCTGAATGCCGATTGGCTGACAGACATGGTATATCAGACCGTATACCACGGGTATGACAAAACAGCTCTAATTACATTGGTAACCCGTTTATAATAGCAATAAGGCACTTCGGGGGTTTGTGGTATATGGACAATATACCACGGCCAAGGGCTGTATCCAGGCACTCCTCATTGCGTCGTGCTTAAGGACATTCTTTAGCTGTTGTATAGTGGCCATATATCACCCCCCCTCCGTGCCTTATTGCTTAAGTATAGTGTAGTACAGTATAGTATATCATAGTACAGTATAGTATAGTACAGAATAGTATGGCACACTGTAGTATATTATAGCATAGCACGTTGTAGTATATTATACCACAGCATAGTATTACATTTGTATTACATTACATTTGTATAGTATAGTGCAATAAAGTCTGGTATAGTATAATATTGCATAGTATAGTATAGTAGTATAGTACATTACATTATAGTACAGTATAGTACAGTATATTATATTTTATTTTTTATTTATTTTATTTATTTATTTCACCTTTATTTAACCAGGTAGGCCAGTTGAGAACAAGTTCTCATTTGCAACTGCGACCTGGCCAAGATAAAGCATAGCAGTGTGAGCAGACAACACAGAGTTACACATGGAATAAACAATTAACAAGTCAATAACACAGTAGAAAACAAAGGGGGGAGTCTATATACAATGTGTGCAAAAGGCATGAGGAGGTAGGCGAATAATTACAATTTTGCAGATTAACACTGGAGTGATAAATGATCAGATGGTCATGTACAGGTAGAGATATTGGTGTGCAAAAGAGCAAGTAAATGAATAAAAACAGTATGGGGATGATTTAGGTGAAAATGGGTGGGCTATTTACCAATAGACTATGTACAGCAGCAGCGATCGGTTAGCTGCTCAGATAGCTGATGTTTGAAGTTGGTGAGGGAGATAAAAGTCTCCAACTTCAGCGATTTTTGCAATTCGTTCCAGTCACAGGCAGCAGAGTACTGGAACGAAAGGCGGCCAAATGAGGTGTTGGCTTTAGGGATGATCAGTGACATACACCTGCTGGAGCGCGTGCTACGGATGGGTGTTGCCATTGTGACCAGTGAACTGAGATAAGGCGGAGCTTTACCTAGCATGGACTTGTAGATGACCTGGAGCCAGTGGGTCTGGCGACGAATATGTAATGAGGGCCAGCCGACTAGAGCATACAGGTCGCAGTGGTGGGTGGTATAAGGTGCTTTAGTGACAAAACGGATGGCACTGTGATAGACTGCATCCAGTTTGCTGAGTAGAGTGTTGGAAGCCATTTTGTAGATGACATCGCCGAAGTCGAGGATCGGAAGGATAGTCAGTTTTACTAGGGTAAGCTTGGCGGCGTGAGTGAACGAGGCTTTGTTGCGGAATAGAAAGCCGACTCTATAAAGGGGAAAGGAGAAAGGTGTATACTTAGTCAGTTTTAAAACTGAATGCATTCTACTGAAATGTGTCGTCCGCATTTAACCCAACCCCTCTGAATCAGAGAGGTGTGGAAGGCTGTCTAAATCGACATTCACATCTTCGGCGCGCGGGGAACAGTGGGTTAACTGCCTTGCTCAGGGGCAGAACGACAGATCTTTACCTTGTCAGCTCTGGGATTTGATCCAGCAACCTTTCGGTTAGTACAGTATAGCATATTATAGTATAGTACAGTGCAGTACAGTATGGTATTGTATAGTAAAGTAGTATTGTATTGTATAGTAAAGTAGTATTGTATTGTATAGTAAAGTAGTATTGTATAGTAGAGTAGTATTGTATTGTATAGTAAAGTAGTATTGTATAGTAGAGTAGTATTGTATTGTATAGTAAAGTAGTATTGTATAGTAGAGTAGTATTCTATTGTACAGTAAAGTAGTATGGTATTGTATAGTAAAGTAGTATGGTATTGTATAGTAAAGTAGTATGGTATTGTATAGTAAAGTAGTATGGTATTGTATTGTATAGTAGAGTAGTATTGTATTGTATAGTAAAGTAGTATGGTATTGTATAGTAAAGTAGTATGGTATTGTATAGTATAGTAGTATTGTATTGTATAGTAGAGTAGTATTGAATTGTATAGTAAAGTAGTATTGTATTGTATAGGTAAGTAGTATTGTATAGTATAGTAGTATTGTATTGTATAGTAAAGTAGTATGGTATTGTATAGTAAAGTAGTATGGTATTGTATAGTAAAGTACTATGGTATTGTATAGTATAGTAGTATTGTATTGTATAGTAGAGTAGTATTGTATTGTATAGTAAAGTAGTATTGTATTGTATAGTAAAGTAGTATGGTATTGTATAGTAAAATAGTATTGTATTGTATAGTGGAGTAGTATTGTATAGTAAAGTAGTATTGTATTGTAAAGTAGAGTAGTATTGTATTGTATAGTAGAGTAGTATTGTATTGTATAGTAAAGTAGTATGGTATTGTATAGTAAAGTAGTATGGTATTGTATAGTATAGTAGTATTGTATTGTATAGTAGAGTAGTATTGTATTGTATAGTAAAGTAGTATTGTATTGTATAGTAAAGTAGTATGGTATTGTATAGTAAAGTAGTATTGTATTGTATAGTGGAGTAGTATTCTATTTTATAGTAGAGTAGTATTGTATAGTAAAGTAGTATGGTATTGTATAGTAAAGTAGTATTGTATTGTATAGTAAAGTAGTATTGTATTGTATAGTAGAGTAGTATTGTATTGTATAGTAGTATGGTATTGTATAGTAAAGTAGTATTGTATTGTATAGTAAAGTAGTATTGGATTGTATAGTAGAGTAGTATTGTATTGTATAGTAGAGTAGTATTGTATAGTAAAGTAGTATGGTATTGTATAGTAAAGTAGTATTGTATTGTATAGTAAAGTAGTATGGTATTGTATAGTATAGTAGTATTGTATTGTATAGTAAAGTAGTATGGTATTGTATAGTAAAGTAGTATTGTATTGTATAGTGGAGTAGTATTGTATTTTATAGTAGAGTAGTATTGTATAGTAAAGTAGTATGGTATTGTATAGTAAAGTAGTATTGTATTGTATAGTAAAGTAGTATTGGATTGTATAGCAGAGTAGTATTGTATTGTATAGTAGAGTAGTATTGTATTGTATAGTATAGTAGAGTAGCATTGTATAGTATAGTAGAGTAGTATTGTATAGTAAAGTAGTATTGTATTGTATAGTAAAGTAGTATGGTATTGTATAGCAAAGTAGTATTGTATTGTATAGTAAAGTAGTATTGTATTGTATAGTAAAGTAGTATTGTATTGTAAAGTAGAGTAGTATTGTATTGTATAGTAAAGCAGTATTGTATTGTATAGTATAGTAGAGTAGTATTGTATAGTAAAGTAGTAATGTACTGTATAGTAAAGTAGTATGGTATTGTATAGTAAAGTAGTATGGTATTGTATAGTAAAGTAGTATGGTATTGTATAGTAAAGTAGTATGGTATTGCATAGTAAAGTAGTATGGTATTGAAATAGTAAAGTAGTATGTTATTGTATAGTAAAGTAGTATTGTATTGTATAGTAAAGTAGTATGGTATTGTATAGTAAAGTAGTATGGTATTGTATGGTAAAGTAGTATTGTATTGTATAGTAAAGTAGTATTGGATTGTATAGTAGAGTAGTATTGTATTGTATAGTAGAGTAGTATTGTATTGTATAGTATAGTAGAGTAGTATTGTATAGTAAAGTAGTATGGTATTGTATAGTAAAGTAGTATTGTATTGTATAGTAAAGTAGTATTGGATTGTATAGTAGAGTAGTATTGTATTGTATAGTAGAGTAGTATTGTATTGTATAGTAAAGTAGTATTGTATTGTATAGTAAAGTAGTATGGTATTGAAATAGTAAAGTAGTATTGTATTGTAAAGTAGAGTAGTATTGTATTGTATAGTAAAGCAGTATTGTATTGTATAGTATAGTAGAGTAGTATTGTGTAGTAAAGCAGTATTGTATTGTATAGTAAAGTAGTATGGTATTGTATAGTAAAGTAGTATGGTATTGTATAGTAAAGTAGTATTGTATTGCATAGTAAAGTAGTATGGTATTGCATAGTAAAGTAGTATGGTATTGAAATAGTAAAGTAGTATGTTATTGTATAGTAAAGTAGTATTGTATTGTATAGTAAAGTAGTATGGTATTGTATAGTAAAGTAGTATGGTATTGTATGGTAAAGTAGTATTGTTACCAGTAGATTTATTATATTCTGTTCCAGAGCCATATATTTAGAAAGTTGGGCCAATTTATTATATTCTGTTCCAGAGCCATATATTTAGAAAGTTGGGACAATTTATTATATTCTGTTCCAGAGCCATATATTTAGAAAGTTGGGACAATTTATTATAGTCTGTTCCAGAGCCATATATTTAGAAAGTTGGGACAATTTATTATAGTCTGTTCCAGAGCCATATATTTAGAGAGTTGGGACAATTTATTATATTCTGTTCCAGAGCCATATATTTAGAGAGTTGGGACAATTTATTATATTCTGTTCCAGAGCCATATATTTAGAGAGTTGGGACAATTTATTATATTCTGTTCCAGAGCCATATATTTAGAGAGTTGGGACAATTTATTATAGTCTGTTCCAGAGCCATATATTTAGAGAGTTGGGACAATTTATTATATTCTGTTCCAGAGCCATATATTTAGAGAGTTGGGACAATTTATTATATTCTGTTCCAGAGCCATATATTTAGAGAGTTGGGACAATTTATTATATTCTGTTCCAGAGCCATATATTTAGAGAGTTGGGACAATTTATTATATTCTGTTCCAGAGCCATATATTTAGAGAGTTGGGACAATTTATTATAGTCTGTTCCAGAGCCATATATTTAGAGAGTTGGGACAATTTATTATAGTCTGTTCCAGAGCCATATATTTAGAAAGTTGGGACAATTTATTATATTCTGTTCCAGAGCCATATATTTAGAGAGTTGGGACAATTTATTATATTCTGTTCCAGAGCCATATATTTAGAAAGTTGGGACAATTTATTATATTCTGTTCCAGAGCCATATATTTAGAGAGTTGGGACAATTTATTATATTCTGTTCCAGAGCCATATATTTAGAGAGTTGGGACAATTTATTATATTCTGTTCCAGAGCCATATATTTAGAAAGTTGGGACAATTTATTATATTCTGTTCCAGAGCCATATATTTAGAGAGTTGGGACAATTTATTATATTCTGTTCCAGAGCCATATATTTAGAGAGTTGGGACAAACGTTAAGAACATTTTCTAATTCTAGACATTCACAGCATTGTTTAAATATTCCCCATGTTATGTAATGCGGAGCTATCATGGCTACCATACAATGTTGTAGTGCCATGTAAATACATCATAATGCAGAAACCTCAATGTCCCCAGCTCTCTAAATATATTGCACTGGTCTGTCCAAATGCCCTCAGTTCAGTTGTATCCTTATGAACCCTGTGAGTGGTTTTATTCAGGGGAAAACATTTATACACTTTCCTGCTACCTGCCTCCTTGGTGTTGCCATGGAAATTGGAAATTTATAGGGACAAATAAAATACCAGATGGTAGAATGCATGTAGGTGCACAGAATGATCAGCTTTGTTCAGTAGCCACCATATCTCAAGAGAAATCAAGAGAGAGATTTATTGTTATGATTATATTATGCTGTTGATATTTATTATAATAATTTAATATACTAAAGTATTTAATGTCTGGATTCCTTATTTTCATATCCCATTTTACATTTACTTTTATGTAGGTTAACTTATGCACACAACAGAGTAGTTGTGTGCAGCCAGCCATACAGCTGGCAGATCAAGAGGCCTATAACTACTGTATATAATTAAGTATTAGAACCCTAGAACTAGAGACTAGAAATATATAATGACATATTAGAACTCTAGAACTAGAGACTAGAACTATAGAATTAAATATTAGAACTCTAGAACTAGAGACTAGAACTATAGAATTAAATATTAGAACTCTAGAACTAGAGGCTAGAACTATAGAATTAAATATTAGAACTCTAGAACTAGAGGCTAGAACTATGGAATGAGCTATGAGTGTTCTTCTTTCTGCTGATTGAAAGATGTAATCATCTTTATTACTAATTAGTGACTGACAATCCCACGAGGCTCCATTATGAGACCTCTGTTTGTCTGGATGTCAAAGACAAAGACACAAACACAGCTCACATTGACATGACCTTAGATAGATGGATGGAAAAGTTCCCTGTTGCTTTTCTCAAGTAAAAAAAACAACAACTCTTCTTTCTTATTCAAATGTTTTTCTCAACCATTAGGTTTAAAATAAACACCATGAAGTGAAAAGAAGTTTGGTTCCTTTGTTGAAAGTCAGATAAGGGTTGTCAAGGGTTGTGTGAAAATGAATATGCCTTACGGTGTAATAGTGTTGTGAAAACTGGCGGAAGTGTAGGCTATTAGTAGCAGTTTTTATAATGACCTGAGTGATTGCAGTAATCAGAAAACGACACAACCCCCAGTACCTCTGTGTGTGCTTATGTGTGTGTGTGCGTTAGTGTATGTGTGTGCATTAGTGCACTGTAAAAAGTCATTAGTTCTGCTAACAATTTTATTTGGCGGAAACCCGCTGCCTAGAACCATTCGAGTAACCCAACTCAAAGTACAGTGCCTTCAAAAATGATTCACATTGACTTATTCCACATTTTGTTGTGTTACAGCCTGAATTCAAAATGGATTCAATTTGTATTTTTTCCTCACAACATCTACACACAATACTCCATAAGGACAAAGTGAAAACATATTTTTAGAAATGTTTGCAAATGTATTGGAAACTAAATCCAGTAATATCTCATTTCCATAAGTATTCACACCCCTGAGTCAGTACATGTTAGAATCATCTTTGGCAGCGATTACAGCTGTGAGTATTTCTGGGTAAGTCTCGAGGAGCTTTGTACACCTGGATTGTACAATATTTGCCCATTATTCTTTTAAAATTCTTCAAGCTCTGTCAGATTGGTTGTTGAACGTTGCTAGACAACCATTTTCAAGTCTTGCCATAGATTTTCAAGCAGATTTGAATCAAAACTGTAACTCGGCCACTCAGGAACATTCACTGTCTTGTTGGTAAGCAACACCAGTGTAGATTTGGCCTTGTGTTTTAGGTTATTGTCCTGCTAAAAAAGGTGAATTCATCTCCCAGTGTCTGGTGGAAAGCAGACGGAACCAGGTGTTCCTCTAGGATCTTGCCTGTGCTTAGCTCCATTCCATTGTTTTTTTACCCTGAAAAACTCCCCAGTTATTGACGATTACAAGCATACCCATAACATGATGCTGCCACCACTATGCTGGAAAATATGGAGAATGGTACTCAGTAATGTGCTCTATTGGATTTGCCCCAAACATAACACTTTGTATTCAGGACCAAAAGTTAATTGCTTTGCCAATTTCTTTGCCTTGTTGCAAACAGGATGCATGTTTTGGAATATTTGTATTCTGTACGGGCTTCCTGCTTTTCACTCTGTCAATTAAGTTAGTATTGTGGAGTAACTACAGTGTTGTTGATACGTCCTCAGTTTCCTCCTATCACAGCCATTAAACTGTTTTATAGTCACTATTGGCCTCATAGTGAAATCCCTGAGCGGTTTCCTTCCTCTCCGGCAACTGAGTTATGAAGGACATCTTTATCTTTGTAGTGACTGGGTGTATTGATACACCATCCTAAGTGTAATTAACAACTTCACCATGCTCAAAGGAATACTCAGTGTCTGCTTTCTGTTTTGTTTACACATCTACCAATAGGCGTCCTTCTTTGCGAGGCATTGGAAAACCTCATTGGTCTTTGTGGTTCAATCTGTATTTGAAATTCACTGCTCGACTGAGGGACCTCATAATTAATTGTATGTGTGGGGTACAGAGATGAGATAGTCATTCAACAATCATATTAAACACTATTATTGCACACAGTGAGTCTATGCAACTTATTATGTGACTTAAGCAAATGTATACGACTAAACGTATTTAGGCTTGACATAACAAAGTGGTTGAACACTAAGATTTTCATTTGTAATGAATGAGTAAAAAATGTCTAAAAACATAATTTCACTTTGACATTTTGGGCTATTGTGTGTTGGCCAGTGACCAAAAATTCCAATTGAATACATTTTAAATTCATGTTGTAACTTATTACACATTTTGATACTTAATTAGCAGCCTTATTCTCAAATTGATTTCCCGCATCAATCTACACACAATACCCCATAATGACATCACAATACCCCATAATGACATCACAATACCCCATAATGTCAAAGCAAAAACAGGTTTTTAGAAATCTGAGCAAATATATAAAAAAATACAAAACTGCAAAATCACATTTACTTAAGTATTCAAACCCTTTACTCAGTACTTTGTTGAAGCACCATAGGCAGCAATTAAGGCCTTGAGTCTTCTTGGGTATGACACGACAAGCTTGGCACACCTGTATTTGGGGAGTTTCTCCCATTCTTCTCTGCGGATCTTCTCAAGCTCTGTCAGGTTGGATGGGGAGCGTCCCTGCACAGCTATTTTCAGGTCTCTCCAGAGATGTTCAATCGGGTTCAAGTCCGGGCTTTGTCTGTGCCACTCAAGGATATTCAGAGACTCCTCCTGAAGCCACTCTTTGTTTTGGCTGTGTGCTTAGGTTCGTTGTCCTGTTGGAAGGTGATCCTTCACCCCAGTCTGAGGTCCTGAGTGCACTGGAGCAGGTTTTCATCAAGGATCTCTCTGTACTTTGCTCCGTTCAACTTTCCCTCAATTCTGACCAGTCTCCCAGTCCCTGCCGCTGAAAAACATCCCCACAACAGGATGCCAACACCACCACGCTTCACCATAGAGATGATGCCAGGATTCCTCCAGACGTGATGATTGGCATTCAGACCAAAGAGTTCAATCTTAGTTTCATCAGACCAGAGAATCTTGTTTATCATGGTCTGAGTCTTTAGGTGCCTTTTGGTAAACTCCAAGCGGGCTGTCGTGTGTCTTTTACTGAGGAGTGGCTTCCGTCTGGCCACTCTACCATAAAGGCCTGATTGGTGAAGTGCTGTGGAGATGGTTGTCCTTCTGAAAGGTTCTCCTATCTCCACAGAGGAACTCTATAGCTCTGTTCGAGTGACCATTGGGTTCTTGGTCACCTCCCTGACCAAGGCCCTTCTCCCTCGATTACGAAGTTTTGCCGGGCGGCCAGCTCGAGGAAGAGTATTGGTGGTTCCAAATATCTTCCATTTAAGAATGACGGAGGCCACTGTGTTCTTGGGGACCTTCAATGCTGCAGACATTTTTTGGTACCCTTCTCCAGATCTGTGCCTCGACACAATCCTGTCTCGGAACTCTACGGATAAATTCCTTCAACCTTATGGCTTTGTTTTTTGCTCTGACATGCACTGTCAACTGTGGGACCTTATATAGACAGGTGTGTGCCTTTCCAAATCATGTCCAATCAATTGAATTTACCACAGGTGGACTCCATTCAAGTTGTAGAAACATCTCAAGGATGATCAACGGAAACATGATGCAGACTCAAAGCGTCTAAGGACATAAGGTATTTCTGTTTTTATTTTTAATAAATTAGCTAAAATTGATAAAAAACTGTTTTTGTTTTGCTGTTATGGGATATTGTGTGTAGATTGAATTGATTATTTATTTGATCCATTTTAGAATAAGGCTGTCAAACAGTTCATAAAACACTAAACAGTTTAGTATTTAGAACTAGATAACCATATTGGTTCTGACCTTCGGAACGGTTTCAGACCTATTGCATTTATGTATTCTGAATTATAACGACTGAAGTTACTTAAACATTCATATTTGTTGTAGTGAACATACACATTTTGAGTCCCTTCCATTTAAATTATAATTATAATTATAAAAAAATTTTTTGTCAAGTGTAATAAGTTCTGATAAGTCATTTTCAGTGGTCTTGTCTTAATGTTTAATATTGTTTAATGTACAGTATTTGACGATTTGTCATTTGAACCCACCTTAGCAGACATTGTTTCTTCCTCCTCAGGATGCTGAAAATATGGGCATGGGCCCTCAGATCCTCAAAAGGTTCTACAGCTGCACTGTTGAGAGCATCTTGACTGGCTGCATCACCGCCTGGTGTGGCAACAGCTCGGCATCCGAGGCGCTACAGGCGCCATCCAGGACTTCTATTCCAGGCGGTGTCAGAGGCAGTCCTGAAAAATTGTCAAAGACTCCAGCCACCCTAGTCATAGACTTTTCTCTCTGCTACCACATGGCAAGTGGTGCCGGAGTGCCAAGTCTGGGGCCAAAAGGATCCTGAACACCTTCTACCCCAAAGTCATAAGTCTGCTGAACAGTTAATCAAATGGCTACTATTTACATTGACCCTTTTATCATTCATTTTTGTATCTTAATTTTTTTTGCAATGATTCTATTCACATTAACTAGACCCAACACACACACACACACACACACACACACACACACACACACACACACACACACACACACACACACACACACACACACACACACACACACACACACACACACACACACACACACTCTTCACATCTGCTGCTGCTACTCTGTTTATTATCTATCCTTGTTATTGGGATTTTATTGTGTTACTATTTCCTTTTTTATTTAGCAAAATTGTTTCTTACTTTTTAACTCTGCATTGTTGTTAATGGGCTCGTAAATAATATAAATCAAATAAATCAAATCAAAAATCAAATCAAATCAAATTTGATTTGTCACATACACATGGTTAGCAGATGTTAATGCGAGTGTAGCGAAATGCTTGTGCTTCTAGTTCCGACAATGCAGTAATAACCAACAAGTAATCTATCTAACAATTCCAAAACTACTACCTTATAAGCATTTCACAGTAAAGTCTACACCTGTTGTATTCAGCATTTCACTGTAAGGTCTACTAAACCTGTTGTATTCAGCATTTCACTGTAAGGTCTACTACACCTGTTGTATTCAGCATTTCACTGTAAGGTCTACACCTGTTGTATTCAGTATTTCACTGTAAGGTCTACTACACCTGTTGTATTCAGCATTTCACTGTAAAGTCCACACCTGTTGTATTCGACCCATGTGACCAATACAATTGGATTTGTATTGTTGAGCAGATTACTCATTTCATGAAGCATCAAGCACTACAGGATACTGAATTAACCTCTGCCATTAAGAGTGGTGCATATGGCCTTGTGGATGGCGGGAATGGCTTGTCTCGTTATTTAATGTCAATTTGCTTGATGGTTTTGATATCCATTCATCATGATCAATTACAACTCATAGCACAACAAGCTGCTTAATACTATTTTAGAAATATACTTTTCTTTCTTCAAACATGCATACACCATTGTGTAAAAGTATAATAAAGTTTTTAAAAATCCAATGACCCACAATCCTCTAAAAACAGAGACAAATGGCAGTATTACAGTGTATCCCAATTGTTTACACACTAAAATTGGCCCATGAGGCACAATGACCCAAACCTGTAACTAGTAGAACCAGACAACACATCTGCAATACTACATGTTTTGCTTTACACTCATAATCTAACAAACATTTGGCAAAACACAACACACAATTCTCTACCTTTGGCACAACCTTCACAACTAAAATGTATTGTGTGAAAAGGAAAAACAACACTGTTCAACAAGCTAAGATCAATTACCAATTTATCACTTACTCTCTTCACATGTGCCAACACTAATTGTGTAAATGTTCACTTTACAATCAGACCTCTGGTATGGATAAAAAGGCCACTTGCGTGTGTTTGGAGAACAATGTAAGCAAACTTGGCAGACAGAGGTAGAGGTAGAGGTGGAGGTGGAGGTGGAGGTGGAGGTGGAAGAAGACCAAGAACAAGGAGAGTAATCTCTGAGAGAGGCTGGTCAAAAATGTTTCAACCTTGAGAGAGGCTGGTCAACCATGGTGTGACCTTGAGAGAGGCTGGTCAACCATGGTTTAACCTTGAGAGAGGTTGGTCAACCATGGTTTGTCCTTGAGAGAGGCTGGTCAACCATGGTTTAACCTTGAGAGAGGCTGGTCAACCATGGTTTAACCTTGAGAGAGGTTGATCAACCATGGTTTGTCCTTGAGAGAGGCTGGTCAACCATGGTGTGAACTTGAGAGAGGTTGGTCAACCATGGTTTGTCCTTGAGAGAGGCTGGTCAACCATGGTTTGTCCTTGAGAGAGGCTGGTCAACCATGGTGTGAACTTGAGAGAGGTTGGTCAACCATGGTTTGTCCTTGAGAGAGGTTGGTCAACCATGGTGTGAACTTGAGAGAGGTTGGTCAACCATGGTTTGTCCTTGAGAGAGGCTGGTCAACCATGGTGTGACCTTGAGAGAGGCTGGTCAACCATGGTGTGACCTTGAGAGAGTGTGTTTGCGTGTCAGAGAGTGCAGCCCAATCTGAGCCGCTTCACCGTAGCGTCCATCTTCTGGACGTTCCACAATGAGAAGAGGTTTGTACTGCAGACATCGGACCTCTCTACTACTTTTACTACTTGACAGTAGCACAACATAAAGCACAGTGAAGACTGTAGATTCCAATACATACTGTAAAGGGAAACAAAGCAAATGGTTCATGTATAAATGTATGTATGAAATTGGGAGCTATACTACTTTGTAACATGTTTATCGTGTATACTGTATTACTGTAGCGTTTACTGTACTGCAACGCTATTTTGTTTTTGTAGAACTGAAAGACGACCACCACGCACGTGGTGGTAGAGCGCGTCTATTCACAGGAGAACAGGAGGCTGCCATTGTGCAAATGGTAGTTGAACATAATGCCATAAGACTGCGAAAATCCAACAACAGATGATTGAAAACCCTGCCATCTTCCATAACATCAGAGTGAGCTTGTCAACCGTAGCATGCATCCTTAAGAAACACAATCTCCGGATGAAGCAAATCTACAGAGTCCCATTTGAAGGAATTCCCAAAGAGCGAAGGATAAACAGGTACGGAATATGTGCAAGTAAACAATGTAGTATTATAACACTCTTGAAACATTAGAGACTCGTTGATGTTGCCAGTGAACCTTTCTATACAGCAATTAAAGTATTTACTATCATTTCAGAGATTCATGGAGTTGGATGCAAGTCCCATCCCCCGGGAACTCATACTCTTAGATGAGGCAGGATTAAATTTAGCAAAGATGAGGAAGAGAGGAAGGAACATCATTGGTCAACACGACATTGTTGAGGTACCTGGCCAGTGCAGGGGAAATGTCACCATATGCGCAGATATGAGCCACAATGGGGTCCTCCACTGCCATGCCACCCTTGGACCATACAACACTGCCCATCTCCTTAATTTCCTGAACACCTTACATGACAATCTTTTTCAGCCAGAGCAGAGAGACGCCAGGTGAACATGAGCAGCAAATGTATGATCTAATTTGGGACAATGTGAGTTTCCATCGGGCTATTCAGGTCTACAACTGGTTCCATGACCATCCCAGGTTTACAATTCTCCAACCATATTCCCCATTTCTCAATCCCATTGAGGAGTTGTTTTCAGCATGGCGGTGGAAGGTTGTCACGCCTGCTCCCGCTCTCCCTCCCTGGCGCTCGAAGGCTCCAGGCTCCCCAGCATTACGCACTCCAGCCACCATCAATACGCACACCTGCCTTCCCCTTGTCACGTGCATCAGCAATTATGGGACTCACCTGGACTCAATTACCCGTGTCATTACCTCTGCTACTGGCTTTCCGGATGGTGGTGACGTCGTGTCCGGGGGACGCGTCCGATGGAAAGAGGGGTGCCTAAGACAGTTCATCGGGCTTCCACGCCCTAGCTGGCTCGAGAGGTTTTCTTGTCCCAGTTGGCTCGGCAGGCATCCATCCCACGTCAGGCCTCAGTCCGCTCGCCCGGGTTTTATGCCTCAGCCGACTCGCCAGGTGTCTACGCTTCAGCCGGCGCATCAGGCGCCCACGTTCCAGCGGGTTCATCAGGCTGTCTCGCCTCAGTCGGTTCGCCAGGCTCCCACACCTCAGCCGGTTCGCCAGGCTCCCACACCTCAGTCGGTTCGTCAGGCTCCCACGCCTCAGTCGGTTCGTCAGGCTCCCACGCCTCAGTCGGTTCGTCAGGCTCCCATGCCTCAGTCGGTTCGTCAGGCTCCCACACCTCAGTCGGTTCGTCAGGCTCCCACACCTCAGTCGGTTCGCCAGGCTCCCACGCCTCAGTCGGTTCGCCAGGCTCCCACGCCCCTGCCGGTTCGTCGGGCTGTCACGCCCCAGCTGGCTGGTCCAGCTCCCAGGCCTCGGCCGGCCCGTCAGGCTCGCCCAGGCAGGACGCCGGACTCAATCACCTGTGTCATTACCTCCCCTATATCTGTCTGTTCCCCAGGTCTGTTCCCTGCTTCAGGATTTGTGTTTGTTTGTCTTTGCAAACCCGGTTCTGACTCTGTCTCTGTCCTGTTTGTTGTCTGTTCCATATTAGATGTTCTACTCCCCGTACCTGCTTCTCCAGCGTCGGTCCTTACAGAATGTGTATGATCACAAACTCCATGAACGTATGGCCCTTCTCCAGGCAATGGAGGAGGCCTGTGGTGACATTCCAGCAGAGTCATGTCAGGGGTGGATGTGTCATGCCAGAAGATATTTCCCCCGCTGTCTGGCCTGTGATATTGATGAAAATCTGTGGCTAGACCAAAACAACAGACATTACTGATTTTGTTTTCGCAATGGAGTATTTGTTTCTTGACTTATGACTTATGATTTGACTGTATTTTGACAGTTTCTTTATCTATTCCGTACAGTTGATCTAACATGCAGTACAGTAGTACAAATAGGCCTATTTTTATTCCTCTGCATATGCATTTTTACTGTATGTGTGCTTACAGTATGCTGTTTGACATGTGTTGAGTTGAAATATAAAACGGACATTTTTGTATTTGTGTTCCTTTCTTCAATGTACAGTATAACAACAAAATATTAGTCTTTACACTGAAATTGGTTCTGATAGTAGTGTTTTGAATATGTCACATTAGTGTGATCTTGGTTGTCACTTAGTTAGATTCATTTGACATGTGTGTGTGTGTGTGTTGATGTGTCAGTCTAGTGTGTGTGTGTGTGTGTGTTTGTGTGTGTGTGTGTGTGTGTATGTGTGTGTTGACGTGTCAGTCTAGTGTGTGTGTGTGTGTGTGTGTGTGTGTGTGTGTGTGTGTGTGTGTGTGTGTGTGTGTCTGTCTCACTTTTTAAAATTTTGAGCAGGGAGTACATGATTTTGATTGCTGTGTTTCATTTTGAAAAATGTCTGTGGGATTTGGGGGTAATTGGCTAACTGTTTTGTGTTTCGTTTTTAGAGTTTTGAGTATCTGAGATATAGTGTGTTAACAATTGGGAAAAACTGTACGTATTCATCATTTGCAAAAATGTGATAATTCTATATCAGCACAAGAACAACACAGATAAATCAAGTGTTCTAATATCTTTTTTATTTTTATTTATTTATTTTTATCCCTTTTTCTCTCCAATTTCGTTGTATCCAATTGTTAGTAGCTACTATCTTGTCTATTCGCTACAACTCCCGTACGGGCTCGGGAGAGACGAAGGTTGAAAGTCATGCGTCCTCCGATACACAACCCATTCAAGCCGCACTGCTTCTTAACACAGCGCGCGCATCCAACCCGCAAGTGTTCTAATATCAATGTGTCTGACTACTACTTTATTATTTAAGTAAGACATAAAACATAATAGAATCTAGTCATAACAACTTATTTTAATAAATGTTAGATTGACTTTAAAATAATTATAATTATAATAATCCTAACTTGTAAAAATCAATGACTTTAGATTAGCAGAATAAGCGTAAATAAAGTTACATTTTGTCAATAAGTACCACTTATATGATTTGAGTTCTAGAGGCAGTTGGAGATGGTTGAGTAACCACTACTCAATTGCTTTAATGAGTTAGACAATTACTTTTTACAGTGTGTACTTGTGTGTGTGTTAGTGTATGTGTGTGTGTGTGTGCATGAGTGCATGTGTGTGTGTGCATTAGTGTGTTTGTGTTAGTGTATGTATGTGTGTGTCCTGTTGATTAGAAAACAGGTCAACAGCTTCCACAGGGATAATTGTGATAATTATTGTGTTATTGATCAAAATGAGATTAATTAATACACGTATCCTGTGTTCCTATTTTAGTACTGATTTTATAATCTAGCAAATGTAGAAATGCAACAATTAAAATAAGTCAAATCTATATAATTAGTTATGGTTCCTCCTAGGACCCAGTAGTTATACACTTATGTACACGTGATTAATGCTGTTATGATGATTAAAGTCCTTCAGATACAACCAGCCTGCAGTAGAGGCAAGAGAACATGAAACTAGTTGTGTTTGGATCATGTAGCATGAGCTACTATAAAGATCTGCCAGGGTAAAGGACTAAGATAGGTTAGCAGGGTTAAGAGTTAAGATGGGTTAGCAGGGTTAAGGGTTAAGATAGGTTAGCAGGCTAAATGGATAAGACAGGTTAGCAGGGTAAAGATAGGTTAACAGACAAAAGGGTTTAGATAGGTTAGCAGGGTAAAGGGTTAAGCTAGGTTAGCAGGGTTAAGATGGGTTAACAGACGAAAGGGTTTAGATAGGTTATCAGGGAAAGGGTTTAGATAGGTTAGCAGGGTAAAGGGTTAAGATAGGTTAGCAGGGTAAAGGGTTAAGATAGGTTAGCAGGGTAAAGGGTTAAGATAGGTTAGCAGGGTAAAGGGTTTAGATAGGTTAGCAGGGTAAAGGGTTAAGATAGGTTAGCGTGTTACGGAGTGGAAAGCCCCAAATCTTCCCCCCGTGTTACGGAGTGGAAAGCCCCAAATCATCCCCCGTGTTACGGAGTGGAAAGCCCCAAATCTCCCCCCGTGTTACGGAGTGGAAAGCCACAAATCTTCCCCGTGTTAGGGAGTGGAAAGCCTCAAATCTCCCCCCGTGTTAGGGAGTGGAAAGCCCCAAATCTTCCCCCGTGTTAGGGAGTGGAAAGCCCCAAATCATCCCCCGTGTTAGGGAGTGGAAAGCCCCAAATCTCCCCCCCGTGTTAGGGAGTGGAAAGCCTCAAATCTCCCCCCCGTGTTAGGGAGTGGAAAGTTTCCCTGACACGTGACAGTTCTGCCACATCAGTCTTACTGCCTTTATCCACATTGGATGTATTGTATGAATATACACTGTATGTATCATAGTATTGTAAACTTTTGGTAGTTATTTTGTCTGAGAGGAATTGTACAATATATATATTTACATACTGTATACAGTACAGGTTAATGTAATCCTTTTGTTATTGTATAAAACATCTATTATGGATTTGATTTGACTGGTTTGATGTTTCAAGATCAATGCATAATACATATTTGATTTCATATAAGAGTAGAATCATGCTCTGTGATGTCTGACATTGACTGAAGTAATCCAGGGAATATTTACGTGATTGACAGGGTTGATGATGAAGGCGAGTGTAATGATGGGTGTCTAGAGTTATGTTGAGACAGGAGAGTGGAGATGGATGTCTGGAATTGTGTTGAGACAGGAGAGTGGAGATGGGTGGGCACCATGCAACCGATGGGTGTCATGACTTGACGCAGGGAACTTCCAGAATAGTTTGAATTTCTTCTTCTACTGCGATCAAATGTTTGTCCTTGGTGCAGTGGTGGGCCTTCTATTGGTCAACCTCAATCATAAGACCATAAAGACACCGATGAGGATAGATATACTGGAGTTGAATAAAGACAGTATGACCTCGTTTGTTTTGGGGATTTGGACCCTTAGAAAGCCAGAGATAACATTTATAATATTTAATTCACATAACGTGCATTTTGATAAGTTCAACTTTTTTTTTAGACAATCTGATTTGATCAAGATAAGTGGCATGATCAGACATAACCAACTACAGATACAGGAAGTTAGATATTAGTTCTTTGTGCTAAGTTAGATATTAGTTCTTTGTGCTAAGTTGGATATTAGTTCTTTGTGCTAAGTTAGATATTAGTTCTTTGTGCTAAGTTAGATATTAGTTCTTTGTGCTAAGTTAGATATTAGTTCTTCGTGCTAAGTTAGATATTAGTTCTTTGTGCTAAGTTAGATATTAGTTCTTTGTGCTAAGTTAGATATGAGTTCTTTGTGCTAAGTTAGATATTAGTTATTTGTGCTAAGTTAGATATTAGTTCTTTGTGCTAAGTTAGAAATTAGTTATTTGTGCTACGTTAGATATTAGTTCTTTGTGCTAAGTTAGAAATTAGTTATTTGTGCTAAGGCAGATATTAGTTATTTGTGCTAAGTTGGATATTAGTTCTTTGTGCTAAGTTAGATATTAGTTCTTAGTTATTTGTGCTAAGCTAGATATTAGTTATTTGTGCTAAATTAGATATTAGTTCTTTGTGCTAAGTTAGATATTAGTTCTTTGTGCTAAGGCAGATTCCATACTGTACCATTCAGTCAATCCTGCCTGTCTTTATACCTTGTGCCATAGCATTACGTGCAACAGGCACCTCAACTCCTCCACCTCCATTCTGTCTGTCTGGGAACACATGACCAGCTAGATTTGGAGCTCAGAAATGGCTGCTGTGGATGTGATGACACCATGACAAGAGCGGGTGTGATTTACAACCCAAATTATGTAATAATTACAGGTTGACACGACCCGGGGAGCTAGTTAGCTGCTTTACAGACTGGAAGGGCCTGTTTCTTCGCCTGACACCTGTTTAGTCTGCAGTTATAGGCTACAGGGTACTTGAGAAAAGGACAGCAGCTCTAACCAATTATAGGGTGCTGCCAGTCAGACCCAGATTGCAATTCATTGGTTTTAGGAATCAGAAAAAGAGGCTTTAAAGATGCAGTCTCTAACTTTTTTGTTAACAATTTCAGCCAGTAGATTTGAAAGTGGTGCACACGGGCCAAAAGTGGTCACTGTTTTTTGTGTACTATGTCATCAGATTGTGTACTATGTCATCAGATTGTGTACTATGTCATCAGATTGTGTACTATGTCATCAGATTGTGCACTATGTCATCAGATTGTGCACTATGTCATCAGATTGTGCACTATGTCATCAGATTGTGTACTATGTCATCAGATTGTGTACTATGTCATCAGATTGTGTACTATGTCATCAGATTGTGTACTATGTCATCAGATTGTGTACTATGTCATCAGATTGTGCACTATGTCATGATTGTGTACTATGTCATCAGATTGTGTACTATGTCATCAGATTGTGTACTATGTCATCAGATTGTGTACTATGTCATCAGATTGTGCACTATGTCATCAGATTGTGTACTATGTCATCAGATTGTGTACTATGTCATCAGATTGTGTACTATGTCATCAGATTGTGTACTATGTCATCAGAGTACTATGTTGTGTGCACTATGTCATCATTGTGCACTATGTTGTGTACTATGTCATCAGATTGTGTACTATGTCATCAGATTGTGTACTATGTCATCAGATTGTGTACTATGTCATCAGATTGTGTACTATGTCATCAGATTGTGTACTATGTCATCAGATTGTGTACTATGTCATCAGATTGTGTACTATGTCATCAGATTGTGTACTATGTCATCAGATTGTGCACTATGTCATCAGATTGTGCACTATGTCATCAGATTGTGCACTATGTCATCAGATTGTGCACTATGTCATCCATTTCGTAAAATATGTTATATCCTGCATTTTTTGTTGTTGTTGTTGTTGTTGCAATTCATACTATAATTTACAAATGTGTTGTGCTTAATGTCCTGGAGTGTATCTTTAATTACAGTATAATGAATGTAGAAAATAACAAATAAATATGCCACTCTGGATAAAAATCTGAAATATCTATTCTAAAGGGTCAGCGGAATAAGGATTTGATTGTGTGTGTGTGTAGCTGAGTCTTCCATCTCCTCAGGAGCAGTGTGTTGGCGATACGCTGTAGTATAGAGTGTAGTTGTGATCAGACTAACACCATTCAGACTTATCTGAACATGTTTATCTCTGCCATTAAAACAAACACGATCTGTCTACACTAATCACAACACACTGACAGACAGTCATTTTAGCTATCACTAAGCATACAGTAACTGACATTTTGGATTGACCCAGAATGTCAGAACCAGATAGCCAAGTGTACTTAAAGTGCTATCTTAATGTAAGGAAGATATATAAACATTACTTTTATTTCTCACTCAATATGCCTAACAACTATTTCAGACATAATAAACCTGTATTTACTATCGTTAGAATAACACTGATTGGACGAGAATAAATCACCCATAGCAACCCTTAGGAACCCTTGCTGCCGGAAAACTCTGTAGAACAGGACTCCTTTAAGGACGCTGAAAGCCACAATTTTAAGTAAAGACTTTTGATTCTTACTTTGCTCCTATTCTATACTTATATTACAGTAATAGAATGTTTTCTGTTCCTAATGTATCCATAGTCTAGGTCAAACTGGGTCCTAATGTTTCTTATACAGTAGCCTACTATTGGCCATGCCAGACCAAATACTTGTTTGCAATCACAACTCTGAGAAACAGACATTCTCACTTTTGGCTCAGACCTTGACTGACAGTTGATTAATTGAGGACGTTGTCTGTTTATAGCAGCAACAGTTTTGCGTGGCTTTTAAGCAGACTTACCACTAATTAAGTCAATGCTACAAGACTTTTAGCCAAAGCCACTTTGTGCGTTATGTTCACTGTGGTGGGGTGTAAAAATACCACAGCTATTACTGTATCATATCTAGCTGATGATTAATAAACATTGATGAGAGCCTTCTCTTCCCCTGCCAACGCCTCTCCTGCAGACTCCACCGTTAAAGGAGCAATCTGGGATTTGAAAAACAACAAAGCGACCACACGTTTTTGTAATCAGCTGAGGGATGGGGCTGGAGAAATGTAACGACTCACAAATTCATAGATGGAGCTACGGTTGAAAGGACTGATCATCCGTGAAATAGAATATTATTATTATTATTGTTATTATTATTATTATTATTATATATTTTGAGTTCTGATAGGGTGTAGGACATTTGAACTAAGCTCATGAGGCGTTATAAGTTATATTATTCAAGAATAAATGACTAAATATCATTCATTTAAAAGACCAAAAATGGATTTACCAATCCCGGATTGCCCCTTTAAACTGACACTCTTCCCCATTAGCACTTCTAACCCTCCCACACAGACAGACAGACAGACAGACAGACAGACAGACAGACAGACAGACAGACAGACAGACAGACAGACAGACAGCGAGAATCAACACTCGACAGCAGGTTTCTTCCGATGTGATCACGCATCTCTTGGTTGTGTTCTGTTGCTGCATTACTATCTAAAGGGACCGGCCTAGAAGGGCCTTGTTATATTCTATATCTTGTATATAGAAACCACTGACAAAGATGCTCATCCTTTCATGGATGTGTAAGACGGAAGTCTAAATCTAAGGTCATTTTTTGATGATCTAACCTGACCATTATCTAAAACAGGAAATCAAGACGGAAGGAAAACAACTACTTGTACTCCTCTCAGAAAGCCAATAGACTGTATATGTCTACCCATGATGGAGATTCAGGGTTAGAGTGTATGTCTACCCATGATGGAGATTCAGGGTTAGGGTATATGTCTACCCATGATGGAGAGTCAGAGTTAGGGTTGAGGGTTAGATTTAACATAAGCACAGCTGCACCCAAGCTGGAATGGAGCTCCACCTCCGCAAGGGTGAGACAGGAGAGAGGGTGAGACAGGAAAGAGGGTGAGACAGGAGAGAGGGTGAGACAGGAAAGAAGGTGAGACAGGTGAGAGGGTCAGACAGGAGGGAGGGTGAGACAGGAGAGAGGGTGAGACAGGAAAGAGGGTGAGACAGGAGAGAGGGTGAGACAGGAGAGAGGGTGAGACAGGAGAGAGGGTGAGACAGGTGACAGGGTGAGACAGGAGAGAGGGTGAGACAGGAGAGAGGGTGAGACAGGAGAGAGGGTGAGACAGGAGAGTGGATGAGACAGGAGAGAGGATGAGACAGGAGAGATTGTGAGACAGGAGAGAGGGTGATACAGGTGAGAGGGTGAGACAGGAGAGAGGGTGAGACAGGAGAGTAGGTGAGACAGGAGAGAGGGTGAGACAGGAGATAGGGTGAGACAGGTGAGAGGGTGAGACAGGAGAGAGGGTGAGATAGGTGAGAGGGTGAGAAAGGAGAGAGGGTGAGAGAGGAGAGTGGGTGAGACAGGTGAGTGGGTTAGACAGGAGAGAGGGTGAGCCAGGAGAGAGGGTGAGACAGGTGAGAGGGTGAGACAGGTGAGAGGGTGAGACAGGAGAGAGGGTGAGACAGGTGAGAGGGTGAGACAGGAGAGAGGGTGAGACAGGTGAGAGGGTGAGACAGGAGAGAGGGTGAGACAGGTGAGAGGGTGAGACAGGAGAGAGGGTGAGACAGGAGAGAGGGTGAGACAGGAGAGAGGGTGAGACAGGTGAGAGGGTGAGACAGGAGAGAGGGTGAGACAGGAGAGTGGGTGAGACAAAAGAGAGGGTGAGACTGGAAAGGGGTGAGACAGGGGAGAGGGTGAGACAGGTGAGAGGGTGAGTCAGGTGACAGGTTGAGACAAGTGAGAGGGTGAGACAGGAGAGAGGGTGAGACGGGTGAGAGGGTGAGTCATGTGACAGGGTGAGACAGGTGAGAGGGTGAGTCAGGTGAGAGGGTGAGACAGGAGAGAGGGTGAGACAGGTGAGAGGGTGAGACAGGAGAGAGGGGGAGTCAGGTGAGAGGGTGAGACAGGAGAGAGGGTGAGACAGGTTCTTGGTTGTTTCACTCCAGGTGAAGGTTGATGATGTGAGTTCTGGTAAAGTTCTGAAGGCAAGGTTCTCTACTGTGTTATTAATTCACAGACATACCACACACACAGACTACTGTAAGTTATTCATGGCTGTAGGCAGAGGCTTGTTCCACTGCTGTCTAGTCAGGCCTTTGTTGGGAAGAAGTCTTTGGTCTTTTTAGGTGGTATGATTGGGATAAAACACCACCTCATCATCACGTTGTGGTTTCTTTTTTTATCAACGTTCAAATGTGAGGAGGGGTAAAAGCACCTAGCTATCTTAGATATGGAAAGAATTTGCATTTGCCCCAAGTGGGTATTGACTTAGAATGTTCAAAGTGGAGAGATCATGAGGTATCGTGTGAGAGAGTTTTTTAGTATCTAACACTTGTTTCACAACGTTCACTAATTGCTGCTTTAAGCAGGCGAGGAGAGAACATTTTAATGTCAGGCCTGCAGGTTAAACCAACGTTCAACACTCTCAGCGTCCCAAATGGCACCCTATTCCCTTATAGTGCACTACTTCTGACTAGGACCCATAGAGCTCTGGTCAAAAGCAGTGGACTAGGGAATAGAGTGCCATTTTGAATGCACATATTGTTCCAAAGGACGAGCGCCTGCTATCCTTTAACCTATCTACAGTAGCTACCTTATCCCCCCTTTAACCTATCTACAGTAGCTACCTTATCCCCCCTTTAACCTATCTACAGTAGCTACCTTATTAACCCCCCTTAACCTATCTACAGTAGCTACCTTATCCCCTTTAACCTATCTACAGTAGCTACCTTATCCCCCTTTAACCTATCCAGTAGCTACCTTAGCGCCCCCCTTTAACCTATCTACAGTAGCTACCTTATCCCCCTTTAACCTATCTACAGTAGCTACCTTATCCCCCTTTAACCTATCTACAGTAGCTACCTTATCCCCCTTTAACCTATCTACAGTAGCTACCTTATCCCCCTTTAACCTATCTACAGTAGCTACCTTATCCCCCTTTAACCTATCTACAGTAGCTACCTTATCCCCCTTTAACCTATCTACAGTAGCTACCTTATCCCCCTTTAACCTATCTACAGTAGCTACCTTATCCCCCTTTAACCTATCTACAGTAGCTACCTTATCCCCCTTTAACCTATCTACAGTAGCTACCTTATCCCCCCTTTAACCTATCTACAGTAGCTACATCACCGTACCAGCAGCTCTGTGAATTCCACAAGTCACGATGAGACTTAATACAGTGTTATTATTCTGTAATTATGTAAAGTGTTGTCTGATGAAAAAGAACCCTTAAACATTGTAATCGCTGAAGGTAAATTGACACTGTAAGTCTTGGCTTTGAGTAAATGATCCTTTAATTCATGGCTGAACCCGTGATACACAGTAGAATGTAATAGAATATAAACTATTGGTAGTCAATATAGCTATTAATAATATTGGGATAATTTATTCAAGGCCCAGCTTTACCGTATCAATTTACCTTCAGAGATTATAATGTTTAAGGGTTCTTTTTCATTTTAAGGGTTCAGGTCAAGAGGTTAAATTTGGAATTATGTGGTGATACAGTGTAAAGACCACAATAACACATCCAAAGTGAAGTGATTTCCGGGAGCTTTTATGATATATTAATGATTTAGTTGATGAGTAAATGAAGAACAAACTGAGATAATAATAGGCTCAAAACAAATCTCATTAAATAAGCAGAGAACAAATACCCAGAAGCCTATTGAAATCTCAATTAGCATTTTGGCATCATTTCACTATTCTTTCCCAGAAATGTAGCCTACATCGTTTATACTCTGAGCATCGCTAATTAATTGTCCCTCTAAACAAGATGATTTTTATTCTAAGGAGGAAAACTTCCTCCTTAGCACACCTATGCTGCGTGAGCTTCCTAATTAAAAGTGGAATCTTGTACATTTTTACATCCGCAAGTGATGGTTCTCTTACCGAATATTGAGCAAGGTAGCAGTGTGTTAATTAATGTTATAACGAGAGGAGACAACAAGTTCAACGTCATCTCATTAGTGTCACGCCTGTTCCCGGGGCTCGAGGGTGCCAGGCTGCCCTGCATTACGCACTCCTGCCTCCATCATTACACACACCTGCCTTCCCTCGTCACGGGCATCAGCGATTATTGGACTCACCTGGACTCAATCACCTGTTAATTACCTCCCCTATATCTGTCTGTTCCCCAGCTCTGTTCCTCGCTGCTGCATTAATGTTCATATGTCGTTGTTAGCCGTGTGCTGGCGCTGTTCCTGTCTTGTTACCTGTCTGTTCCTAATTAAATTTTGACTCCCCGTACCTGCTTCTCGACTCCAGCATCTGTCCTTACACATTAGCATAAAGTGCACCAACAGAAACCCCTATCGAGTCTCCCTTACAGGCTGGGTTCGAGCCCTGAATGCTGATTGGCTGACAGCCATGGTATATCAGACCGTATACCACTGGTATGACAAAACATTTATTTTTACTGCTCTAATTATGTTGGTAACCAGTTTGTAATAGCATTAAGGCACCTCATGGGTTTGTGATATATGACCAATAAACCACGGCTAAGGGCTGGATCCAGGCACTCTGCGCTGCGTCATGATTAAGACCAGTCCTTAGCCATGGTACATTAGCCATATGCCACACCCCCCCGTGCCTCATTGCTTAAATATTCACCTCAGGGCATATCGCCTTTTTAGCTTGATAAGATAAAATCACATAAATTATAAAACATAATATAAAATATTTAGATATGAAAGTAGGTGAAAAGGTCTAGTGCTTGTCCATTGACAAAGTAACATTTGTAATCAACAAACATCTCAGATGATTTTGTTTTATTTATTTTTATTTAACTAGGCAAGTCAGTTAAGAACAAATTCTTATTTACAATGACGGCCTGCACTGGCCAAATGACGCTGGGCCAATTGTGCGCCGCCTTCTGGGACTCCCAATCATGGCCGGTTGTGATACAGCCTGGATTCAAACCAAGGTGTCTGTAGTGAACCCTCTAGCACTGAGACGCAGTGCCTTAGACCGCTGAGCTACCCGGGAGCCCAAAAGTTGGAGTGCTGGTCTTGGATCAGGTCCCCCATCTTCATTTAATCTTATTCATTATGATCTAAAAGGCAAGGAGGTAGGAGGTTCCCATCCCCAACGTGCATGTTAAGCAGCAGCAGGAAGAGGTAGGAGGTTCCCATCCCCAACATGCATGTTAAGCAGCAGGAGGAGGAGGTAGGATGTTCCCATCCCCAAGCCACACATCCTGCAAATTAGCAGCTCAATTTCCATCCATTTCCCTCCCATAGTTTGGACAGCAGACAACAGAGTGGAACGTCAGGGCCTAAAGAGGATGGCCAAGGACGCAGTGGTTGAACAAGGATGGCCGCCTGTGCCGCCTCAGATTCAAAACAACCTAGGGGTGGTTATTACAAGGAAGGATTATCCAAATTCTCCCTGCATGCTCTGTTAAGTTTTCCCTTTGTCGTCTCTCACCTCGTGACAGTCAGAAGCACTCTCAATATGGCCTCTTATGGGTTGTACAGCTGACTGTACTAGGTCTACGTGACTCATTCCTATACCAGAACATTCTGACCTAGTTTAACGCAGACATGATGTGTTTTATGAACCTGGATACTGGTTTGACGTAACAGCTAGTTGTCTAAACATTTTTTTGTGCAGACACATCAAACTCAACTCAAACATCTGTTGTGTCAATAGCTGACTGTGAACCAGGCCATCAAGGATAATTAGTGTATAGTCACTTATCTTCAGTAGGCTACCAGACTGCATGTAAGAACACAGAGATACATCGATGCATTTCTAAAAGTTGTAATCATAAGCATATGTACCAAAGTCTGTTCTGTTATTTTGAGGCACGCTAATCACCAAGCAGAAAGCTACATTTCTATGGTCTCGTCTGTAAAAAAATAATTAAAAAAAAACGTATGAATCTGGAAGGATTTCACAGCTAATAATTCATAAGCGCTTGTTAATCTCACTGTAGGAGTCTAATTAACGCATCATTAAAAGCATAATTTTGATAATTATAATTTCTCACGTTTTAAATGAGAGCGGCACACAGAGCCGGGTAGAGAAGAGAGGGACGTGTGTCTAGTCGAGTTGGAGCCAGTTTATTGGGTGGCTGAAACAGAAGTTAAAAGGGGTGGGAGGGTGAGGAAACAAGCTTAGGTTGTGTTTACCAGACAAGAAAAGCTCAAGAATACAAGGCCTGAACAGAGCAGACGTTTATTGTTTTAGAAGTGGATCCGTAGAAAAAAAACCTGCATACTATGTACTCATCGTCGCATATTATTTAGTGAGTACCGTTTAGAGAAAAGTATGCAGTATGCCTGCAGTACAGTTCTCGACTGCCTGAGTAGGTGGGGCGGGACAGAGTGCTGGTGGATTTTTCAAAATTCAACAGAAATACATCGCATTAACCAGCCTGATAATAGCTAATTAGCAATTTGATTAATTTCTCTAAACTCTGAATAGAATTGGAATGGAAGTATAGTCCTACTCAGGCTAGTTATAGACCTACTCAGGCTGGTTATAGTCCTACTCAGGCTGGTTATAGTCCTACTCAGGCTGGTTATAGACAGACTATCACATTCAACCTAATGGAGTTAAAGACCTACTCAGGCTGGTTATAGTCCTACTCAGGCTGGTTATAGACAGACTATCACATTCAGGCTAATGGAGTTAAAGACCTACTCAGGCTGGTTATAGACCAGACTATCACATTCAGGCTAATGGAGTTAAAGTCCTACTCAGGCTGGTTATAGTCCTACTCAGGCTGGTTATAGACAGACTATCACATTCAACCTAATGGAGTTATAGACCTACTCAGGCTGGTTATAGTCCTACTCAGGCTGGTTATAGACAGACTATCACATTCAACCTAATGGAGTTATAGTCCTACTCAGGCTGGTTATAGACAGACTATCACATTCAACCTAATGGAGTTATAGTCCTACTCAGACTGGTTATAGGCAGACTATCACATTCAACCAAATGGAGTTCTATACCTACTCAGGCTGGTTATAGACAGACTATCACATTCAACCTAATGGAGTTATAGGCCTACTCAGACTGGTTATAGGCAGACTATCACATTCAACCTAATGGAGTTATAGACCTACTCAGGCTGGTTATAGGCACATTCAACCTAATGGAGTTATAGTCCTACCCAGGCTGGTTATAGGCACATTCAACCTAATGGAGTTATAGACCTACTCAGACTGGTTATAGGCAGACTATCACATTCAACATAATGGCGTTATAGACCTACTCAGACTGGTTATAGGCACATTCAACCTAATGGAGTTATAGTCCTACTCAGACTGGTTATAGGCAGACATTCAACCTAATGGAGTTATAGACCTACTCAGGCTGGTTATAGGCAGACATTCAACCTAATGGAGTTATAGACCTACTCAGGCTGGTTATAGGCAGACATTCAACCTAATGGAGTTATAGACCTACTCAGGCTGGTTATAGACAGACTATCACATTCAACCTAATGGAGTTATAGTCCTACTCAGGCTGGTTATAGGCAGACATTCAACCTAATGGAGTTATAGACCTACTCAGCCTGGTTATAGACAGACTCACATTCAACCTAATGGAGTTATAGTCCTATCACATTGACTGATACCGTAACCCATAGCCCATTTATCCTATTTAAAACGGACTGGAGACAGAAACAGTTCATTTGGTTCCATTTCAACACCTTTATTAGTCCAACCAAAGTGCTGTAACATATATAAATGAAGTCAAATAGCCTCGTACACTATTGAAAATGTTCAAATCAAAAGGCTATTGCGCAGACAATCGTGGACAGTCAGGTGCATCGCAAATTCATTTCTTCAGAACCGCTGGGCAGTAACATAATAAACTAAAGCACTGATAATTGGGAACGAGATCAGAATGTCTGCTAAGGCTTGATCCATAAATTAAACAATGAAATAGGTAGCCTAGCCTATATATGTTCAAATCAAACGAACTGATTAACATGACATCATTAACACAGCCACATCCCGAGTCTCCCGTGCCAACACATTCAGAAATCAAAAGCTCGTGTAATTTTTACATTACCAGTCAAAGGTTTGGACACACCTACTCATTCGAGGGTTTTTCTTTATTTTTTTATTGTTTTTTTCTACATTGTAGAATAATAACATTGTTACTCATGTCGTAACCAAAAAAGTCTTAAACAAATCAAAATATATTTTATATTTGAGATTCTTCAAATAGCCACCCTTTGCCTTGATGACAGCTTTGCACATACTTGGCATTCTCTCAACCGGGAATGTGGCAGGTAGCCTAGTGGTTAGAGCATTGGACGAGTAACCGAAAGGTTGTAAGATTGAATCACTGAGCTGACAGGGTAAAAAAATCTGTTGTTCTGCCCCTGAACAAGACAGTTAACCCACTGTTCCTAGGCTGTCATTGAAAATAAGAATTTGTTCTTAATTAACTGGCTTGCCTAGTTAAATAAAGGTAAAATAAAAAATGCTTTTCCAACAGTCTTGAAGGAGTTCCCACATATGCTGAGCACTTGTTGGCTGCTTTTCACTCTGCGGTCCAACTCATCAAACTATCTCAATTGGGTTGAGGTCGGGGGATTGTGGAGGCCAGGCCATCTGATGCAGCACTCCATCACTCTCCTTCTTGGTCAAATAGCCCTTACACAGTCTGGAAGTGTGTTGGGTCATTGTATTGTTGAAAAACAAATATTAGTCCCACTAAGCACAAACCAGATGAGATGGTGTATCGCTGCAGAATGCAGTGGTAGCCATGCTGGTTAAGTGTTCCTTGAATTCTAAATAAATAACTGACAGTGTCACCAGCAAAGCACCTTCACATGATCACACCTCCTCCTCCATGCTTCATGGTGGGAACCACACATGCGGAGATCATCCGTTCACATACTCTGCTTCTCACAAAGACACGGCGGTTGGATCCAAAAATCTCACATTTGAACTCAAATGACAGATTTCCACAGGTCTAATGTCCATGTCTCATGTTTCTTGGCCCAAGCAAGTCTCTTCTTGTTATTGGTGTCCTTTAGTAGTGGTTTCTTTGCAGCAATTCGACAATGAAGGCCTGATTCATGCAGTCTCCTCTGAACAGTCAATGCTGAGATGTGTCTGTTACTTGAACTCTATGAAGCATTTATTTGGACTGCAATTTCTGAGGCAGGTAACTCTAGTGAACTTATCCTCTGCAGCAGAGGAAACTCTGGGTCTTCCTTTCCTGTGGAGGTCCTTAATGAGAGTCAGTTTTATCATAGCGCTTGATGTTTTTTGCGACTGCACTTGAAGAAACTTGAAAAGTTCTTGACATTTTCCTGATTGACTGACCTTCATGTCTTAAAGTAATGATGGACTGTCGTTTCTCTTTGCTTATTTGAGCTGTTCTTGCCATAATATGGACTTGGTCTTTTACCAAATAGGGATATCTTCTGTATACCATCCCTACCTTGTCACAACACAACTGATTGGCTCGAACACATTAAGAAGGAAAGAAATTCCACAAATTAACTTTTAACAAGGCACACATGTTAATTGAAATGCATTCCAGGTGACTACCTCATGAAGCTGGTTGAGAGAATGCCAAGAGTGTGCAAAGCTGTCATCGTGGCAAAGGGTGGCTACTTTGAAGAATTTCAAATATAAAACACTTTTTTGGTTACTACATGATTCCATATGTGTTATTTCATAGTTTTGATGTCTTCACTATTATTCCTCAATGTAGAAAATAGTAAAAATAAAGAAAACCCCTTGAATGAGGAGGTGTGTCCAAACTTTTGACTAGTACTGAAGTTTGAAATCTCTGATGAAGACCAAGAGAACAATGAACACTTTCCAATGAGAAAACACGAATGAGCTTTTAAAATAAATACTTGTTTTAAAAGATGTATCCTACGATGCAATACTTGGGATTATTTTAAGTAGAACAAAAACAATTTAGCCTACATTTAAACACCAACGCAGAAGCTTCGCTATTCGGCATCTTCCCAATTAAGTAGCCCGGTTTTGATTGGCTACTTGAAGAGAACAAGGGCCTGTCACTCGCAGCCCACTTCTTCCAATGCATTGTGGAACAGTGTGCATCTAATTCTGCTAGATGAAGAGTTGAGATGAGCACAACATCTGCCAATTAAACCATCATTGATACAAAAAAATCACACTATAACATTTTTTTTTTCACATACTGAGAATGCGCCATGAGTGATTGCGTTGTTTCCTGCTATTCGTTGATGTCAGTATCACATCCCCATTTCTAATTATCAGCTGTTGTCAAAGCCGAAATTAGTATGACATCCCGATATTTAAAGTATTCTCCATTTTTGAAATGTCGCATACTATTAAACTGTATTTCTTTGCATACTCGAAGGGTCTACTATTTAGGTCTCATGTAGCCTATGGGTATTGGGACTCGGTCAGTGTCTCGTCGCTGTTGAGGAGCTTCCGTTGTCAGGTCCATGGCCATGCCTCTTCCTCTGTGCTGTGGTTGGTGTAAATGATCAGGATGACATTGTTTCAGATACTTCTCTGGTGCAAATGATCAGGATGACATTGTTTCAGCTACTTCTCTGGTGCAAATGATCAGGATGACATTGTTTCAGCTACCTCTCTGGTGCAAATGATCAGGATGACATTGTTTCAGCTACTTCTCTGGTGCAAATGATCAGGATGACATTGTTTCAGCTACTTCTCTGGTGCAAATGATCAGGATGACATTGTTTCAGCTACTTCTCTGGTGCAAATGATCAGGATGACATTGTTCCAGCTACTTCTCTGGTGCAAATGATCAGGATGGCAATGTTCCAGCTACTTCTCTGGTGCAAATGATCAGGATGACATTGTTTCAGCTACTTCTCTGGTGCAAATGATCAGGATGACATTGTTCCAGCTACTTCTCTGGTGCAAATGATCAGGATGACATTGTTCCAGCTACTTCTCTTTAGATTGTACAGTATTAAAGTGCTACTTTTGTCATGAGGTGGAAAGGTGACAAGGTCTCGGTGTGGTAATGAGCAGGAAGCAGGATGCAGAGGCAGAACACAACATTTATTTTAAGGCTTGGTTTTCCATCTTTCTAATTTCAAAACATTCTAGTTTCGCCATTCTGTTCATTTGGTTTGTTTCCAAATGTTTAATAAACATAACATATCTGATTGTTTACCTATAAAACATTGCTAGTTACAATCCCACAGACATTTTATTTTTCAAACCTTTATTTAACTAGGCGAGTCAGTTAAGAATAAATTCTTATTTTCAATGACGGCCTAGGAACAGTGGGTTAACTGCCTGTTCAGGGGCAGAACGACAGATTTGTACCTTGTCAGCTCGGGGGTTTGAACTTCCAACCTTCCGGTTACTAGTCCAACTGCTCTAACCACTAGGCTACCCTGCCACCCCATACAAACCATACAAACCATACAAAGGGGAGACAGGAAGTGATGCAACCCAAGAGACAGGCATCCAGCTACTCAAAGATCTCACTTCCGCTCAAACAACTCCAATAGCTGTGTGCTTTTACCAAAATAAGTCATCACCTGCTCTGGCAAAAAACAACAACTATGCTGCACTATGCCTCCAGACTGCATTCACTTCCAGTGGGCAGCCTACAGTAGGTAGATGTTAACTCAAAACTAGGTCACATGACCAGCTCAAGTCACATGACCAGGAAATTAACCAATAGAAATGCTTGTTAGGTTGAACATGCAAATCAGTCACACCTGTGCCACTTTCCGTATGATACTTTTTAAAGATGTAGATGTTGGCTGTTTACATTCCAGATATAATGTGCATATGGCCCCTGATTTATAGTATGTATTATGTCATCGAAAGGTGTGGCGGTGTAATCGTCATCCCAACAGCAGCTCCCATGATGCACGGTGGCAGTCGTCCAAATCAATGATTTCACTTCCACCCTCAGCACAAAAATGTAATTCTGTGTCACTCATCAGACGTGTGAAAAGGTATCAACCTCACTCAGCTGTCCTGTACCTCCAGATGCATCACGCACCACATGGACTGTGGGACACAGCCTGGACGAGTCACAAATGGCACTCTATTCCTTCTTTAGTGCACTACTATTGACCAGAGCCCGATACGCCATGGTCAAATGTAGTGCACTGTGAAGGGAATAGGATGCAATTTGGGATATAGTTCCTGTCTGTCTGGAAGGACGTTGCATCCGCCTCCTGTTTGTATGGGACCTTGGCGTTGTACTGTAACTCTCCCACAGCACACAGTGTGGTTAAATACTTGATTTAATACATTTCTCTCTGAAAATAACACATCTTCACAAACCTACCAGCAAAACATTCATCTTTATCTCCATTCCAACTTATTGGTATGTATAAACACATCTACCTGCTTAACCATATCTTTACATAATTTACTATACCTTCAACCACCTAACTATATCATCACCTGCCTAACTATACCTCTACCTGCCTAACTAATGTCATACCTTCACCTGCCTAACTACACCTTCACCTGCGTAACTATACCTCTACCTGCCTAACTATACCTTCACTCGCCTAACTATACCTCTACCTGCCTAACTATACCTCTACCTGCCTAACTATACCTTCACCTGCCTAACTATACCTCTACCTGCCTGACTATACCTCTACCTACCTAACTATACCTTCACCTGCCTAACTATACCTCTACCTGCGTAACTATACCTCTACCTGCCTAACTATACCTTCACTCGCCTAACTATACCTCTACCTGCCTAACTATACCTCTACCTGCCTAACTATACCTTCACCTGCCTAACTATACCTCTACCTGCCTGACTATACCTCTACCTACCTAACTATACCTATACCTCTACCTGCCTAACTATACCTCTACCTGCCTAACTATACCTCTACCTGCCCTAATTACACCTTCACCTGCCTAACTATACCTCTACCTGCCTAACTATACCTCTACCTGCCTAACTATACCTCTTCCTGCCTAACCTCACCTGCCTAACTATAACTCTACCTACCTAACTATACCTGCCTAACTATACCTCTTCCCTCTACCTATACCTCTACCTGCCTAACTATACCTCTACCTGCCTACCTGCCTAACTACACCTTCACCTGCCTAACTATACCTTCTAACCTACCTAACTATACCTCTACCTGCCTAACTACATAATTGCCTTACTATACCTTCACCTGCCTAACTATACCTCTACCTGCCTAACTATACCTCTACCTGCCTAACTATACCTCTACCTGCCTGACTATACCTCTACCTGCCTAACTATTCACTATACCATTCCAACTTATTGGTATGTATAAACACATCTACCTGCTTAACCATATCCTAACTATACCTTCACCACCTAACTATATCTCACCTAACTATACCTCTACCTGCCTAACTATACCTTCACCTGCCTAACTATACCTCTACCTGCCTAACTATACCTCTACCTGCCTAACTATACCTTCACCTGCCTAACTATACCTCTACCTGCCTAACTATACCTCTACCTGCCTAACTATACCTCTACCTGCCTAACTATACCTCTACCTGCCTAACTATACCTCTACCTGCCTAACTATACCTCTACCTGCCTAACTATACCTCTACCTGCCTAACTATACCTCTACCTGCCTAACCTACCTCTACCTGCCTAACTATACCTCTTCCTACTAACTATACCTCTACCTGCCTAACTATACCTCTACCTGCCTAACTATACCTCTTCCTGCCTAACTATACCTCTACCTGCCTAACTATACCTCTACCTGCCTAACTATACCTCTACCTGCCTAACTATACCTCTTCCTGCCTAACTATACCTCTACCTGCCTAATTATACCTCTACCTGCCTAACTATACCTTTTCCCACCTAACTAAACTTTCACCTCCATAGATGTGGGGGTTGTATAATGTAGAGGGAAATATAACTTTTTCACTTTTTCTAAAACTCTCCTCCTATTGGCTTCAGAGCTGAAACCAGTCTTATTACACATCTTTTGTCTCTCCCTCCATCACACTTGGTGCCTCTCTGGAGGTGAGAGCTTCGCCACCTCAGGTGTGGAGACATTGTAGCGTTTTCTGTGTCACCCCCATTTTCCAAAACCAAACAAGTGTTCTGTATAACAAACGCTGTAAGCAAACTGTGAATTACAACAAGAAAAATAACGGAAGTTAGTTAGAATAGAGAAAGAAAGTTCTTAAACGTGTATGGGATGTGTGACTGTCCTAATACAGACACCGTACATCTGAAATGTTGTATTATAAGTAGCAGGATACATTCTGTGCAGTCAGACTTGTATTTCTTAATTGTCATTCTCTTCTACCTAGACAGGGGAAACCTGTGGTCTCTCTGACACGTCTATCCTGGGGAACCTGTCGTAAGGTGGGGAGGTCGACCAGAAGAACACCCTGGAGCAGACCGGGAGTCTCAGAGTCCGCCTCTCTCCGCTGGCCTCTCCTGAGTCCAACCTGTAGCGGAGACGCCTCAGTCTGGCACGTAAGGAGGACCTGAAAGAGACCCTCCTCACCCTCCCTTGGGATCGGGAATGTTGGAATGGGAACATTTGGAAGCTACTGGAAGTCTGAGTCCCGATGGCGTTCCCTGATGTATACATCTCCCCCAGGGGACCCTGACGGGAGCTGTGTCCTCCTCCTGGGTCCAGAGAACACTCCCTGGCCATCCTCCAGGTCTCCAGTCTCACAGAGGATTATGGATGCAGGGGAATAGGATACTGGTCTGAAGGTATTTCTAAAATCTGGGTTGGGAAAGAGGAGAGAAGGTGAAAGTGAGAGAGAGAGAGAGAGAGAGAGAGAGAGAGAGAGAGAGAGAAAAGAGAGAGAGAGAGAGAGAGAGAGAGAGAGAGAGAGAGAGAGAGAGAGAGAGAAAGAGAGAGAGAGAGAGAGAGAGAGAGAGAGAGAGAGAGAGAGAGAGAGAGAGAGAGAGAAGGTGGAAGGGAAAGAGAGTTTTACACTTGTCTATTGTCTGGATGTAATTCTGGTGACCTCTCTGTTTTCTGTCCTCCATCAGAGCTCAATAGCTTTAATGCAAAGCACACTACACTACTGTCCCTCCTCATCCCATCAAATTATATGGAAGTATACAATTACGAATTTGATCCAGCAATTTTTTTCAAAAAGACAAAACCATACAAGGACAACATACCAGCAGCAGTGACGCAGTCTGGGCTGTCTGCTGACTCCTGAGGGCTCACTGGTGCAGATGGTGGTGGAATTGAGTCCAGCACTCCAGAATTCTCCTCTCCATAAGATGGATGGATTGGCTCCCGATGCTTTACCACCAGCTGCACACACCATGGAGCGGGCCTGTCACTCACTACTCAACACACCAATCCCCCAACACCATGGAGAGGGCCTGTCACTCACTACTCAACACACCAACCCCCAACACCATGGGAGAGGGCCAGTCACTCACTACTCAACACACCAACCCCCAACACCATGGAGAGGGCCAGTCACTCACTACTCAACACACCAACCCCCAACACCATGGAGAGGGCCAGTCACTCACTACTCAACACACCATCCTCAACACCATGGAGAGGGCCAGTCACTCACTACTCAACACACCAACCCCCAACACCATGGAGAGGGCCAGTCACTCACTACTCAACACACCAACCCCCAACACCATGGAGAGGGCCAGTCACTCACTACTCAACACACCAACCCCCAACACCATGGGAGAGGGCCTGTCACTCACTACTCAACACACCAATCCCCCAACACCATGGAGAGGGCCAGTCACTCACTACTCAACACAGCAACCCCCAACACCATGGAGAAGGCCTGTCACTCACTACTCAATACACCACCAACCCCATGGAGAAGGCCTGTCACTCACTACTCAACACACCAATCCCCCAACACCATGGAGAGGGCCAGTCACTCACTACTCAACACACTAACCCCCAACACCACGGAGAGGGCCAGTCACTCACTACTCAACACACCAACCCCCAACACCATGGGAGGGCCAGTCACTCACTACTCAACACACTAACCCCCAACACCACGGAGAGGGCCAGTCACTCACTACTCAACACACCAACCCCCAACACCATGGGAGGGCCAGTCACTCACTACTCAACACACCAACCCCCAACACCATGGAGAGGGCCAGTCACTCACTACTCAACACACCAACCCCCAACACCATGGGAGAGGGCCTGTCACTCACTACTCAACACACCAACCCCCAACACCATGGGAGGGCCAGTCACTCACTACTCAACAAATGTGTCGTTCTGCCCCTGAACAGGCAGTTAACTCACTGTTCCTAGGCCGTCATTGAAAATAAGAATTTGTTCTTAACTGACTTGCTTAGTTAAATAAAGGTAAAATACTGACCTGAACAGAAGGTGGTGAGGTGTGTGTCACTCTCCCAGCTGATGTGGCTCTTTGTGCAGATGGAGGAGGCTTGGTGGGGGTTTGGGAGGGAAGGCTGGAGGTTTGGGAGAGGCTTCTGGAGTAGGAGAGAAGGTTGGGTCTGGGTGAGAGGTTGGCAGTGGGATGGAAGGTTGGAGGTTTGGGAGAGGCTTCTGGAGTAGGAGAGAAGGTTGTGAGTGGGTCTTGGTGAGAGGTTGGGTCTGGGTGAGAGGTCGGCAGTGGGATGGAAGGCTCCTAGGATCTCTATACAGCCTGAAAGATACTTCCACGTCCTCACGCTTATTTGGCTTCTTCCTCGGCTCAGAATTTAATTACATCCTGTACATTACATCATCCTGTACATTACATCATATTACATCATCCTGTACATTACATCATATACAGTACATCCTGTACATTACATTTCATATATTACTGGTCCTCTGTAACTCAGTTGGTAGAATATGGCTCTTGCAATGCTAGGACAGTGGGTGCGATTCCCGGGACCACCCATATGTAGATAATTTATGCATTGATTCATGACTGTAAGTCGCTTTGGATAAAAGAGTCTGCTAAATGGCATATATTTACATTACATCAGTGGGAATCAGTTTTCCTCAACGTAACCTTTGCTCCCATCCTGCTTCTTGACAACATCCTCCAGCCTGAAGCTCACAGTACCCAGGAACTTATCAGGTAGAGCCAGTAGGGAGCGTCAGTGGTGGATGGACAGGGTCAGGGCTGAGGCGGTGGCATCCCAGGGGGCCGAGGAGGGCAGGGGGAAGGTGAGCTCACAGTACCCAGGAACCTATCAGGCATAGCCAGTAGGGAGCGTTGGTGGTGGATGGTCAGGGTCAGGGCTGAGGCGGTGGCATCCCAGGGGGCCGAGGAGGGCAGGGGGAAGGTGAGCTCACAGTTCCCAGGAACCTATCAGGCATAGCCAGTAGGGAGCGTTGGTGGTGGATGGTCAGGGTCAGGGCTGAGGCGGTGGCATCCCAGGGGGCCGAGGAGGGCAGGGGGAAGGTGAGCTCACAGTACCAGTGGGGGGATCAGGGTATCGTGGATGACAGGGGTGGTGATTCTCCTCTGCCCCAGCTGGAGGATAGCGTAAGGGTTGCTGCCCCGTTGGAAGGCCTTAGCTCTGAGGCCAGTGGCCCTCGACACAGTCACAGCCAGGTGGGAGGGGGGAACTTCACTGTACCCTGAAGTCACTGCCAGATTGACCTGTGCTCTGCTACCCTCACTCTCCACCACAGGGCCTGATCTCATCCTGCAGGGGATGAGGGTTAGAATTAGGGTCAGGAACCCTACTGTGTGTACAGTATCTTATAACTCATCATTCCAAATAGTGAGTAAATCTGTGTAATTATTCTAGTCCAGTCTTAGTTCTGTTTCCATACCTGTGTTTGGCTCTCACCCATCAGCCGATACTGAATGACTCCGGAACTTTGAATTATTATCAGGAGTTAGTGATGTCATAATGGATTCTCTATGGTTCTACCCGAGGCTCAACATTCTGTGTTCAGTGAGTAATATGGATATTAATAGCGGTCTGCTCTCATACACACCATCCTAAGCCTAATATCTTTTGAATCGAAAGATAACAATCTCCAGCTCTTTTGAGTTCTGGTTAACCAGTTGCCACAACATTGTCTTGAACAACCTCTGAAAACATCACTTCAAAAACACCTACTGATTGAATTATGATTTCAGAAATGAGGTTGTAACGTGTAAACAATAATTAGTCACACCAGTTTCATGTCCATCTGTCTCTTAGATAAATGGTGTAGCCACAAAAAGAAAGTTTAAACCTCACACTGCATCACACGAATACACTAATTAGTTGCTAGTGAAGCTGTTGACAGAACGAGGCATTTTGGATATAACACACAGGATACAGCAGAAAACTTTCCATCCTGTGTCACGGATGTTTGAAAACCTACAGTAGATTTGCTGATAGTTCAGTGGCTGTGTTTATGTGTTACCAGGAACAGTAATGACCTCGGCTGGCCAGGCACTGCAATATTGCATACCTGATTACCTTCCCAATCCTCCCGCTTATAAATGTGTCTTTGGTTCTGGAGGGTCAGTGTGATCTTATGTAGTAGTTGGCTCTGTATGTGGGACCAAACCACCCCCACCCGCACCCCTCCCCTCTCCTCCTGTCCCAGTCCTAATCTTGGAGCAGAACACTGCCAAGCCAGGACACCGGAAGAACACTGGTCTGTTGTGGTTGGATGACGCTCAATGCTCAAATCTCAGACCGCCATAGTAAGAAGAAAAAGGCAAAATGAGCGTTTAGGCGCCAGTGTGAATTGCCTTTCGCACCAGACAGATTTTCGTCTCCCCATTATGGTTCCAGCTAGCGTTCTTAGTGCTGCGCGTTGTGTGGATTGCACATGCTCCCCCCCGTTTAATGAGGCAGCATTAGCCAGAGAGAAGCAGTAATTAGACCAAGCGTCAGAGACGAGGAGTCAGGGACAGATGGCATGCAAAGACAAGTCTCTCTACCCTTTCTCCTCAGACTTCTTGTCCCTCTCTCAGAGGGGAGACAGACGTGTCACTTGTCATTCTAACCTGCAGTATGTAATCATCTGTTGATAGTAATATAAGAATGTATGATGAGATGGTATGTGAGCAATTGCTTGCTTGTCCTGCCTGTCATTTTACATGCTTAGCCTGTTCAAGAAGATTGAAGTATTTAGGTCTAGGTCTATAGAAAATATAATTATAATTGTCTACTTCATAGCCTTGTTGTTTTTATTAGGGTGCAGTCTGGGAATTCAACATTTCTAGCTGTAGTGAGGTGTTGATTGGCAGCGATCAAACATGAATTTTGAGAATACATTTACCAGTAGCTAAAAAAACAACAACACGTTTCTCCCAGGTGTTATTGACACTGATTCCTAATGAACACAGTATCAGTCTGTGATTCAGGTTTCTTCACCGGTTCAGTTGAGGAAAGTCTCAGTAATACATGCTCTGTGACAATGCCTGTCCTCGCCTGACGCTACTGAACCCTGTTAGAGTCTCTAGTTTTGACTGTACATAATGAGACGACGCGGGACCTGTCTGCGTCCCAAATGCCACTGTATTCATAGGGTCCTGGTGAAAAGAAGTGCACTATGTAGGGAATAGGGTGCCATTTGGGTCGCTAGCTGGGACACTTTAACATGTGTTTTGTTAGTGTATTGTTTATGGTAATTTATAGTTCATGTATTCAAATATTGCAACTTGTTCTCGGTTAGCCCCGTAGCACATTGAGTTAATTAGACTGTTAAGAATTGTGTTGGAGAAAAGAAGTGAGTGAAATATTGTTGACAGCCAATCAACATCTCACTTCGGTACAGAACAGTGTAAATACTATGACAAATATATGTATGACATAATATTACAACAAGCCATGCACATAGCCTTCATCAGGGAGTACAAAAAAAAGGAATACAATGTCCTCTTTTAAACAGCTTTTCCAATTAGCCCTAATTGGAAGAGGGAGTGGTTACACAATTGATTGGACACACCTAGTAAGCAATACCATACACATTAAAAGGTGAGATACTGTAGCTATCATAAAAATACAACTCCAAGCTAGAAGTATCATAAGACTAAAAGGTAGTTCTAACCTTAAATATGACTGGGAGAAGTGTCAAGAATAATAAAGTCATATATTCCAGAGTACACTAGAACACAGCAAAACATGAACAACAACAGTCTAAACATAGCTGAGGGCAATTGAACTCCCTGACGAAGGCCATGCAGCCGAAATTTTAATTAAGCCGGCATTTTAATTAATTGTATGAAGAGTGCCTTGGTCCTCCTTTCTTTTTGATGACCAATTTACCCCTTTTACCAAAGAACACCTTCTATCTACCAAAATGTACTATTGTGGACCTTAGTAGCGCTTCCCTTCCTCCTCTTTCTACGAGCCATGCACATAATTGGGGATTTATCAGAATCACACCAATAACAAAACTTCCGTAAAAAACAGATTTATTTTATTCAATAAAACTATTTGTACTTATGATTCAAAGGTCATATCAATGTCTAAAGTACGGAGCTGTAAATTACTTAAATAATTCTAACCCTAGCTTCATGTCCAAACCCTCGGCTCAACCCCAACCCCAACCCCAACCCTAGCCATTACCCTAACCCTAACACCAACCCTAACCCTAACCCTAACACTAACCCTAACACCAACCCTAGCCATTACCCTAACCCTAACACCAACCCTAACCATAGCCATTACCCTAACACCAACCCTAACCATAGCTATTACCCTAACCCTAACACCAACCCTAGCCATTACCCTAACCCTAACTAGACCTAACCCTAACCCTAACACCAACCCCAACCCTATCCATTACCCTAACACCAACCCCAACCCTAACCCTAACCACTACCCTAACCCTAACCCTAACACCAACCCCAACCCTAACCATTACCCTAACCCTAACACCAACCCTAACCCTAGCCATTACCCTAACCCTAACACCAACCCTAACCCTAGCTATTACCCTAACCCTAACACCAATCCTAACCCTAGCTATTACCCTAACCCTAACACCAACCCTAACCCTATCCATGGTCCCCCTAGCTGTCCCCTATCTGGTCCCCTTAGCTGTCCCGTCTCAGGGGTGCAGCTGGCAGGCAGCTCAGGTGCTGGATGGACGGCCAAACACAGCACACATTACTCACACTAGGGGCCAAACACAGCACACATTACTCACACTAGGGGCCAAACACAGCACACAGCACACATTACTCACACTAGGGGCCAAATACAGTACACATTACTCACACTAGGGGCCAAATACAGTACACATTACTCACACTAGGGGCCAAACACAGCACACAGCACACATTGCTCACACTAGGGGCCAAACACAGCACACATTACTCACACTAGGGGCCAAACGCAGCACACATTACTCACACTAGGGGCCAAACACAATACACATTACTCACACTAGGGGCCAAACACAGCACACATTACTCACACTAGGGGCCAAACACAGCACACATTACTCACACTAGGGGCAAACACAATACACATTACTCACACTAGGGGCCAAACACAGCACACAGCACACATTGCTCACACTAGGGACCAAACACAGCACACATTACTCACACTAGGGGCCAAACACAGCACACATTACTCACACTAGGGGCCAAATACAGTACACATTACTCACACTAGGGGCCAAACACAGCACACATTACTCACACTAGGGGCCAAACACAGTACACATTACTCACACTAGGGGCCAAACACAGTACACATTACTCACACTAGGGGCCAAACACAGCACACATTACTCACACTAGGGGCCAAACACAGTACACATTACTCACACTGGGGGCCAAACACAGTACACATTACTCACACTAGGGGCCAAACACAGCACACATTACTCACACTAGGGGCCAAACACAGCACACATTACTCACACTAGGGGCCAAACACAGCACACAGCACACATTACTCACACTAGGGGCCAAACACAATACACATTACTCACACTAGGGGCCAAACACAGCACACAGCACACATTGCTCACACTAGGGGCCAAACACAGCACACATTACTCACACTAGGGGCCAAACACAGCACACATTACTCACACTAGGGGCCAAATACAGTACACATTACTCACACTAGGGGCCAAACACAGCACACATTACTCACACTAGGGGCCAAACACAGTACACATTACTCACACTAGGGGCCAAACACAGTACACATTACTCACACTAGGAGCCAAACACAGCACACAGCACACATTACTCACACTAGGGGCCAAATACAGTACACGTTACTCACACTAGGGGCCAAACATAGTACACATTACTCACACTAGGGGCCAAACACAGTACACATTACTCACACTAGGGGCCAAATACAGCACACAGCACACATTACTCACACTAGGGGCCAAACACAGCACACATTACTCACACTAGGAGCCAAACACAGCACACAGCGCACATTACTCACACTAGGGGCCAAACACAGTACACATTACTCACACTAGGGGCCAAATACAGTACACATTACTCACACTAGGGGCCAAACACAGCACACATTACTCACACTAGGGGCCAAACACAGCACACATTACTCACACTAGGGGCCAAACACAGCACACAGCACACATTACTCACACTAGGGGCCAAATACAGCACACATTACTCACACTAGGAGCCAAACACAGCACACATTACTCACACTAGGGGCCAAACACAGTACACCTCTACCGGAAGACTTTAGGGAAACTCTCACACACAACACATCCAGACACACAGAAGACACACGTACGCAAACACTCACACACAGGCATACAGGCACACAGGCATACAGGCACACAGGCATACAGGCACACAGGCATACAGGCACACAGGCATACAGGCACACAGGCATGCAGGCATGCAGGCACACACAAATTAAAATGTGACATTCTAGCTTTGCATTTTGTTTATTTTTCTTCCCTCTTTGTCAGTGCTCTTCGAGCCCTGTCTTTCCAACCCTAACCCTAACCCTAACACCAACCCCAACCCTATCCATTACCCTAACACCAACCCCAACCCTAACCCTAACCACTACCCTAACCCTAACCCTAACACCAACCCTAACCACTACCCTAACCCTAACCCTAACACCAACCCTAACCCTAGCCATTACCCTAACCCTAACACCAACCCTAACCCTAGCTATTACCCTAACTCTAACACCAATCCTAACCCTAGCTATTACCCTAACTCTAACACCAATCCTAACCCTAGCTATTACCCTAACCCTAACACCAACCCTAACCCTAGCTATTACCCTAACTCTAACACCAATCCTAACCCTAGCTATTACCCTAACCCTAACACCAACCCTAACCCTATCCATGGTCCCCCTAGCTGTCCCCTATCTGGTCCCCTTAGCTGTCCCGTCTCAGGGGTGCAGCTGGCAGGCAGCTCAGGTGCTGGATGGACGGCCAAACACAGCACACATTACTCACACTAGGGGCCAAACACAGTACACATTACTCACACTAGGGGCCAAATACAGTACACATTGCTCACACTAGGGGCCAAATACAGTACACATTACTCACACTAGGGCCAAATACAGTACACATTACTCACACTAGGGGCCAAACACAGCACACAGCACACATTGCTCACACTAGGGGCCAAACACAGCACACATTACTCACACTAGGGGCCAAACACAGCACACATTACTCACACTAGGGGCCAAACACAATACACATTACTCACACTAGGGGCCAAACACAGCACACAGCACACATTGCTCACACTAGGGACCAAACACAGCACACATTACTCACACTAGGGGCCAAACACAGCACACATTACTCACACTAGGGGCCAAATACAGTACACATTACTCACACTAGGGGCCAAACACAGCACACATTACTCACACTAGGGGCCAAACACAGTACACATTACTCACACTAGGGGCCAAACACAGTACACATTACTCACACTAGGGGCCAAACACAGCACACATTACTCACACTAGGGGCCAAACACAGCACACATTACTCACACTAGGGGCCAAACACAGCACACAGCACACATTACTCACACTAGGGGCCAAACACAATACACATTACTCACACTAGGGGCCAAACACAGCACACAGCACACATTGCTCACACTAGGGGCCAAACACAGCACACATTACTCACACTAGGGGCCAAACACAGCACACATTACTCACACTAGGGGCCAAATACAGTACACATTACTCACACTAGGGGCCAAACACAGCACACATTACTCACACTAGGGGCCAAACACAGTACACATTACTCACACTAGGGGCCAAACACAGTACACATTACTCACACTAGAGCCAAACACAGCACACAGCACACATTGCTCACACTAGGGGCCAAATACAGTACACATTACTCACACTAGGGGCCAAATACAGTACACATTACTCACACTAGGGGCCAAACACAGCACACAGCACACATTGCTCACACTAGGGGCCAAACACAGCACACATTACTCACACTAGGGGCCAAACGCAGCACACATTACTCACACTAGGGGCCAAACACAATACACATTACTCACACTAGGGGCCAAACACAGCACACATTACTCACACTAGGGGCCAAACACAGCACACATTACTCACACTAGGGGCCAAACACAATACACATTACTCACACTAGGGGCCAAACACAGCACACAGCACACATTGCTCACACTAGGGACCAAACACAGCACACATTACTCACACTAGGGCCAAACACAGCACACATTACTCACACTAGGGGCCAAATACAGTACACATTACTCACACTAGGGGCCAAACACAGCACACATTACTCACACTAGGGGCCAAACACAGTACACATTACTCACACTAGGGGCCAAACACAGTACACATTACTCACACTAGGGGCCAAACACAGCACACATTACTCACACTAGGGGCCAAACACAGTACACATTACTCACACTAGGGGCCAAACACAGTACACATTACTCACACTAGGGGCCAAACACAGCACACATTACTCACACTAGGGGCCAAACACAGCACACATTACTCACACTAGGGGCCAAACACAGCACACAGCACACATTACTCACACTAGGGGCCAAACACAATACACATTACTCACACTAGGGGCCAAACACAGCACACAGCACACATTGCTCACACTAGGGGCCAAACACAGCACACATTACTCACACTAGGGGCCAAACACAGCACACATTACTCACACTAGGGGCCAAATACAGTACACATTACTCACACTAGGGGCCAAACACAGCACATTACTCACACTAGGGGCCAAACACAGTACACATTACTCACACTAGGGGCCAAACACAGTACACATTACTCACACTAGGAGCCAAACACAGCACACAGCACACATTACTCACACTAGGGGCCAAATACAGTACACGTTACTCACACTAGGGGCCAAACATAGTACACATTACTCACACTAGGGGCCAAACACAGTACACATTACTCACACTAGGGGCCAAATACAGCACACAGCACACATTACTCACACTAGGGGCCAAACACAGCACACATTACTCACACTAGGAGCCAAACACAGCACACAGCGCACATTACTCACACTAGGGGCCAAACACAGTACACATTACTCACACTAGGGGCCAAATACAGTACACATTACTCACACTAGGGGCCAAACACAGCACACATTACTCACACTAGGGGCCAAACACAGCACACATTACTCACACTAGGGGCCAAACACAGCACACAGCACACATTACTCACACTAGGGGCCAAATACAGCACACATTACTCACACTAGGAGCCAAACACAGCACACATTACTCACACTAGGGGCCAAACACAGTACACCTCTACCGGAAGACTTTAGGGAAACTCTCACACACAACACATCCAGACACACAGAAGACACACGTACGCAAACACTCACACACAGGCATACAGGCACACAGGCATACAGGCACACAGGCATACAGGCACACAGGCATACAGGCACACAGGCATACAGGCACACAGGCATGCAGGCATGCAGGCACACACAAATTAAAATGTGACATTCTAGCTTTGCATTTTGTTTATTTTTTCTTCCCTCTTTGTCAGTGCTCTTCGAGCCCTGTCTTTCCAACCCTAACCCTAACCCTAACACCAACCCCAACCCTATCCATTACCCTAACACCAACCCCAACCCTAACCCTAACCACTACCCTAACCCTAACCCTAACACCAACCCTAACCACTACCCTAACCCTAACCCTAACACCAACCCTAACCCTAGCCATTACCCTAACCCTAACACCAACCCTAACCCTAGCTATTACCCTAACTCTAACACCAATCCTAACCCTAGCTATTACCCTAACTCTAACACCAATCCTAACCCTAGCTATTACCCTAACCCTAACACCAACCCTAACCCTAGCTATTACCCTAACTCTAACACCAATCCTAACCCTAGCTATTACCCTAACCCTAACACCAACCCTAACCCTATCCATGGTCCCCCTAGCTGTCCCCTATCTGGTCCCCTTAGCTGTCCCGTCTCAGGGGTGCAGCTGGCAGGCAGCTCAGGTGCTGGATGGACGGCCAAACACAGCACACATTACTCACACTAGGGGCCAAACACAGTACACATTACTCACACTAGGGGCCAAATACAGTACACATTGCTCACACTAGGGGCCAAATACAGTACACATTACTCACACTAGGGCCAAATACAGTACACATTACTCACACTAGGGGCCAAACACAGCACACAGCACACATTGCTCACACTAGGGGCCAAACACAGCACACATTACTCACACTAGGGGCCAAACACAGCACACATTACTCACACTAGGGGCCAAACACAATACACATTACTCACACTAGGGGCCAAACACAGCACACAGCACACATTGCTCACACTAGGGACCAAACACAGCACACATTACTCACACTAGGGGCCAAACACAGCACACATTACTCACACTAGGGGCCAAATACAGTACACATTACTCACACTAGGGGCCAAACACAGCACACATTACTCACACTAGGGGCCAAACACAGTACACATTACTCACACTAGGGGCCAAACACAGTACACATTACTCACACTAGGGGCCAAACACAGCACACATTACTCACACTAGGGGCCAAACACAGCACACATTACTCACACTAGGGGCCAAACACAGCACACAGCACACATTACTCACACTAGGGGCCAAACACAATACACATTACTCACACTAGGGGCCAAACACAGCACACAGCACACATTGCTCACACTAGGGGCCAAACACAGCACACATTACTCACACTAGGGGCCAAACACAGCACACATTACTCACACTAGGGGCCAAATACAGTACACATTACTCACACTAGGGGCCAAACACAGCACACATTACTCACACTAGGGGCCAAACACAGTACACATTACTCACACTAGGGGCCAAACACAGTACACATTACTCACACTAGGAGCCAAACACAGCACACAGCACACATTACTCACACTAGGGGCCAAATACAGTACACGTTACTCACACTAGGGGCCAAACATAGTACACATTACTCACACTAGGGGCCAAACACAGTACACATTACTCACACTAGGGGCCAAATACAGCACACAGCACACATTACTCACACTAGGGGCCAAACACAGCACACATTACTCACACTAGAGCCAAACACAGCACACAGCACACATTACTCACACTAGGGGCCAAACACAGTACACATTACTCACACTAGGGGCCAAATACAGTACACATTACTCACACTAGGGGCCAAACACAGCACACATTACTCACACTAGGGGCCAAACACAGCACACATTACTCACACTAGGGGCCAAACACAGCACACAGCACACATTACTCACACTAGGAGCCAAACACAGCACACATTACTCACACTAGGGGCCAAACACAGCACACATTACTCACACTAGGGGCCAAATACAGTACACATTACTCACACTAGGGGCCAAACACAGTACACCTCTACCGGAAGACTTTAGGGAAACTCTCACACACAACACATCCAGACACACAGAAGACACACGTACGCAAACACTCACACACAGGCATACAGGCACACAAGCATGCAGGCACACAGGCATACAGGCACACAGGCATGCAGGCACACAGGCATGCAGGCACACAGGCATACAGGCACACAGGCATGCAGGCATGCAGGCACACAGGCATGCAGGCACACAGGCATACAGGCACACAGGCATGCAGGCACACAGGCACACAGGCACACAGGCATGCAGGCATGCAGGCACACACAAATTAAAATGTGACATTCTAGCTTTGCATTTTGTTTATTTTTTCTTCCCTCTTTGTCAGTGCTCTTCGAGCCCTGTCTTTCTGTCTGTCTGTCTTTCACACACACCTGTGATGCCCCAGGGCTAGTCCATCGTCCCCCACTAACACACACACACACACACACACACACACACACACACACACACACACACACACACACACACACACACACACACACACGCAAACACAACACACACACACACACACACACACACACACACACACACGCAAACGCACACACACACACACACACACACACACACACACACACGCAAACGCACACACACACACACACACACACACACACACACGCAAACAAACAACACACACACACACACACACACACACACACACACACACACACACACACACACACACACACACGCAAACACACACACACACTCAAACACTTACACACACACACACACACACACACACACACACACACACACACACACACACACACACACACACTCAAACACTCAAACACTTACACACACACACACACACACACACACACACACACACACACACACACACACACACACACACACACACACACACACATGCAAACGCACACAGCACCCTCTTTCTTGTGTCTACATGGTGAAAGAGCAGAGCATTGCCTTTTGAAGTGTCTATCCAGAATGCCTTTCTCACAATATGCTCTAATAGAACTCTAGGTTGTCATGTCTGACTGATGTGTCCTGTAGAGACTCTATGCAGCTTTTGGTTCAGGAACAGTTAGCCTATATAACTATCTATTGGTTCTAGATATACACATTGATTTCCATGACTGTCTGAGTCCACGATAAAACCTACAGTACTTACCATGCTACCAATACCAGCGTATGATCATCAGCACCTGGGACTGCAGGAGATGTGCGTGGGTGTGGGTATCAGGAGGAGTGCCCACTACCCAGAGTGCCGTGCGACAGCAGTGCCCGCCCAGCCCGCTCAGCTTTGGCACCTCAGCTGCCGGCCAGGCCTGCTGATGAAGAGAAGGTGTGTGTATGTGTTTGTGATGAAGAGAAGGTGTGTGTGTGTGTGTGTGTGTGATGAAGAGAAGCTGTGAGGGGAGTGTTAGTAGCTGATAATGAAGGTATCTTGTTGTCACCACAGATTACTTGCTCAGGGCTTTCCATTGGAGGAGTCTGCCTGCTGCAGAGCTTCACCCCCCACCCCCCACCCCCTCCACCCTCCTCCACCACCCCAGGGCTTGGCACCTCTAGCAGGGACAGGAAGGTATTTGTACCATGCTCCCTTCAATCACCACCCAACGCCCATATCCCGCTGTTCACTGCAAATGATAATATTTTGCCTGATGACTGATTTAGATTCTACCTCTCTTGTGGATAATAACATTCTGGTAGCAACAAACAAAACTTTCACTGTGAAAAATGAAGCTCATTTGAACACCATAATTCAACAGGGCAAATAAACATACAGAAATATAAAAAAAACAGGACATCAATGTTTGTGCAATGTGTAATTAAGCCAGTTGATAGGATGATCCACTTTCAGGGACAAGCTGATATCATTTACAAAGTCTGCCTGTTTAGGCCATTTCTGAATGGTTCAATGGAAGAGACCAGGAGTCTGAATAGCAGAGTATTGTTCAAATCAAATGTATTTATATAGCCCTTCGTACATCAGCTGATGTCTCAAAGTGCTGTACAGAAACCCAGCCTAAAACCCCAAACAGCAAGCAATGCAGGTGTAGAAGCACGGTGGCTAGGAAAAACTCCCTAGAAAGGCCAAAACCTAGGAAGAAACCTAGAGAGGAACCAGGCTATGAGGGGTGGCCAGTCCTCTTCTGGCTGTGCCGAGTGGAGATTATAACAGAACATGGCCAAGATGTTCAAATGTTCATTAATGACCAGCATGGTCAAATAATAATAATCACAGGCAGAACAGTTGAAACTGGAGCAGCAGCACGGCCAGGTGGACTGGGGACAGCAAGGAGTCATCATGCCAGGTAGTCCCGAGGCATGGTCCTAGGGCTCAGGTCCTCCGAGAGAGAGAAATGACAATACAAAAGATTGATTGGCTGAAGTCCCAGATTGGGTCCAAATGAGAGTGTACCATAGTGTTCCCCAGTGTGCTGTAGCATTCCCAGTGTTCCATAATGTTCCCCAGTGTTCCGTAGTGTTCACAGTGTTCTGTAGTGTTCCCAGTGTTCCATAATGTTCCCCAGTGTTCTGTAGTGTTCTGTAGTGTCCCCAGTGTCCTGTAGTGTTCCCAGTGTTCCAGAATGTTCCTCAGTGTTCCGTAGCGCCCCCAGTGTTTCATAATGTTCCCCAGTTTTCTGTAGTGTTACCAGTGTTCCGTAGTGTTCCGTGTTCCATAGTGTTTCCAGTGTTCCATAATGATCCCCAGTGTTCTGTACTATTCCCAGTGGTCTGTAGTGTTCCCCAGTGTTCTGTAGTGTTCCGTGTGTTCCATAATGTTTCCCAGTGTTCTGTAGTGTTCCCAGTGTTCTGTAGTGTTCCCAGTGTTTCATAATGTTCCCTAGTGTTCCATAATGTTCCCCAGTGTTCTGTAGTGTTCCCAGTGTTCCATAATGTTTCCCAGTGTTCTGTAGTGTTCCCAGTGTTCCATAATGTTCCCCAGTGTTCTGTAGTGTTCCCAGTGTTCCATAATGTTCCCCAGTGTTCCGTAGTGTTCCCAGTGTTCCATAATGTTCGCCAGTGTTCCATAATGTTCCCCAGTGTTCTGTAGTGTTCCCAGTGTTCCGTAGTGTTCCCAGTGTTCTGTAGTGTTCCCAGTGTTTCATAATGTTCCCAGTGTTCCATAATGTTCCCCAGTGTTCTGTAGTGTTCCCAGTGTTCCGTAGTGTTCCCAGTGTTCTGTAGTGTTCCCAGTGTTTCATAATGTTCCCAGTGTTCCATAATGTTCCCCAGTGTTCCGTAGTGCCCCCAGTTTTCCATAGTGTTCCCAGTGTTCTGTAGTGTTCCCAGTGTTCTGTAGTGTTCCGTAGTGTTCCTAGTGTTCTGTAGTGTTCCCAGTGCTTCATGGTGTCCCTAGTTTCCGTGGTGTTCCGCAGTGTTCTGTAGTGTTCCCAGTGTTCTGTAGTGTTCCGTAGTGTTCCTAGTGTTCTGTAGTGTTCCCAGTGCTTCATGGTGTCCCTAGTTTCCGTGGTGTTCCGCAGTGTTCTGTAGTGTTCCCAGTGTTCTGTAGTGTCCCCAGTGTTCTGTAGTGTCCCCAGTGTTCCGTAGTGTTCCCAGTGTTCCATAATGTTCCCAGTGTTCTGTAGTGTCCCCAGTGTTCCGTAGTGTTCCCAGTGTTCCGTAGGGATGTGATCCACCCACTTCCCCTTCACTAATTGCTTTTTTAATGGGGCTGCCTTTTCCTTGTATCACCCACTATTAGTACCTAACATTAGACCACTTCTACCAAATCAAAAGATACCTGACCCTTTGGGTCCTGGATCACAGACGGAACAGATCGCAGACTAGACTGCTGGGGAAGAAAAAACAATAACAACTTTGTTTTGAAGTGTACATCCATCCCACCAGTGAAGCGGATCATTTGAAGAAACCATATGCACCGGCATCTGCTTTCTCGTGACTTCTAGCAAACTGAACGGCAGAGTATCTACAGAGTCTAGAGAAGCGCTGTGCGCTGAGCCACTGTTTTTAAATGGAATAGCCATCTGTCTCTCTTTTCTTCAGCAGTGAGAGCTTTTCTTGGCACGAAGGGACAAGCCACTCTTCTACGACTTTCTGAAATAAAGGAGTCTCCACAGACAAGCTAAGTGTCAACTGCTCATTCAACTGTAATCCCAAAAGTAGAGGGACAGAAGAAAACAGTCTTCATTGGAAGTCCGACAAAATACAGATTGTAAAAAAGGGGTCCAGATATGATGCTTATGACACTGCCAGCATATGAGGTCAACTGAATATTATCCGACACACATGGCTTATACACTGTTCTGTTCACACCAGAAAGTTGATCTGACCATTTAGCCCTATTCACGTTAAAAATACTTTTGTGGCATATAGTTGAGGCATTAGTACGTTGTGGTACGTTACCTCGGCAGGTGGCCTAGCAGTTAAGAGCATTGGGCCGGGAACAATAATAATGATAATTATAATCATTCGGTTGGTGCTTATATTCATCCTATTTAACACATGTGCAAAGTGTTCATTAATATGCACATGTGAAAGTTTGCTGGGTCAAATCCCTGACCGAAGGGAAAAATCTGTCCATGTTCCCCTTGAGCAAGGCACTTAACCTTTAATTGCTCCTGTCACTCTGGATAAGAGCGTCTGCTAAATGACTCAAATGTAAATGTAAGTAATACCCTCCTACAATTCATCCTAACCTATCATCACCCACTCTACTCTACCCAGATTGTCCCTAATGCCACAAAAGGAAATGGAGTTAAACACTGGAGAGGAAATGAGAGGAAAAGTTCAATCAAAGCCTTAGTCTCTGTCTCTTTTCAGGGTTATAATGGCTAGCTGCTAATGAGGGCTACTGCTATAGCTTGGACTGAATGGGAGAGGAGGGACTCTTGAGAGCCTGCTTCACTCTGTCTATTTAACTGTCTGTGTTCAAGCTAGACAGTACATGCTGTCCGTGACATGAAATGCATATAGTGAGTAAATGTGTAATTCAGTATACTGGAAATGGTGGCTGGTGGTGTTGATAATAAGTCCACGTTGTAATCACTCGATAAGATAGTAAAGATGTCCCATTCCACTGACCTCCCTTCCGTTGAATTATTAGAACAGATGTCTTTATTTACTAATAGACTCAACTTTGTCTATTTTTCGTTAAATTGCATAGTCCCGAAAGTAAAAAAAAAAAAACTGCTTTTCAAAGCTTTGTTGGCATTGATAACTCTGCTAATGACACTATGAATACAGGAATGTTCCACTCACCTTCAGGGCAGAGAGGAAGTGACCAATACAAGCTTTTACTAATTGATGAAAATAACACCCTGAGCCCCCTGTCACGGCCCAGTAAAGAAGCGAGGTGTTGTGAGAGTCGGGGCTGACAGGGGGCTTCTGCAGGTGCCTATTGTTTGTACTCACCATGAGAGGTTTAGTTTAGGAGTTGGAGGGGAGGCCACTCTCCATAAGGGGTTAAGGAGTAGGAGGGGAGGCGGCTGGTTTGAACACGACCACTAGAAAAGGACCAGGGTTGGATTAGCTTGTTCCCATCGGTATGGGGCTATTCGTTTGGTAACGTCATTAGACGGCATTAAAGCGGTTTGCTTTTTCTTCCTTTATTCCCTCCAAACTCCCACAATGCCCTTGGGGATTAGTTGACTAGCAGCTTTAATTGACCGACTGCAGTCTCTCTATATTGATTGGACCGCAAAATGATGTTATTCCTTAGCTGCCGTTTGCTTTGATGGACTAGGAACAAGAGAGGACAAACTGATTAGTTACACCTCATAAAAAAAGATTTTACACTTTTTCTACTAACATTTAAATGTAAAAACGGACTATGTATTTACATGTAATTGTAAACTGAAATGTTGAAAATATAAATAACGTTTTTTCCAGTGCTACAATAATGTCCAATACTGCTCTTTGCTCGATCTAATATTCCCAGGGACTTCTGGCTAAAACCGACACTTTTACTGAAACGTTGATTAATTAACGTGCATTGTCCCTGTAAACATAAACATGTACTCAAACTCAAAGAAATGAAAACCTCTTTGAGGTAATATGTTGCCTCCTAGACATTATATTATTAAGTAGGAAAGAACAGAGTAGAGGGGACCTTGTCCACATCCCTCACAACAGTAATGACAACTGGACCGAGTCACTCAGCAGTATACTTTTTAACGCCTTGTTTTTACCTGCTGCTAAAGTGCATCCTTTGTCCTGATCTTTTCCACATTCTGATTGCACCCGCATTTTCTCAACTATATCTACACATGGTATTAAAATGTGTCTCATATTCATCCACTTTGTCCACATTGTGACCATATTTCCTGCAAATTATTTGATAGCTATTCTTTATAAATTTAATAAATAATAATAATAATAATAATATATATTATATATATATATATATATATATATATATATATATATATATTTTTTACATATTATATATATTGAGGCCAGAAGTTAATGGTGGCATCTGTCAATGATTTCAGAAGGTGGGATAATTAGGATTTCAATGGTTTCTCTGTCCATATCTGTCTACACTTCTCTCCATCCTCCACCCTGTTCTCTCCACCCTCCACTCTGTTCTCTCCACCCTCCACCCTGTTCTCTCCACCATCCACAGGCCAGACCCATGCCAGACCCGGGCCAGACCCGGGTGTGCTCGGTTGTCAAGGCGCTGGTGGCCAAAATAAATAGCTGCTCCCAATTAAGATTCTAACGGGTTGTTCTCGTGTCTACTCTGAAGCCTCAGCCACTTGACATGTGAGGTTGGGAAAGAACTTGACATGTGGGGTTTGACTCTGCTGTGAAGAATCAGACATTTGACATGTGGGTTTGACTCATGTGGGGTTTCTCTCTGCTGTGAAGAATGCTGGGGGTTTGACTCTGCTGGGAAAAATCAGACATTTGACATGAGGTTTCTCTCTGCTGTGAAGAATCAGACACTTGACATGTGGGGTTTCTCTCTGCTGTGAAGAATCAGACACTTGACATGTGGGGTTTGACTCTGCTGTGAAGAATCAGACACTTGACATGTGGGGTTTGACTCTGCTGTGGAAGAATCAGACATTTGACATGTGGGGTTTGACTGTTGGGAAAAATCAGACATTTGACATGTGGGGTTTGACTGCTGGGAAAAATCAGACATTTGACATGAGGTTTCTCTCTGCTGTGAAGAATCAGACACTTGACATGTGGGGTTTGGCTTTGACTCTGACTGTTTGACTCTGCTGTGAAGAATCAGACACTTGACATGGGGTTTGGGGTTTGACATGTGGGGTTTCTGCTGTGAAGAATCAGACACTTGACATGTGGGGTTTGACTCTGTGAAGCTGCCTCAGCTACTTGAAGAATCAGAATCAGACACTTGACATGTGAGGTTTGACTGCTGTGAAGAATCAGACTGACAGCTACTTGACATGTGAGGTTTGACTGCTGTGAAGCCTCAGCTACTTGACATGTGGGGTTTGACTCTGCTGTGAAGAATCAGACACTTGACATGTGAGGTTTGACTGCTGTGAAGCCTCAGCTACTTGACATGTGAGGTTTCTGGGCACTTCTGGGCACTCCTATGAATTACACCGGTTGGTCCACTCAAGAATTATACATAAGCTCTAAAGACACAGGCAATATTTGACATGTTCATTTGATATAATATGTTCTGGCAAATTGCTTAGAGTGGAACTTGACACCTACAATTATCACAGGCATATAAACTGCAAATGAATCCAAGTGGCACAGCACTAGGCAGATACTAAGACAAGTTGAGGTGTTTCCATATGCTGCCTCGCTGACTGACTTCAGATGTCCTTGCCAACATTACAACCGTACCTATTTAAAACATGTTTATGCTGCTTAGGCAGTGTAATAAGCACTAACAAATTAGATGATTTAGCAAAAGTGAATGGGAATGAGTCCTTGTGTATTCATCATTTAATTTGAAATCAGCAAAAGTGTCCCTAAACTGCGACCCTAGTGTCACTAAATGTAAACTAAGCAGTACAGGGACAGGTGTTTTGGGATATGGCTAAAGGTACTCGCCTCTCTCTGTAGATAATTATAGTGTGGCTAATGACTGATGCCAAGCTGCTGTACAGATGGTGATATGGTGGTCGCAGGACAGACAGTTGCTGCTCTGCTCTCGTTGGAAATACAGTGCATTCGGGAAAGTATTCAGACCCCTTGAGTTTTTTCACATTTTGTTACGTTACAGCCTTATTCTAAAATAGATTAAATAAAAAAAATCCTCATCAATCTACACGCAATACTCCATAATACCACAAAAACAGGTTTGAATTTCTTTTAGCAAATTTATTGAAAATAAAAAACTGAAATATCTTATTTACGTAAGTTTTCAGACACTTTGATCATCCTTGAGATGTTTCTACAACTTGATAGGAGTCCACCTGTGGTAAATTCAATTGATTGGACATGATTTGGAAAGGCACACACCTGTCTATACAAGGTCCCAGAGCAAAAACCAAGCCAAGAGGTCGAAGGAATTGTCTGTAGAGCTCTGAGACAGGATTGTGTCGAGGCACAGATCTGGGGAAGGGTAACAAACAATTTCTGCAGCATTGAAGGTCCCCAAGAACACAGTGGCCTCCATCACTCTTAAATGTAAGAAGTTTGGAACCACCAAGACTCTTCCTAGAGCTGGCCGCGACGCGCAACTGAGCAAATTGCGGGAGAAAGGCCTTGGGTTAGAGAGGTGACCAAGAACCCGATGGTCACTCTGACAGAGCTCCAGAGTTCCTCTGTGGAGATGGAAGAACCTCCCAGAAGGACAACCATCTCTGCAGCACTCCACCAATCAGGCCTTTGTGGTAGAGAGGTGAGACGGAAGCCACTCCTCTGTAAAAGGCACAGGATAGCCAAAAGACACTCTCAGACCATGAGAAACAAGATTCTCTGGTCTGATGAAACCAAGATTGAACTCTTTGGCCTGAATGCCAAGCGTCACATCTGGAGGAAACCTGTTGAAGCATGGTGGTGGCAGCATCCCTACGGTGAAGCATGGTGGTGGCAGCATCCTTCTGTGGGGATGTTTTTCAGCAGCAGGGACTGCTCCAGAGTGCTCAGGACCTCAGACTGGGGCAAAGGTTCACCTTCCAATAGGACAACGACCCTAAGCACACAGCCGAGACAATGCAGGAGTGGCTACAGGACAAGTCTCTGAATGTCCTTGAGTGGCCCAGCCAGAGCCCGGACTTGAACCCGATTGAACATCTCTGAGAGACCTGAAAATAGCTTTGCAGCGATGCTCCCCATCCAACCTGACAGAGCTTGAGAAAATCTGTAGAGAAGAATGGGAGAAACTCCCCAAATATAGGTGTGCCAAGCTTATAGTATCATACCCAAGAAGACTCGAGGCTGTAATTGCTGCCAAAGGTGTTTCAACAAAGTACTGAGTAAAGGGTCTGAATACTTATGTAAATGTGATATTTCAGTTTTTATTTCAGTTTTAATCAATATGCAAACATTCCTGAAAACCTGTTTTTGCTTAGTCATTATGGGGCAATGTGTGCAGATTGATCAGGGGAAAAAAGCAATTGAATCAATTTTAGAATAAGTTTGTAATCGGGGGGAAGAAGAAAAAAAGTCAAGGGGTCTGAATACTTCCTGAATGCACTGTACATGTCAGTAATACCAGTAGTCTTAAAATAAATGACTCTGTTGATAATCACATAGGATCTCTATTAGAACTGAGAGCGAGAGTGAGAGAGAGAGAATGGTTAGTGAGCTCATGAGTTCTTCTGCAAAAAAATATCGGCTAAATGTAGATAAACTTGAATTTTTTTGCAAGGACTTATACAGGATACTGACCTCAACATTAAAACCTTCAATCCAAATCAAAATTCCACACCTAAAGCCTTGATTTTGGACTAAATTACCTGAATGGATTCT